>NC_142070.1:1935000-2257500 GCF_059756535.1 Pantherophis guttatus
TTTAAAGTTCTTTAATGCAGTTTAGTATTTAGTATCTTTCTTTTTTCAACATGCACAAATAATATTAAATCACCTTTAGAGTAGAGACTTTAATGCTAAGTAATCAGCGTAAGACTGAAATCTTTATCATACAACAAATACTTTGATGCCGTCTTCAATTTTGGATGACAAAGCTAAATAATCTTATGCTCATTAACATTGCCATTTTAAACCACAATTAATACTGATAAGATGTTTCTTTCTTTTTTCTTTTTTAATCTTAGTTGATTTAAGTTATCTAAACATTATAGCATGGATAAACCTTAATCACTGTTGAGAAACAGCACTGTATCAAAGCTCTGACAATGGCTCCATCCCACTCTGCCTCTAACGTAGAGTGTAACAATAAAGTTATTATTATTATTTTTTTTAAAAAACAAGGTACATGGAAAAGTTTTGCTTGTTGAAATCTGTCTGACTTGAATTTTGCAAACCTTTTTAGAATATGAAATATTTTCTGGTGCTCAGAGGTTAGCAGAAGAATTGACAAAATGGACGATAAAAATCATTGAACTGGAAGGTGCAATTGGTAAGTCTGAGGGTGCAATGTGAAACATTCAGGGGTTGGGGGAAGCCAGCCTGAGACTACATCCAGGGGTGAAATCTGAACCGGTTTGCTACTGGTTCGCTGGCCACACCTGCGCAGTATGCGCCAAAAGGAGGCTTGGGAAGGTAAGTAGAACAGTGAGGGGGGGGGATCAGCTTTGGCGCGCAGTTTAGCTTTGCTAGAAAATCCTGCTTTCCAGCAAAGGTGAACTGCGCGCCACAGGTGCTCGTTAGATCATAGCTTTTTTAAACTACCGGTTTGCTTTTCCTGAGTGAACCGGTAGCATTTCATCCCTGACTACATCTGTTGAAAATCTGCCTCAGCTCTTGAAAGTAGAGAGCTTCCTTTCTCTCGCCCATCTGTTCACCCTGCTGAAGCTCAAGCCAACGGAGCGGCGGCATGTTTACTTCCTGATTTGCACTAAAATTTGCAACCCACTTTTTCTCAATTGCAAAGTGGTTAATGAACCCATACAATGGAACAATACATTCAATAACCAAAATAAAATAAGGAAAGTCAGGATTTCCATGAGTTGAGCTTTTCCTTCCGGGACATGTCCATGCAAAAAAATTTTGGAAGTAATTCAGAAGTGGTTCAAAACTACAGATAGTCTTCAATTTACAACTGTTCCTTTAATGACCGCAGTTACAACAGCACTGAAAAAAGTGACTTATGACCGTTTTTCCCACTTAACAACTGTGGCAGCATCCCCGTGGTCATGTAATCAAAATTCAGGCGCATGGCCACTGACCTCATATTTATGACGGCTGCACTGTCAAGGGATCTTGGGATGCTCCTTTTACAACCTTCTGACAAGCCAAGTCAACGGGGAAGCCAGGTTCGCTTAACAACCATGTTGCTAACTTAACAACGGCAGTGACTCACTTAATAGCTGTGGCAAGAAAGGTTGTAAGATGGGCGAAAAGTCCCTTAACAACAGTCTCACTTATCAACTGGGCTCAATTGTAGTCATAACTCAAGGACTATCTGTAATTTCTTTCTTTCCTCCAGTCCAGTTGTCTACTGTTCTCCATCTCAGTTTTTCTGTACAGTTTCAGTCTCCCCGCATCACTTTTCCTCCTCTTATGGGTACTATTTCTTATCTCCCAGTCTCAGATTCTTTGCTCAAGGTCCTCTGGGGCTTTATAGGGGACATGGGAGAAAAAAGAATTGATGCTTTTGGCTCAGAGACAAAATGCCCAAGAGGTTGAGCCAGCAAGGCCCTTCCAAGCTGTTAGAATCCTGCAAATTTAATAGAGGCCCGGGTGAGCGCCATCAAATTCTCTTGATGGAAACAGTGCACTTCTGAATTCTCAGGACCACGTGTGGGGAGGGCACAATTGCTTGTGGGCTTTCTAGAGGTGCTTCACTGAAGACTTCACTGTGGTCAAAGTTGTATCTTTAGTCGGGATTTAGTAGCATAGATCTCTTTGTGTTGCTTTTCAGGGAAGGGAAGGAAACAAATGAAGCTGGGAGTGTGAAATTTCAATATACAGGTAGCCCTTGACTT
Source organism: Pantherophis guttatus (assembly GCF_059756535.1). Lineage (NCBI taxonomy): Eukaryota > Metazoa > Chordata > Lepidosauria > Squamata > Colubridae > Pantherophis > Pantherophis guttatus. The sequence continues at coordinate 1,937,097 of NC_142070.1, forward strand.
ACGACGGTTCATTTATTGACCATTCAAAGTCACTGTCACCCTGGAGGCCGTCTTTTACTTTGGATCTTCAGAGCTGCTACACTTGGTGGATGGGCATGCTGTGGGAAACGGGAGGTGGGGGGTGGATGGAGACAGGGTGAGATGTATAGCCATAACAACATTCTTTTCCCTGGGAGTCAAGGACGTTCAGCCTGCACCTGGAAAGGCGTGACTGGGAAGCAACCCCAGTTGGGACGGGGATGTGATTGGACCAAGTGATGGACATGTGGGTGCAGGGGAAGGGACTTTGATTTTGATTTAGGTGGGGAAAACCCGGGGGGGGGCTTTCAGATTCGGTTTTCCCAGATGTGCCAATAGGACATCTCTAATAAAATGGAACATTGAGGAAGATGCCTGCCTTGGAGTTTTATTTCTGTTGGGGGTGTTACTTGGAGCCTTGACATTTACAATGGCACTGAAAAGTGTGACTTATGACCGTTTTTCACAGTTATGACCTTTGCAGCATCCCCCTGATCATGTGATCAAATTCAGACGCTTGGCACCTGGTTCATATTTATGACCGTTGCCATCTTGTCATCATCTTTCGCGACCTTCTGACAAGCAGTCAGTGGGAAAGCCAGATTCTCTTAACAGCCACGTATCTAACTTATCAATTGCAGTGATTCACTTAACAACTGTGGCAAGAAAGGTCATAAAAATGGGACAAAACTCACTTAACAAACGTCTCACTTAGCAACAGACATTTTGGGGTCGTAAGTCGAGGACTACCTATATACAGTTTCAATATGCAGTGCCTTCAGCTTATCTTCTATTAAATGCTGCGTCTTTCTCTCTTGCTTTCTTCCTGCAATTCTCTCTGGCCGAAAGACGTCATTACTATTCTGCTAAAAAAACACTGGGTGCCCTTTGAAGGGGCCATCTACTTGTTCAGCACTGTCACCAGCAACTGGACCACAGCCAAAAAAATTTGTGAGGCTAAAAAGTCCACCTTGGTTTGTATTGAAAGTTACAATGAGCAAGTAAGTATCTCAGATAGATAAATAAATAGTAGCAGGCAGATTGATTCTATTCTGAAAGATCAATGTTGTATGTCTAGGAGTGGAACTGCTTCAAAGCTCTGCACCAGCTTCTTCATCACATGTAGCTTGTCCCTCAAATTTTCTGTCTTGGGACAAATTTGGAGGAATTTTGGGTCTAGTGGTTAAGGGACCAGGCTACAAAGTCAGAGACGGTGAGTTCTAGTACTGTCTTAGCCACAGAAGCCAGTTAGGTGACTTTAGGCCAATCACCAGGAGAAAGTGAGTTCTAGTTCTGCATTAGGCACGAAAACCAGCTAGGTGACTTTGGGCCAATCACCAGGAGACGGTGACTTCTAGTTTTGACCTAGCCATGAAAGCCAGCTAGGTGACTTTGTCTGTCCCTCTCTCTCAGCCCAACTCACCTCACAGGTTTGTTGTTGTTGTAGAATAATAGCAGAAGGAAGGTGTAAAGCTTATGTTTGCTGCCTTGACATATTTGTAAAAATAATGTTACAAAAGGTAATCACGTGACCCTGGGACACTGCAATCATCATAAATATGAGTCAGTTGCCAAGTGTCTGAATTTTGATCACATGACCGTGGGAATGCTGCAATGGTTGTAAGCAGTGGTGAAATCTAAAATTTGTTACTACCGGTTCTGTGGGCGTGGCTTGGTAGGGGGTGGGGGGTAATGTGACTGGGTGGGCGTGGCCAATTTTTTTTTTTTTACTTTTAAAACCATTTTTTCTACAACCTCTTTGGCGAAGAGGTTGTAAAAAATGCTTTCAAAAGGCTCTGATGATCCCAACTGAGTTGCCTGATCAGCAGAGGCTTTTTTTCTTTTAAATGCCTCTGACGATCAGGCAACTCAGCTGGGATCATCAGGCTTTTAAAAGCCTTTTTTCTACAACCTCTGAAGGCTTTTAAAAGCCTTTTAAGAGCCACGCAATCATCAGAGGCTTTTTTTTTTTTTTTACTTTTAAAAGCATTTTTTCGGCCGAAGAGGTTGTAGAAAAAAGGCTTTTAAAAGTAAAAAAAAAAAAAAAACCTCTGATGATTGTGCAGCTCAGCTGGACATGGGGAGGGGGAGGGCAGGGATTTTTGCTACCGGTTCTCCGAACCACCCGCCTCCATCGCTACTGGATCGGGCGATCCATATGAAAAATGGTGAAAAATGGTCACGTCGCTTTTTTTCAGTTGTAACTTCAAACTGTCACTAAATGAACAGTTGTAAGTGGAGGATTACATGTACTTGCAAAACACCATGCCCACCTATTTTCCTTGAGAAGTAGAGTCTGTCAACATTGCTGCATGGATGAAGGGCATGATTCATTGTCATTATTATGGTTGGTCGCATAGTCAGCCAAGTGTTTAGACTGGATTTGGCATTTTTATCTACTGTATGTATAGATTATTATTATCTTTATTATTCAGTGAGCAATAATGAACTCGGAAAAGGGGATTCCAAAAAATATTTTAAATATATTTGTGGTTGTTGTTTTTAGGCATTCCTAATAAGAGAAATCTCAAACCATCCTTCTGACTATTGGATCGGGTATTACGAAAATGGAACCACCTGGGTATGGGTTAATGAAAATCCACCAAAAGTTTTGTAAGTTGGCCCATATAGAAAGTCTGACAGAAATTCCTACTTACACTTTGTTGAAAACTCTGTTTATGCACATTCATCCTTATCAGGAATGCACACTTTGCAGCTCCAAGATCTGATACTATCCAAAAGGACCCATTGGATTAAACTTTTCATGTGACAAAAGGATGAAGTTATTAAATAAATTCAACACCAAGCAAAGCAGAGGAAAGGAATAGGAAGATAACCATGCCTATCCACCACTATATACATTGCTTTCTGCTCTTTTCACTCCAAATGGCCCAGTTACTTTTTATTTTTCCAACCTAAAGCAGCATTGGAAATAAATTCCATAAAAGGTATTGGGACTCAGCCCCTCCATCCATCTATACATCAAGTTTTCTCTCTTCAAACTGAATAGGACAGCACCAGATTAGGTGTGAAAAGAGAAGCCAATGCACTCTCTCTCTAGGTTGCACCTACCTTGGTTAGACCTACACAGATATATTCATTCACACAAGCAACGCACCCTGGAAGGAAAAGGCATACATACAGATAAAAATATACAGATCACTGTATGAGATCAGAAATATTTTTCAGGCTTCTTTTTAATTAATAATCTAAAAGAAAGGTGAACAGATTGGGTTTGGTGACCATAGAGAAGTCTGCTCTAATAGATAAAAGGAACTCTAATACAGGTAGTCTTTGACTTACAGCAGTTCATTTAATGACCATTTGAAGTTACAATGGCACTGGAAAAAAGTGACTTACGATCATCTTTCATGCTTATGACTGTTGCAGCATCACAGGATCAAAATCCAGACACTTGGCACCTGACTCATTTTTGATGGTTGCAGTGTCCCCAGGTCACGTGACCCCTTTTGTGATCTTCTGACAAGCAGAGTCAATGGGGAAGCCAGATTCGCTTAACCACCGTGTTACTAACTTAACAACTGCAAGGATTCACTTGACAACTGTGATAAGAAAAGTCGTAAAATGGGGCAAAACTCACTTAACAAATTTCTCACTTAGCAACATAAAATTTGAACTCAATTGTAGTCATAAGTCGAGGACTACCTGTATTGGGTTCATCTTGAGATCCAGAGATGGAAAATAAAGCTGAAAACATGATAGGTAGGGTTGCCACAAGAGAACCATCTAAAATTGAGAAAGGAGAATATAGATGAAACATAATTCAGTGAGTGAGCACCAAGGACCCTTTTCAATGCTCGGTGCCATTGATCAGAACTAGACACTGTTTCAATGGTGTAGATCATGAACAGCAAACCAAGACCTTTGGAGTGTCTATGGAGATTCTCAATCATCCAGGTCATGGTTGCCCCAAAGGTGCTTTTCCAAAAAGCAATTGGACTTCATTTTGTACGTTGAAAACTTTTCACCTCTCGTCCAAGAAGCTTCTTCAGAACAGAACTGAAGAAACTTCTTGTATGAGAAGCAGTGTTGGGTTCCTCCCGGTTCCGCCTGGTTCCGCCGAGCCGGTAGCGGTGACGATATGATGTCACCGAACCGGTTCTTCCCCCCCGTTCCCTCCTCACCCCCCGCCCCCCCCGTTTATTCTTACCTTTTATTTGGCCCCACCCCCAATCTATTGCTGCCTCCTGAGTCCCAGCTGATCGGCTAGAAGGAAAAAAACTGTTTAAACTCTTGCCGCGGGGCTTCAAAGGGCCGCCCGACAGCTGATCAGTGTTAAAAGGCAGTGTGGTGGTAGACCGGTGCCTCCAAAAACAAATGGGTAGACTGGTACAGCTCTGCAAGCAGTTAAAAGCCTGGCAGACCAGTACCTCTGCTAAATCCTAAAGAATTGTCACATGACCATCAAGCCACGCCCACAAAATAAGCCACGCCCACAAAACCGGTAGTAAAAAATTTTAGAACCCACCCATGATGAGAAGCAAAATGTTTTCAAGAAAAAAATACCTCAAGAAAGTCCAGTTGCCTCTGTAACAAGAACCTTTGAGACAAGAATTCTGGAGTAAATTGCTTGAGTGTTGTGATCCTGAGAGCTCAGATTCAATTTCCTGGTTTCTTATCATTTTGTGTCCCTTTGCCAGGGGCATCCTGAGAGGGTCAAGAGGTCAGAATGGTAGCCATGACTGCACAATTAAAATTTTACTCCCTTTAGCGATATGACACAGGGATATTGTAAAAAAAATAGGCCTTTGATTAGGTCCGTGTGGTCACCATATTACTTTTTTGACCCTCCCATGGACATCCCTACTCATTACATAACTCACCCAGTGCTGACCAATTGTTTTCATTGATTGAATGATTAATTAATTGTATTCTGTTTGATTTTCAGCTTTTGGTCTCCGACCACCATAACTAATCACAGTACACACGAATGTACCATCATGTTATCCAGTTGTTTGGTACCACCAAAATGTTGGACAAATATTGAATGCTCGGTACATAAACCCTTCATTTGTGAGAGGAAGCCAGATAAAAAGTGGCATATATAAAATGCAGCCCCTTTCAGCAAGCTGTAACTGAATTGGTACAACAGGCTTAAGCCCTTTGATATCCAACAGAATTACGGAAATGCATGATTGGAAAAGTTCAGCTTTGTGCTTCCATGTCCAAGACCGGTCTCCAATGGGCCTCTCTGAGCTAAAGAAAATGACTTTCTTGTCCAACGCATAGACATTACGTGTCTACCAAAATGAAAGATGGAATGGCTTGGTCGTATCCTCCTTTCCACTAGAAATAAATTAATTTTGTACGTTGCCTTCTGCTTCCTTACTCGATCCTTCTTGACGCTCTGTTTGTTTTTCACACACTGGCAATTTATACATTGCAAACCCACGACAATTATTATTTTTGTCCTATTTGTCCCCCATGCCATCCTCTGTTAAACACATAATTCTATGGCACTGTCTTATGTCTAAGGATATTTACCCAGGTAGTAGGGCTATATTGCTATTATCCTTTTTATCTTTCCTATTATCTGTTACAAAGTGATAGTCCTAAAACACCAATAGGAGTATTCATTCTTCATTCTATTCTATTCTATTCTATTCTATTCTATTCTATTCTATTCTATTCTATTCTATTCTATTCTATTCTATTCTATTCTTCTATTCTATTCTATTCTATTCTATTCTTTAAGGAGAGACACAATCCACATTGTTGTAGTTACTGCAAATTGTAGCATCATGATGAGGAAGCCATATTTAATCAGCAAAGACAAAGATTGATAAAAGGGGGGAAAAAATCTGTATTTCCTAATGAACCTTATTACCAACAGCCTCGTGAACACGAGGATCATGATTCCCAAAGCTTCCACGGGGAGTGACCAGAGATGTTGGGGATGGGGCCCTCCTGCAACGGGCGAAGGGAGCCTCGAGCTGTCAGAGAGTGGTGTTTTTAGGCCTATTTCAGGAAAAAGAGGAGAGGCGGTTGCCTCTCCAGGGGAGGAGGACTTGTCTTCCTGCCCTGCAGAAATGGTCACAGCCTGCACTTGTACTGAGGCAAGACAGTTCGGTGCCCAATTCCTCCTCACAGCGGGACAAGCCACTTGTGCCACCTGCTCGGATTTAATGGCGGCCCAATTCACGGAATGCCAATCCTGCACGCTGCCTCCTCCTGTTCCTGGAGAGTGAGAGAGGAATGATGCTGGGAGCCCATGCCAAGAAGAGACTCTCCTAGCAGGGCCCCCAGAGCAGGGAGGTTTGCCCAGCTAAAGCATGGCAGGCCCTGAACTGGGCAACAGTGAGATAGGAAGATGCTGGAGGCAGAGCATCACTTCAAAGGCAGTGGCAAGGGCGTCATTTTGGAGGCAATAGAACTCCAGGAAGCCATCTTGTCTTCCCTCCTTCTCGCCTGCTGCCTAGCAACAGCCCTTTTATTGGCCACTGCTGCCTATCTTTTAGTTGCAAACTTCACTTCGATTCCTGAGCTTTGGCTCTATTTATTTGGCCATTCCCTCATAAGGCCTGTGGTGGCAGAGCTTCAGGCAACCATCTTGTCTTCCCACCTTCTCACCTCCTGCCTAGCAACAGCTCTTTGATTGGATATTGCTGCCTATCTTTTAGTTTCAATCTTCACTTTGACTCCTGTCTTTGCTCTGTTTATTCAGCCATTTCCTCATAAGGTCTGTGGTGGCACAGCTTCAGGCAGCCATTTTGTCTTTCATCCTCACTTCCTGCCTAGCAACAGCCCTTTGATTGGCCACTGCTGCCTATCTTTTAGTTGCAATCTTCACTTCGATTCCTGAGCTTTGGCTCTGTTTATTTGGCCATTTCCTCATGAGGCATGTGGCGGCAGAACTTCAGGCAGCCATCTTGTCTTCCCACCTTCTCACCTCCTGCCTAGCAACAGCTCTTTGATTGGATATTGCTGCCTATCTTTTATTTTCAATCTTCACTTTGACTCCTGTCTTTGGCTCTGTTTATTCAGCCTGTGGCAGCAGAGCTTCAGGCAGCCAACTAATCATGAAGAGGCCTATCGAGAATCACCTGAACCTTGCGGGCCAAAGAGCTTTGGCTCTTTTTATTTGGCTCCTTCCTCATGAGGCCTATAGTGGCAGAGCTTCAGGCAGTCATCTTGTCTTTCCTCCTTCTCGCTTCCTGCCCAGCAACAGCCCTTTGATTGGGCGCTGCTATTTGATTGGCAGCTGGATCAACCTGTGAACAGCCACAAAGGTGGGGAACATGGAGCACAAGGGCCTATCATCTGCTGAGGTGATCCTTCAATGACAAATGTCAGCCTAAGGGCCAACTAATCATGAAGAGGCCCATCCAGAGTCACCCTCGAGGGCCAATAAAAGATAAGAAGCAGTTTTGGCGGGAAGGGTTGAGGTGTCTTTGGGGAGGGAGGGCAGCCATGATGGGTCCCCTCAGGGAAGGCTGGAAACTGGCTTGGCTATAGTTCAATTTGTGTGTTTTTCCATTGCTTCTTTGTGCATAGATCTATTCTTTCTTTTTTCTTTTCTTTTCTTTTCTTTTCTTTTCTTTTCTTTTCTTTTCTTTCCTTTCCTTTCCTTTTTTTTCTTTCCTTTCCTTTCCTTTCCTTTCCTTTCCCTAGGTCACGCTGCTTGCCCATTTCTGCCAAGGTCTTTCTCTCTACATTTTACAACCCTTTTCTGCTTTCATGGCCACTTCTCTTATCAGTGCATCAGGGACAGAACTTGTGTCATGAAGCATGACTCGCATCAAGATATTTACGACTAAAACTTGGCTACTACAGGCAACCCTGTGTATGGGTCTCGACTAAAGGGAATAAATAACTGGTACTTGTTGGGTTTTTGGCATTCTCTGAGGTTGGTTTCCTGCTTGCAGATGTTTGAGAAGAGGGCTAGATAATTTCATCAGTATTCTTGATCGGGCGAGTGAGGAGACAGGAGACAGGTCAAAGTGAACAACAACTCTTTAATACACAGTGAGAATCCAGCAACTTTACAGTAGAACAGCTCTCCTTATTTAGCTACTTGTCAAGTGTGTTAGCCAATGATCATCGAGCTTTTTCCCACTCTAATTTTTCCTCCAAAATTAGATTGATTGATTGATTGATTGGTTGGTTGGTTGGTTCGATTTATATGCTGCCCTTCTCCGGAGACTCAGGGCAGTTTACAATGCATTAAGCCTTGGTGGCACAGCAGACTAAAGTGCTGTTAACTAGCATCAGCTGCCTGCAATTACTGCAAGTTCGAATCTCACCAGGCTCAAGGTTTACTCAGCCTTCCATCCTTTCGAGGTAGGTAAAATGAGGACCCGGATTGTGGGGGCAATAAGTTGACTTTGTATAAAAAAGAACACCGCTTGGGGGGGGGGGCAAAGCCCTACTAAGCAGGTATATACAAAAGTATGAAGGCTATTGCTATTGCTTAATGCATTGTAAGCCGCCCTGAGTCTCCGGAGAAGGGTGGCATGTACATTGAACTAATAAATAAATAAATAATAAATAAGCAATAGCCTTCATACTTTTGTATATACCTGCTTAGTAGGGCTTTCGCCCCCCCCACAAGCATTGTTCTTTTTTATACAAAGTCGAGTCCTCATTTTACCTACCTCGGAAGGATGGAAGGCTGAGTCAACCTTGAACCTGGTGAGATTTGAACTCGCAGTAATTGCAGGCAGCTGGCAGCTAAGTGCTACTTAACAGCACTTTAGTCTGCTGCGCCACCAAGGCTCCTCCCCTCATAACACTCCTCCCCTCCCAGAAGGCATTTTACCAAACTATTTACATACATAATCACACAGGTGACTAGGGCGTTTCCCGATTCTAGTTAACCTGTGCAATTCAGTCTGAGGCGGGGATTTGGGCTGGTCGGAGGGACCCTTTGTCTCTCCCAGCCCAGCCAATGGAACCTCCTGGATTTTTTTATGGGCATTGCACTCTCCAGATGGGCCTGGCTTCTCGAGGAGGCGGCGCTGGACACCGAAGTCATCAGGTAAGTCTTCCGGCCGCTTAAGATTCGAGTTAGCTGTTGGATGAATGATTGGTGAGTCAGGGACTGTCTATTTTGCAATCTGGCTCATCGGCCATTGTTTGACCTAGACGTTTTCTTAACTGGTCAATATGTCTTTGCCATAGCCTACCTGTCAGATGTAAATGCCTTATTCTCCAATGTGTAAATAATGTATATATGGAACATCAGAGGTTAACTTATTCTTTGGACTTTAATGTATTCATAACTTACCACCCCCATTCCTAGCTCCACCCCTTGTATATATAAGGAGCCACCCTCACCATTCTCGTCGCTTCTACCTTGAATATTCAGTGAATATAGAATGCCTATCATAATTAAAAAGAAATATATTTAAAGCTTTAACTTCTATTATCTTTATTGAGTCTGATCCTGAAAATATTGCAACAAGCTGGTAGCAGAGGATGGTTAATTGACTCAATAAGTAATTAAAAATGTCCAAGAAAGATAGGCCCAACACCAGGGCCTACAGCAAAGAAATAGAAACTGATCAAGAGATGATCAACGAATCCACCAATGCGATTTCGAGAGAATCCGAAGAATACACCACTGAAGAAGAAGAACTAATGAGTGAAAATAATGACCAGAAAGAAATCAAAATAGAAAATAACGAACTCAGGTCAGAGATATTAAAGATACTAAAAAGCCAAAAGAATGATGAAAGTCTCATCGCGGACCTCCAGGAGATGCTGAAGAACAGCGGAGCAGCGAGAGAGAAAAACGTCATTAAAGAAAAACCCAAAGATCAAAAAATCGTAAGTGAGATGACTACTGAGAAAATAGTTGTTAAAAAGAAAAGATGTGATCCCGCGCGAAATTTTGAATGGCAGCCATCTTGGTTTCAACGAACTTCAAAAGAGAATGGAGCAGAGCCAATCAAAACGCTCAGTTCAAAATTCCTGGCGCGAAAAACACTATCAGACGAAGAAAGTGAGAAAGAAGTCTCAAACTCTTCAGATGATCCAAAATCAGAAAGCGAAGACGATTTAACAAAATCTCAAGTAAAATCAGCAATGAAAACGCTTTTTGCTGCTTTTGGGCCAAGACTGAAAATTACCAAGACATCTACGAAGAAGCAAGAAATCAAACCGGCGACTCAAGACCTGCACGCTCCCATCCTGACTTCGAAAGCGACGACGCCCGAGCCCAGAGAGCCATGCCGATTTCGCCCTACACCACAGACAAAATCGAATACCAACGCACACAAAAAGAAGAAAAGAACCGTCACCACCACCAGAACCCCAAAAACCGAGCCAGAGACCGACTCATCTGAGGAGGAGCGGATCGAGAGAGCTGAAAGGGAGAGAACCTTCCACGACGCCACCAAAGAAGAAATGAACAACGCGCATGTGCGAAACTACGTAGACGACCCAGAAGGACTTGAACTGGCCAGAGAACCGCGCAGACTCATTGCAAGCATCCCAATGCCGTTCTGTAATTTCCTGCACTTGAGAGATCACGGACTGCCCCAGGTTGTAAGTAATGGACAGAATAATGTAGGTAACTTACCCAGTGACTTCCCAAAACTTAGAATTGATGGCATTAATTTACAAGAGTGGTATCAACAGATTCAGGTTATTTTCATGAAAGAAAATTTACTATTCTTTATAACTAGCCCTCCAAGAAGACCTTGGACTTTAAAAATAGATTGTTTACATCATAGAGCATTTTTCATAATAATATCTAGCGTGTCTCCTGCAATGTATCATAGCATCAAACCAAACCTAACTGTATCAGAAATAATTCAATGCATGTTTAATCTATTTCACAGCGATAGCGTAGCTACAACCACAAGAATGTCTAAGGATTTCTTTTCCTCTAGAGTAAAACCAGGGGTTTCTATAAGTGAGCATTTGATAAATCTAAACAAAATAAGAGCTGAGCTACAATTGAGGGGGGAAGTGATTTCAGATCAAACAATGAAAAGTGTTATTATCAATTCACTTGATCCATCATGGGATAGCTTTATGTCACACTTAGATACCATTAATTTGGGATATTTATCCATAGAAAGTCTATCTAACAAATTGATAGCAGAAGACAATTCAAGAAAAAACCGATCCAGTAACCAAACAGATCACAAACCTTTTAGGAAAGTAGCCTTTCAAGATAAACATAATGAGGCCTTTAGATGCTACAATTGTGGATCCAGGGAACATAGTAGAAGAGACTGCCCCAAAGTCTCAAGAGAGAGACATAGACCAGAATATAGGAGCAAATATAATTACAGACAATCTTCCACAGATAGACACAAATATAGAAGCCCACCAAATTACAAAGAAGGTAGAGGGGGTAGAGAAAATTCAAAAGAGAGGAAATCTGGGTCACTGAATGGGCTAAATAAACAAGACAGCACCAGAACACAGCAGGATGAGAATAACAATTGGCTTATTGATTCTGGTGCAACAAATCACACCACCAACAACAAAAGTATATTATCTTCATTTATAGAAGATAAGTTTGTGATAAAGGTAGCTAATCAAGAAAAGGTTCAAGTACTAGGCAAAGGAAATGTGACCTTGCCTGGTCTAGGGAAAATAGAGGGGGTATTATTAATCCCAGAAATACCTCACAACATACTAAGTGCCATAAAATTAAGCAGAGAATCTGATATCAATATAGTTTTCTCAAAGGGGAAAGCAACTATAGAAAAGAACAAAACAAATGTAGGTACTATAATGATAAAAGGAGGTCTACCCTATCTGATAACTAAAGAAAGATGTTTACATAACATTAATTCAAATATGGAAGATTATATTGAAGCAGATGATGAAAATGTCAGTAACAGTGACAATGATGAGTGTAGAATAACTCATGATCACAAAAACACATACAAGGAAAAGAAACCAAAAATAGGTAAACCAATTCATGATGAGTGTGCTCACATCTTACACAGGAAGTTAGGACATGCAAGCTTTCCTGTAGTACAAAAAATGACTGAACACGCAGAAGGTGTCAAAATAAAAAATTGTGAAAATTATTTGGAATGCTCAGTATGTAAGTCCACCAAACTAAAAACCAGTCCCAGACCAAAAAAATCTAACAGATCAACTAACAATATTTTTGATTTGGTACATATGGACTTAGTTGGTCCATTAAGTCCCTCAATTACCTATAGAAAACGTTACTTCCTAACAATAGTGGATGACTACAGCCGATATGGTTTTGTTTACACATTAAAGCACAAGGATGAAACATTTCAGAAATTTAAGGAATTCTACAAACGTATAGAAACACAACATAATATCAGAATAAAGCAAATTATGACAGATAGGGGATGTGAGTTCATGTCTAAAGAATTCTCCCAATGGTTAAAGGATAGAGGAATGTTACATTTCACGTCCAATCCTTTTTCTGCATTTCAAAATGGAGTTGCAGAGAGGAAAAATTCCACACTACAAACCATGATTAGGTGCACATTAGAGGATGCTGGTTTAGGCAAACAATTTTGGTCAGAGGCATTACATTATTCGAATTACACTCAAAATAGAACCTGGTCCAGTATTGTGAATAAGACACCATATGAGGTGATGTACAATAGAAAACCCAAATTATCACACATGCACATATTTGGAGTCACTGCAGACGTACACATACCTAAACAATTGAGGAGAAAGGGAGAAAACGTATCCAGGAGATTAAGATTCATGGGATACGAAACTGGAACCAAAGGGTACAGATTTATTGATAGTAATAACAAATTTATAGTATCCAGAACAGCTGTGTTCCATGAACAGGCCAATTGGTCAAAATTGCACCTTAATGAAATATTTCCTAATAAATGTAAAGATACGATATCTTGCGAGGAAGGAACAACAGAAAATCAAAATATTAACAAAAGTAAGAACAAAACCAAAACTTGGACTAATAGTCAGCATAAAATAAAGACAGACACATTAACAAAAAAGGAAGCTAGATATTTGCATGATAACCATAGCAAGCCTGAAAGAACTATTAGAAACAATAGAAACCAAATACCAAATAAATACAAAGATTACATAATGCATATGAATGGAGAACAAATAACACCTAATACATATGAAGAAGTATTGAAACTTCCACATGAAGAAAGAGAAAAATGGGAACTAGCTATGGAAAAAGAGATGGAAAGTTTACAAGGATTAAATGTATTCACACCTGCGATCGCACCTAAGGATAAAACAATTATAGGTACCAGGTGGATTTATAAAATTAAGAACTTAGAAGGAGGCAATACCTTATACAAGGCTAGACTAGTTGCACAAGGCTATGCACAAAAATATCCAGAAGACTATACTGATACATATTCACCCACAGTGAGAACAGAGAGTGTCAAAACAGCCCTTGTAGTAGCATCTGCACTCAATCTGGACGTATTCCAATATGACATACAGACCGCATACTTACATGCAAAATTAGATAAGGAAATATATGTAAGAGCACCACACAGTCAATACACTAATAAGAACGAAATTTGGTTATTAAATAAGAGTCTGTACGGATTAAAGCAATCCGGCAAAAGATGGTACGATTGCTTGGTAAAAGTACTTAAGACCATGGATTTCAACGCCACCACTGCTGATAACTGTTTCTTTGTAAAAAAGAGTAATGATCATATTGAATTTGTATTAATTTACGTGGACGATATTTTATACATTGGAAAGCATAAAGAGAGCAGGGAAATCTTTGTAAATAAGTTAAATGAACACTTCTCACTGAAATCTCTGGGTAAAGTGAATAAATACCTTGGTGTGCAAATTAACAAAACTAAAAGGGGATTCAAACTTACACAGAAAGATAAAATCATCGAACTCCTAAACAAATGTAACTTAAATAATGCTAAAACCTGTGACACCCCTATGCAAACTGATTTTCTTAGAAACACTGATGAATCTTCCCCTGAGTTTAAAGACAACACATTTTACAGATCAGTTATAGGTTCACTCCTTTATATATCTAATTGGACTAGGCCAGATATTGCATTACCTCTCAATCTATTGTCAAGATATGTTAGTAAACCAACCTTGTATCATTGGGAAGCTGTCAAAAGAATTCTAAGATATCTGAAGGGTACATTAGATTTTTGTTTAATGTTGGAACCCAATAATGACAGAGAACCAAAAATTACTTGTTATGCTGATGCAGATTGGGCTGGTGATACATCATGCAGAAAGAGTACTTCTGGTTATGTTTTTCTATTGAATGATTGTCCAGTTTACTGGTATACTGGTAAACAAGAACTAGTAGCCACTTCTACTACAGAAGCGGAATATGTTTGTTTGTCCAAAGCTGCAAATAACCTTGTATGGTTCAATGATCTGATCACTGATGTTTGGAAGAAACCCACCTTACCATTTATTATGCATGAAGACAATAAAGCGGCCATTGAAATATCCAGATCCGATGCAATTGGACAAAGGTCCAGGCATATTGATATAAAGTTTAAGCATGTGAGACAACTGTCTCAAGACGGATTCATTAAAGCAATACATTGCGATACTTCTGAACAATTAGCTGACATATTAACAAAACCCTTACCTTCTAAACAACACAAATATTTAACTTCTAAATTATATGTATTATATTGTCCTGAATCAGAATGTAATTGGTGTTGTGTAACGAACCGGCATTTAGAGGGGGATTTGTCAGATGTAAATGCCTTATTCTCCAATGTGTAAATAATGTATATATGGAACATCAGAGGTTAACTTATTCTTTGGACTTTAATGTATTCATAACTTACCACCCCCATTCCTAGCTCCACCCCTTGTATATATAAGGAGCCACCCTCACCATTCTCGTCGCTTCTACCTTGAATATTCAGTGAATATAGAATGCCTATCATAATTAAAAAGAAATATATTTAAAGCTTTAACTTCTATTATCTTTATTGAGTCTGATCCTGAAAATATTGCAACACTACCGTTGCTGACTTTGACAATATATGACCTGGGCCCGGTAATGTCAGAGATCTGCCCAGCCACCCAGAGAGGACCATCTGCATAATTTCTTGCGAAGACCAGGGTCCCAATAGAAAAACTTCTAGTATTACTTTTGGCTTCCATGTATCCCTCAGGGGAGTAATTGGGGTGCAGCATATCTAGGGTTCAGCAGAGTCTCCGGCCCATTAAGAGCTCTGTGGGACTTCTTTCCGTTGCCATGCACGGGGTAACATGTTGGGCTGCCAGAAAAGTATCAACCCTGGATTGCCAGTCCCCCAGTCCAAGTCTGGCCAATGCCTCTTTGGCCGATCTCACAAATCTTTCAGCATGACCATTACTGGCCAGATGAAAAGGTGCCGTGAGTGTGTGATGGACCCCTAACTCAGCTAGGTACCCCTCAAATTGAGCAGCTGTAAGTTGAGGCCCATTATCTGACACCAGGGTGTCCAGTAGCCCATGCATGGCGAATAGTTTCCGGAGAGCTTTAATTACAGCCTCCACAGTGGTGGAGTGCATTAAAATTATCTCCAGCCACTTGGAATACACGTCCACCACGATCAGAAAGGTTTGACCATGGAATGGGCCAGCAAAATCTATATGAATGCGGGACCATGGTCCCCAAGGCCTTTCCCACTCTTTGAATGGGCAACTGGGGGAGCGGGGCGAGACTCTTGGCAGGGAGTACACTCGGCCACCCATTCAGCAATGCAATCATCCATATTAGGCCACCACTCATAGTTCCTTGCCAATCCCTTCATCCTCACAATTTCCGGGTGACCAATATGCAATGTGGCCAATACTTGTTTCCTTAGACACGGGGGAATCACCACCGAGTCCCTCCATAGCAAGCAACCCCCTTGCATAGCCAGCTCATGCTGTTTACAGACAAATGGTTTGAATTCCCCACCAACAGGGCTGCTAGGCCATTCCCTACACACCCAGCTCATAACAGTCCGCAATACAGAGTCCTTAGCAGAGGCCCTCGCAACTTCAGCAGAAGAAATGGGGCTAGAGTCCAGCGCATCAATCAGCAGGATAAGGACGCCCAGGGTCAGGTCATCAAGCAGTTCTGGCAGCGGGCACCTGCTGAGGGCATTGGCATGCCCGAGGCGCCGGCCAGCCGGTGGACGAGTCTGTATGAATAGGCAGCCAGAAAAATGGCCCACCTAGTGAAACGCAGGGACATGGCTGCAGGGGTGGGTCTGTCCCCAGCCAAAAGTCCAAGCAGGGGTTGGTGGTCGGTGACCAGTTCAAAAGATCTCTCAAACAGATATTCATGAAATTTCTTGACCCCGGCAACAGCCGCTAGGGCCCTGAATGTAGTTCTATTCAGCACTGGACAGGGTGTGGGAGAAATAGGCGATGGGGGCTTCCAGTCCATTTGGTAGTCTATGGCTCAGGACTGCCCCCACACCAAAAGGGGAGGCGTCGCAAACGAGGACAAGGGGAAACAGCTCGTTTTACTGGATGAGGAGGCTGTCAGCTGTCAGGAGTCTTTTGACAGCTGCAAATGCCGCGGCTTCCACCCTTCCCCAAACCCAAGAAGACTTTTTAGAAAGAAGTTTATGGAGTGGTTCAGCCACTGTGGCTTTGTCCCTCAGGAAAATGGCATAAAAGTTTAAAAGCCCCAGGAATGCCCGTAGCTCCGCCCAGAAGAAAATTTAATAAAAAAATTGTATAATTTTTTGCTATATATTGAATTGGAGGAGAAACAGACAAAAGAAACAATGATAGCTTGGGGAAGAAATTTTGGACATTCAATTGAACTTGAAAAATGACAACAACTATGGGAAAGGATCTATAAATTAACTATGTCCACCACATATAAGGAAAACCAATATAAAATGTTTCATAGATGGCATATGCCACCGGAGAAGTTAGCAAAAATGTTTAAAGATAAATCAGCGAAATGTTGGAAATGTAACCAACTACCAGGATCCTATTAACATATGTGGTGGACATGCCCTGAAGCAAAAAACTATTCGAATAAAATTAAACTCTGGCTGGAAGAAATGACACAATTACGTATTGAATTCAAACCAGAGTTGTTTCTATTGGGTATCCTATCTGACAAAATTAAAAAGGAATATATTTATTTGATTATACATGTAATAACAGCTACAAGAATTGTTTATGCTCAAAATTGGAAATTAGAGAAAATACCTTTGGAAGATGAAGTAATAAAAAAGATTTTAGATTGTGCAGAAATGAACAGATTAACTTTGTTGATTAAAGATAGGGAAGAATCAGAATCCTTTAGAATATGGAATTATTTCTATTGTTGGTTGGAAAAGAGATATAAATGATTAATTTTATAACTATGTGTAAAAATTCCATGGCAAGAACATGGTTATAGGAATGAACTTTTATAGTGGTTTGGATGACGATTAAGATAGAAGAAACTTCTTGTTGGAACAAGAAGAATAAAAAGAACTGAAGTCAACACCGAGATGTCACAGGGGAGGGATGATTGATGTATTAAATGTTTGTTTGTCTTAAAAAAAAGTTTTAAAATTAAAAAGTAAAAAAAAAATCACATGCCACAGCTGATCACCCCCCTCCCCATGTGCTGTTCTACTTACCCCATGCCTCCTTTTGGTGTGCACTGCGCATGTGCGCACGCACCTCGCATTTGGTGCATGGTGTGCACTGAACAGTGTTGTGGCCCATATGCGGCCTGTGTGGCTGGTGGCTGATTCGGACAGTGAGGAGGCTGGTGTGGTACTGCGCCAGCAGCCTGTGCAGCTGGCACTCGAGTCGGACAATGAGGAGGCTGGAGAAGATGTGGTGCCAGAGGCAGGGATTCAGCCAGGGCCTTCAGAATCTCCAGAAGCTCCTTTAAGTGAAGAGGACGAAGAGGAGGAGCCTCTTCTCAGTGCACGGGCGCGCAGAGCTGCCAGAAGGCAGGAGTGGCTCCTCAGGAGGAGGTCTCCTCGAGAGTAAGGCTTGGGGCTAATTGGCCACTCCCTTAGCCTATTTAAGGATTAACGCCGACTGAAGCAATTTTCAGGGAACAACTTCGTTCATTCTCCTTCGTGCCTCGATCTTAGATCTTTGCAAATTGCTTCTGGGGTTTCTGCCAACCATAGTAAGATTAAGATTATTTATTCTTTGGATTATTGTAGGCTGTTAAGAAAGTTAATTAACAGCCTTTGTTTGGAAAAAAAAAACTTGTTTAATTTAGTAAAACTAAGGTTTGTACAGACTTTGTGTGTGCTGCGTTCTTTGGGGTCCGTAGCTGGGGCAGAACAAACAGGTAGTAAACTGGTTCAGTTTTCACCACTGCCTACGATAACAAAATAATGTGGGAAATGCATAACTGTCGATAATAAATATCTGTCGATATTTCCACAGCCCTCTTTCTAGCTCATGCAGCAGAGGTGGGTTTCAGTAGGTTCTGACCAGTACTGGAGAACCAGTAGTGGAAATTTTGAACAGTTCAGAGAACCGGTAAATACCACCTCTGACTGGCCTCGCCCCCATCTATTCACTGCCGCCCGAGTCCCAACTGATCAGGAGGAAATGGAGATTTTACAGTATCCTTCCCCTGGAGTGGGGTGGGAATGGAGATTTTACAGTATATTTCCCTGCTACACCCACCAAGCCAAGCCAAGCCCACAAAACCATGCCACACCCACCAAGTCACGCCCACAAGACTGGTAGTAAAAAAATTTGAATCTCACCACTGTCATGCAGTATATAAGACCTCAATGGAAGGCAGGTTGGTAGCAATTGTTTTTTCTGCAGTTCTAATTATCCATTGAAGTCTGTGTTTGTCTGATTGGTTGCAGAGCCAAACCAGACAGTTATGGAGGTGCAGATGACAGACTCAATAATTCCTCTGTAGAACTGGATCAGCAGCTCTTTGGGCAGTTTGAGCTTTCTGAGTTGGCGCAGAAAGAACATTCTTTGTTGTGCTTTTTTGACGATATTTTTGATGTTAGGTGTCCATTTTAAGTCTTGAGATATGATAGAACCTAGAACAGTGATGGCAAACCTTTTCAGCACCGAGTGCATGCACAGGCCAGTTTTTAGCACTCCCATGTGTGCGAAGGGATCACGCTCCGGAAAAGCTGAACTTCCGAGTTCAGCATTGTTACAGATGAAAATACCTAACCTGATATCTGTAAATATGTGTGCTTGTTTATATGTCATTGTGTGATGTCATTGTGTCACTTACCATTGGTTAGTACTTACCATTAGCCCCGCCTTCTCTGTATATAAGTTCTTGCTCCTCCCAGATTAGTGCCTGTCTAATTGTGTTCCTGAGGAAGAAAAGAAATAAATATTACTATTACAAGAAAGCCTACAGTCTCTTATATATGGGCCTAACCAGGATAACCAAACTAGCAACAAATTGGTAGCAAGAGGATGGTTTGGTAGGCCCAACCGAACATAAAGATGCAAGACTCACATAACGACAAAAGAAGACCTGCCACCAGATACATAACGAAAAGAATGGCAGCTCAACTAACTCCTGACAAATATACACCACTTGAAAATATTAAGAAACAAACGCAATTACAAGAAAATGAACTGCTAACACCAAACAAAGAAGATGAGGTAAAAAGAAAAATACTAGAATTAATAGAAACAACTACAGCTGAATCAAATCTGCTTGTGAAAATCCGCAGCATAATAAACGACCACGGAACAGCAGCAGATAACGAAAATAACAAACAAGAAAACTGCAAGGTAAGAAATTCAACCCCTGACTTCAAAAATGACACCAAAGATGGCGACAGCTTCCCGCCTTTTTCATGGCAGCCATCTTACCCACCTAATACCTCTAAAATGCCTGACCAATTACTAAAAGAATTCCAAACCTCAAACTACGAAATAAAAAACAAAACCTACCAAGAAGATGATTACCCGAGTCCAAAAACAAATAAAAAACAATTATTTAAACAAAACAAAGCTCAACCTACTGAAGTAGAAATAGACAATGCTATACAGGTGCTAACTGCAGCACTCGGGACTAAACTAACAATACCAAACAAACAACCAGAAAATGAAATAGAAAATTCTAAACTACCATCTACCAAAGGCCAAAAAGAAATAGACTGTCTAAAGAAAGGCCTAGCCACCCGAAGAAAGACAAGCTGGCAATCATACTTACCTACTGAAGAGCAGCTCCCTGAACAACCCGGCTCCATTGGCAATGGCGGCCCGCCTCAAGCTCCACTTACTGACGACCTCAGAGAAGACTCCCCGATGAGCAGAGCAGCACCCCAGGCATTCTTCAGTCACCAGAGGCCCTCCGGAAACAAAGCAGAGCAACAGAAGGCCGTCTGGGACTTCACCCCAGGAGCTGCAGACACAGGAACCTCCCTCATCGACTGCTGGAGAAAAATGAGGACTGAGCATGCCCAGAACGAGCCTGCAAAGAAAGAAGAAGGAAACATAAATACAAGTCAGCGCAACATAGAGATAAGTAAATACAGACATACATCTACCATACCCAGGCCTTATTGTGAGTATGCTAAGGTCTTAAATCATGGACAGCTACTAAACATGAATAACACCTCACTACACTCAGGGACAATACCTCCAGACTTTATAAAATTGAAATTAGATGGAAGCAACTTAATGGAATGGGATCAGTGTTTACAGATTGTATATATGAAAGAAAATGTTTTATTTTTTATTGATAACCCACCAAATAAGCCTTGGACCTATGAAATAGACTGCCTCCACCACAAAGCATACTATATGTTAATTGTTTCTATTTCCCCAAGTATACTCCCCAGTATAGAGCATAATTTAACTGTATTTGAAGTATATCAAAAATTATTCAGACTGTTCTATAGCAAAAATGTAGCCACTACCACAAAAATCTCTAGGGAATTCTATTCTGCCAAACTAAAACATGATACATCCATGAGTGAGCATATCTTGAATTTAAACGCTGTAAGAGCAGACCTTATTCAAAGGGGAGAAACCATTTCTGACAACACCATGAAAAGCATTATAATTAACTCACTAGATCACAGCTGGGATAACTACATTACACTAATAGATAACCTAAGTATAGAGCAAATTACTTTAGAAAACCTTACCAATAAGCTTATTACTGAAGATAGACTTAGAAGAGAGCGATATACACAACAAAGAGAAGGTAGAAATCAAAGAAGGACTGATTTCAGGGCCAGAGACAGATACCCACATGAATGTCTCACATGTGGATCTGAAAGACATCAGAGTAGAGACTGTCCCAAGAATATAGGATACAGTGACTCATATAAACACAAGGATAGAAGAATACACTTTTTAGACAGAACCTCCCCAGATTACAGGTATAAGAGAAGAGAATCCCCACACTCTAGAGAAAGACAAACATACAGAAATAACCCTAGAGAAAATAAGAAAGGATCACTATATGGAATAAGAAATAATAACACTTTGATATCTGATTCACTCAACACCTGGCTCATAGATTCAGGAGCCACATGCCATACAACTCATAATAGAGAAATATTAAGTAACTTCACTGAAAAGAAATATTATATTAAAGTAGCAAACCAAAATAGAGTCCTAGTGAGAGGAATAGGAGACACGCATATAAAAGGTATAGGAAAAATAGAGGGGGTACTATTTGTGCCCGAAATTCCAAATAACATATTGGCAACCCTAAAGTTAAGCTTAGACAATGCAATAGAAACCACTTTCAGAGGTGGAAAGGTATTCATGACTAAGAACAACAGAAACATAGGTAAACTATTTACAAATGATGGACTAACATACCTACTGCCACAAGATAACGAACTAGTCTATGCAAACTATCAATTAAGAAACAAAAAACCAAATTCAGATAGCCTTGATGAAAATAATGATAAGAATGCATCAAACACTGATACTAATATGTCTGAAAATTTAAACAATGGAAAACCTATTCACGATAATTGTAGTCACTTACTCCACAGAAAGCTAGGACACGCGAGCTTTCCAGTCATACGAAAAATGTTAGAGTGTTCCGAAGATTTAAAAATAAAGAACTGTAAAAATTACTTAGAATGCTCTGTATGCAATTCTTCCAAAATTAAAAACAAGCCAAAACCCAAAAAAGCCACCCGCACCACACAATCAACCTTTCAACTAATTCATATGGATGTAGTAGGCCCATTAAAACCTTCAATTAAATACAAAAAAAGATACTTCCTGACCATAGTCGATGACTATAGTAGATTTGGTTTTGTATACACCCTTAACCACAAAAGTGAGGTTTTCAAAAAATTTAAGGAGTTCTTTAAAATGGTAGAAACACAATACAATACCAAAATCAAACAAATAATGACTGACAGGGGGTCGGAATTCCTATCCAACGAATTTTCAATTTGGCTAAAATCACAAGGAATATTGCACTTTAAATCTTGTCCATTTTCCCCATTCCAAAATGGAGTCTCTGAAAGGAAGAATGGTTTGCTACAAACCATGGTTAAATGTGTGTTAGATGATGCTGGTTTAAACCAGTCATTCTGGGCTGAAGCCCTTAATTATTCCAATTACACTATAAATCGCTTATGGTCCAGTACAATCAATAAGACCCCATACGAACTCATGTATGGAAGGAAACCAAAAATTGGGCATTTACACGTATTTGGTGTATCTGCTGATGTATATGTGCCCTCACAGTTAAGACGCAAAGGAGAGAAAGTATCCAAAAGACTGATATTTATGGGGTACGAATCAGGAACCAAGGGATATCGCTTCATTGATAAAAATAATCACTTCATTGTATCCAGATCTGCCGTGTTTCATGAACACATGAACTGGTCAAAATTACATCTCAATGAAATTTACCCAGAATCAAAAAATATTACACACACGCACGCAAAACATCACACATCAGATACGAACCCCAAATCCACATCTACTAACAGAATCAAATGCCCAGTAATAGTTAATGATGAATGGAAAAAAGGACACCCCACTTTGAAAGTAGATCAATTAACCGAAAAAGAAGCTAAGTATATGCATAGCGATGAACATCCCCAGAATAGGCCCATTAGATCCAATAGGGGCATAATTCCTAAAAGATTAGATGATTACGTACTGTCTATCCAAGCTAAACACCTGACTCCTAACACATATGATGACATACTTAAGCTACCCCTAGAAGAAAAAAGTAAGTGGGAGGAAGCAATGAAAAAAGAGATGGACAGTTTGAGAGAACTAAATGTATATACACCAACAGACCTGCCCACTGAGAAATCCCCTATTGGCACTAGGTGGATCTATAAAATCAAGGAGCTAGAGGATGGTAAATTCCTATACAAAGCCAGGTTGGTGGCTCAAGGCTTTGCCCAAAGATTTCCGGATGACTATGAAGACACTTATTCCCCAACCGTTAGATCAGAAAGCGTGAAAACAGCACTAGTGTTAGCTTCTATCTTAAATCTGGAAGTATATCAATTTGACGTGCAGACAGCCTATCTGCACGCTGATCTAGATAAAGAAATTTATGTGAAAGCACCCCCAGGAAAGGATACAAAAAAGGGAGAAATTTGGCTATTAAACAAGAGCCTTTATGGACTAAAACAGTCCGGTAAGCGGTGGTATGAGTGCTTATCAAAGATACTTAAAAATATGGGTTTTGTAGCTACTTCATCTGATTTTTGTTTTTTCACAAAAAAAAATAATGTTTCTATTGAATATGTTTTGATTTATGTTGATGATATATTGTATTTTGGACACGACAAAATTAAATGTGATAATTTCGCTGAACAACTAGGCAAAAATTTCAACTTAAAAATATTAGGAAAGGTAAATAAGTATCTAGGAGTCCAAATTGACAAAACAGATAAGGGGTTCAAATTATCTCAGAAAGACAAGATTATGGAACTCATACAAAAATGTAATTTAATTAATTCAAAAATTTGTGATACTCCTATGTCAACTGATTTTTATAGGAATGTGTATAATGAGTACGAACCATTCAAGGATAACACGTTATATCGATCAATTATTGGGTCCTTATTATACATATCTAATTGGACCAGGCCTGATATCACCCTTGCTGTAAATTTGTTGTCAAGACATGTAAGCAATCCTAACTCATACCACTGGGAAGGAATTAAGAGGATTCTAAAATATCTAAAGTCTAGCATTGATATGTGCTTATTCTTAGAACCATTCATTTCTGAAAAACCAACTTTGACCTGCTACGCTGATGCTGATTGGGCTACTGATTCAAAAACCAGAAAAAGTACTTCTGGATATGTTTTTCTTATAAATGGCTGTGCGGTGCACTGGTACACAGGCAAACAGAATTTAATTGCCACTTCCACAGCGGAAGCCGAATATGTTTGTTTATCCAAAGCGGTCAACAATCTAACTTGGTTCGATGACTTGTTAACCAATGTGTGGGATGAACCTGTTTATCCAATTATTATCAATGAGGACAATAAGGCAGCAATTGATATATCAGCTTCCGAAGCAATAGGTCAACGATCTCGACATATCGATATAAAATATAAACATGTAAGACAACTGTCAAGTATAGGATTTATTAAAGCTATCCATTGCAATACTAGTGAACAAATTGCTGATATCCTCACTAAGCCATTGCCAACCAAACAACATATGTATTTGACTTCCAAACTTGATGTGCATATATAATCTTAATAACCCACCATTAGTTAGGTATTTTAGAGGGGGATTTGTTACAGATGAAAATACCTAACCTGATATCTGTAAATATGTGTGCTTGTTTATATGTCATTGTGTGATGTCATTGTGTCACTTACCATTGGTTAGTACTTACCATTAGCCCCGCCTTCTCTGTATATAAGTTCTTGCTCCTCCCAGATTAGTGCCTGTCTAATTGTGTTCCTGAGGAAGAAAAGAAATAAATATTACTATTACAAGAAAGCCTACAGTCTCTTATATATGGGCCTAACCAGGATAACCAAACTAGCAACAAGCATGCGCACCCAAAAATCAGCTGGCTGGCAAGCATGCGCATACCAGTTTTGGCACTGCTGCACACGTGAAGGACAGCTGATTGTCGCACACGCATGTGTGCCAGAAATCTGGAAGACAAACAGGCAAGGCCGTACATGCCAGGCAACATGGCTTTGCATGCCACTTTGGGCACATATGCCATAAGTTCGCCATCATGGACCTAGAAACTTTAAGGGCTCTACTGTTGATACTGTGTTGTCTAGTATTATAAGAGGTGGTAATATAGGAGGGTTTCTCCTAAAATCTACCACCATTTCTACAGTTTTGAGTGTATTTAGTTCAAGATTGTTCTGGTTGCACCACAAGGCTAGTTGTTCAACCCCCCCCTTCTTTATGCAGAATCATTGTTGTCTCGAATGAGACCAATCACTGTTTTATTATCTGCAAACTTCAGTACTTTAACAGAGGGATCTTTTGAGATGCAGTCAATATAGAGAGAAGAAAAGTGAAGAGAGCACACAGTCGTGTGGGGCCCCTGTGCTAATTGTACAGGTATCTGATGCGATTCTGCTTAGCTTCACCTGCTGCTTCCTGTCTGTTAGGAAGCTTATGATCCATTTACAAGTGTGGTAATAATAAAGGGCAGGTTTTATTATTTATTATTTAGACTTCTATACCACTTCAAAGTGCTATACAGCCCTCTCTAAGCGGTTTACAAAATTAGCATATAGCATATTGCATATTAGCATATTGCATTAGCATTAGCATATTGCCCCCAACAATCTGGGTCCTCATTTTACCCACCTCGGAAGGATGGAAGGCTGAGTCAACCTTGAGCGGATGAGATTTGATCTGCTGTTCTGCTGAACTAGCAGTCAGCTGAAGTAGCTGCAGTACTGCACTCTAACCACTGCGCCACCTCAGCTCTTGTTTTTAGTCTTCAGTTTTTATCCCAGTAGTTTGTTTCTAACATCTTTTGCTCCCTCATTGGATGTTGGCCTTTTCTTAACGTTTTCATCTAGATGTCCAACAAAAGACCAACATCCAATAAGGGAGCATAGTGTTGTCTTTATTGTTCTTGTTGAGCCTCTCATGTGGTTTCATGCATTAAAGAACCATAGTTGTTGTGAAACCTTCTACTGTATTCTATGTAAACCAAGGACATTTTTGAAGGCAGCTTGAGTAGAGATGTGATAAATAAATTAATCAAACAAGTCAAATAAACCAAACCTCTACAATGGCAAATTCTGGAGTGGTGAGTGGGTGCAGTTTAGGGGGGCTTTCAATACTCCAGACTGTAGTTGTACTTGTTTATTTATTTTAGAGTTATATGGCCGTCCATCACTCTCAGTGATTCTGGGCAGCTTACAAACAATAAAGTTCGCCCAGCACTGAACTAAATAGAATGAATACAGAAAAAAACAGGTTCTTTTTTGATTCTTTTTTATTTGCTAAATAAGACAGTGTCTTTCATCTCTGAAAAGTCTGGATGGAAAAGGTGTTTGGAAGCGGAAGTCAAAGTCTGGAATTCTTTCATGCTGCCACAGTGGCTGACTGGGGCAACTGTTTTTAAGAGGCTGCTTCACCGATTGGCATTTTTTTCTCACTGAGTTCATCAAATACAATTTTGTGCAACATTCAGCAAATAATTAGGTCATCCATTTGGCCACAGGTTTCTGCTTGCAAATCCCTCTTCCTGGCTTGAAACATTCCATTACGACCCAACATTTTAGTGGGGTAAGACATTCATTCTGAATTCCTGCACAAAGTCCTTTTCTAGTGTTATGTTCTTCTCCGGGCTTCCAGTATCTAAAAAGAAGAAACAACCATCATCAGTCCTCCAGATAAAATGAATATCATTTACAGATTTTGGAGCAGGAAATAAACATTCAGTCCATTCACCTTCTTCTCTCACCTCAATGGGAGTTTCTAACAACTTGTCAGGTTTCCAAGTAATAGATCCATTGCAAGCAAAAACTGTGAGGCAGGTGAATTCCTCAAAGAATAGCTTTATTGGAAATATCATATTGGCACATACTGTATGTGGTGAAAACTGACTCTGAGGGGCCCCTTGGTTTTCATCTAATTAAAAGTAAAAGTTTTTCCCTCAACCCCAAACAATCAGTCACATGGCCCAATCAAGCCAGCTCTATCTCTAATCCTCTTTCTCTATCCCTCAGCCAGGGGTGAAATCCTGCCGATTCTATCTGGCTTGCTGAACCAGTAGCGCCGGCAGCGGGAAGCTCCACCCATCTGCTGGGATGTCATTACATCCCTTTTTTTACCATCTGCATATGCGCAGAAGGTTCTGTGTATGTGCAGAAGAGGTGCGCATGCGCTCCCACATGCTCCTGTTCCTGAACCGGTAGCAAAGGTAACTGGATTTCACCACTGCCCTCAGCTCTAGTGTGGCAGCACTGATGCTCCAAGATGGCTTTGGCTAGGTCAGCTTCAGGGTTGATACAACTCCAAATGTTGGTCTGTGGTTGATTTGGCAGAGAAATAGAGGTGGGTTTGGAGACATATCTCCCCCTCCATACTTTTGAACAGGCAATGGCAATTACGTATCTTTAGGCATCTAAATGGATAGATAAATAGATAGATAAATCTATCTCAGCATCTGATTCTGTCCTACTATTGCAGCACCATTGAGAGTGTCCTGACATACGGCATTCTTGCATGGTATGGAAGCAGCTCTGTAGCGGACAGAAAAGCTTTACAGAGAATCATTAAAACTGCCCAGAATATCATCAGGCTCGTTACCAGCCCTGGATGACATCTTTGAATCTCGCTGTTTGAGGAAGTTGCATAACATTCTCAGAGACTCTTCCCATCCTGTTTACAATCTTTTTGGACTGTTGCCTTCTGGCAGAATACACAGAACAATTTAAAACTCGGACCACACATTTTCTGAATAGTTTTTATCCCAAGCTATAATTGCACTCAACAATGAACTAAAGGACCACCATCAGTGAGCTGTTGGACAGTATTACTTGGTCTGTTGTGTGGATGTTTGGGTGGTTTAGAGGTGGGGAATTGTGGTGGGTGGGGGCGTTTTGGGGATTGTTATGTGTGTTGGACCTGGTCTTTGGGTGTTAAGTGAATTTCGTTGTATGGGTATACTGTGTATACATGTACAATGACAGTAAAGTAGTTGTTGTTGTTGTTGTTGTTGTTGTTGTTGTTGTTGTTGTTGTTATTATTATTATTATTATTATTATTATTATTATTATTATTATTATTATTGGACCGTGGCACCCTTCTTGGTTGCTTCAGGAATTGAGGCTTGAGGAGAATTTTGGAGTGTTTCTATTCTTGTCTTTGCTGGTGGTTTCAGTCGGAGGTGATGGGGGAGGGGACGTCAGGCTGATGGGTACTCATTTGTGGGGCACTGTAGAGTTTGGTCCTTTCCCAATTATTATCTCCCTGCAAGAAAGCATTGGGGAAGGTCCTCCATCAGTTCAGGGCTCAGTGTCATCCCAATGTCCGATGGAATATGCACCTGCAGAACCCGGGGGGTGGGGGGTGGGGTAGATTTGGCTCTACAGTGTTTTCCCAGGAAGAGGCCTGTAATAAGAGGCTGTGCAATCCTGGATGAAGAAGAGGGAACGAGGTTCAGGGTAGCCACATCTTAGAATCTCTGAGATGATATCTAGTAGGTTAGAAGATTATAACTTTAGCTTGGCAAGACTCTGTCCATTGGGTGCAAATAGATAAAGAATTGAACTCCATTTGTTGTGTCATCTCTAGGTCCAACACAATGCTAAAGGTTAGCACACTTAACATCTCCATCCCAAGCCAAGGGGATCACCCTGTGGAAGCCTCATGCCTGGAGACTGTTAGGATCCTGACGGAATAAACATATGGAGGGTGAAGCCAAGCAAGATGGCTTCCTTCATTTGAGATGGCCAACCAGGTCTGGAGATGTCTTCTGAGTGGGAGACAAAGCTACCTAGCGAACCGTTCCATCACTTGGCTGCTTCTGGACTTGTGGGTGTTACTGGATGGGGTGCACACTACTTATGGAGGACAAACACTTGGGAACGGAAACTTAGGGCCACACCACCACTTTTATGTCCTTCCTTGGCCAGCTCATTATACTGGCACGGTATCTGACGATT
Source organism: Pantherophis guttatus (assembly GCF_059756535.1). Classification (NCBI taxonomy): domain Eukaryota; kingdom Metazoa; phylum Chordata; class Lepidosauria; order Squamata; family Colubridae; genus Pantherophis; species Pantherophis guttatus. The sequence goes on from NC_142070.1 coordinate 1,966,094, forward strand.
GGTGTTGATGGCATGGATCTTGTTCATCCCCTTGAGCTGCCTCTTCAGGATCTTTGTGGTACTTGGATGTTGCTGTTTTCATCCCCTCCTCCTTGTGGTCCCTGTGTGACTGAGGGATATAACTTGTAACTGCTCCATATGTTTATTGTGTGACCTGCTGGTAATTCCATCCCATGAATATTTATGTTTGTTTGTTTGTTTGTTGTACTTATTTGCCTCTCATGTCATCTTGAGGTGATTCTGGGCGACTTATAAACATTAACTATTTTCCCTCCCTGGACTATCATGTGACCACACTTCTCCAGTCCAAGATAATGATAGACAGAGAGACAGACAGACAGATGATTGATAGAAGAGAGAGAGAGAAATGGTAGATAGAGACGCACACCCATACACCTGCCCATACACATACTCACACATGTGCACACACAAACCTACATATACAGTGAGAGAGAGAGAGAGAGAGAGAGAGAGATTCTATATGCCAATCCATCTGTAGCAATCTGTAACGACCACCAAATAATGACAGAAGTCTGGTGACAACATCATAAAAGTACCATTATTATATGCTTGTGTTACAGCATGTAACAGCATGTTACAGTATCTTAATTATGATCATACACACTGCATCTTCTGCTATCTCTTTCAGATGAAAAGACATTTCAGGTTATAAAAAAACAAATGTGAATTAGATACTTACTGTTTTTCAGGTACATTTCCAATATCATACCACTGCCAGTTTCCAGTGTTGTACCTATAGACCAATCCGATGAAGTAAGAGCCTTGCTTTTTTTTTTTAAGTTCTTCTTCTAAGAACTTCTGAAAGAAAAAATCCAAACATCATTTACAGTGAATAACGGAGAGATTCTCACCTGAAGGACATTCAGAATCAGAGCCTCCCCAGATGAATCAGTGGAGGAATATGGAGAAGTAGCAGCAATGCAACCCATACAGTGCAACCGCAAAGAGTGGGGCAGATCAAGTTCCTGAAACAATGGGACATCCAGGAGGAACCAAGGAGGTGTTTGGGTGAACTAGCAGGGCCCTGGAAGCCATGATCAAACCTAGTCTATGGGCCATTCCACATTTGCACCTAACCATGGTGAGAGATGAACAGGGAGCCACTTTGTTTCACTGTTTGCTGAGTCCTTGTCTCATCTCCTCCTAAGCCCGTAAATCTTCCCTCATCCCTCGCTCTGGCCTTAGTTTGTCCCCATAAACTCAGCAACCATCTTCAGTGCTTCCACGATGAACACAATCTGATGCAAACTCAGGTCACCCCCACAGTGGAGGACAAAGTCTCTCGGCCACCTCAGGTTGGTGGGGAGGACATATTGGCTCACCTTCTTCCTTTCTTCTGAGCAGATGCTCACTGCAGCTCTAAGCGGCCTTATTATATTTTGCAGTATATTCATATTATATACTTTGATTAAAGGCAGGGCAATTAAAAGCTACACAACTCTTGGGATTCACCAGCAAACTCAAAGTATTTGCCTCTGTCCATCTACAGAAACAAATTCTTGCTTGCATGTGTTCTCCATGACTGTTGATACAGATTGCTGGTGAAGAAGTCATGGAGAGGAGCATGGGAAGAAGTGAGAAGAAACTTTTGGACCTCTTTAAGCCTGGCCGTCTTGGAAGCTGTGGACCTAGGTGGCACGAGACCGATTGGTTGACTACATGAGGCTGAAAGTGCAGGCTTTGGTCAGGTGGAACCTCTTTGAGGGTCTGGATGAAGTTCTACAATGGTTTCACCTCCATAAAAATTAGGATTGACCCAGTTCTTCAGCAATGCCTCCTGATGATGTAATGATGAAGTTATCCATTCAGCCGTGTCCGACTCTTGATGATTTTGTGGGCCAGGTCTCTCCACATCTTCCGATCTTGCCCCCCTAGTTTGTTTTATGCTCTGACTGGTGCCAGCTTCAATGGAGTTCTTTATCAGCCTGGGTTCCTTTTCGCATTAACTCTTCCCAACTGAATTGCTTTCTCTAGTGAATTCCCACTAGCTTGTTAGTCACCTTTGCTCTCCAAGCCTTCTCTAGCACCACAGCTCAGATGAATTGGTTTCTTCCTGTCTTGCTTATTTAAGGTCAAACTTTCTCAGCTGTAGGTAGCTACAGGGAACACAGTACAGTGGACTAACCTACATTTGGTTACCAGGCTGACATCCTTGCTTTTCCATATTTGGTTCATGTTCATTGTTTTGCCTGCTTACTCTCCTAATCCCTTTCTCTACAAGAATGTAAGTACAAATATTAGTTTGCTGCTTGATCATTATCCAAAGGCTAAGGTGAGCATTTGAAGTGTGCAGGAGTATGGAAAGAGAGTTAAAAATTTACCTGTGTATACAGCCTACGTTTGTGTGTATGCGTGTGTGTGTATACATACATACATACACAGAGAGAGAGAGAGAGATGGATGGATGGATGGATGGATGGATGGATGGATGGATGGAAGGAAGGAATAATAATATAATTACATATTATTTCTTACTCTATATTATAAAACTGCACATTTTTTTCCTTCTATCCATTTCTTTCTAAAAATCAAAACCAAAGGTGTAAATCCCTTTTTTCCCATTTTATGCAAAAAATTTGTAAGTCATTTTCAGTCAGCCATAGATGTCGATATTGTTTCTTTTACGATCAAAGAAGTTAATTTAGCCATCATTGCAAGTTACATCATTTTCACCAATTCTTCATTATGAGAATGATCAAACCTTTCAATTTTGAAGCATATAAGAATCTTGCTGCACTTGTCATATACAAGAGTTCTATTTTTAGTTGCCTGCCCATTAGTCCCAAAAGAAAAGTCTATGAATTGAGTTGCAATTTAATATTTAAAATCTTCTGAATTAATGTATGTATTTGTGTTTTAAATTCCTTACCTAATTTAACGATTGAGTATAAATAGATAAAATTAATGAAATATTTTGTCCACTTTAAATGTAAAAATTGTACATAAGAAAATCATTGACATGCATATCATTCTATTTTCCCTAGATTATTTTTTAAACTTTTCTGACAAAAAAATTCTAATACATCACGTTAGATTTATGTTTACTTATCATATACTAGCCACTTACGTCTTTTCTGGTCTATAAAATACTTTTTTGTGCTGAAAGCCATAAAGATAGAGGAATCTAAATTTGAATTTATTCTATACTGTAAGAATATCTTGCCTAACATAATGGTTTTTAAAACTGACATTCAGCTTAGCTTTATTGTAACATAAGTTCCATGCCACCCAAACCTCAGATCATGACCTTCTAACTCCAATAGTCTTCTATTTCTCAGCAAGACCCAGTCTTTCATCCAAACTAAAAAGCAAGTAGTGAAATATTATTTCAAATCTGGTAACCTGTTGACACTGTAGAGCAAAGGAAAGCTGGAGTAAGATTGTAAGCACAGTTGCAATCATGTAAATTTCATGGAGCAACTATCAAACCTGGGACCATATTTTACTTACCTCCTCTTCCTCACTTATACTTGAAATAAGTGCAGCTTTTTGTCCTTGACAATAGTCTTTTATCTGAAGCTGGATACCTAACTGGTCATGTAATAAATAAAGGTGTCCTTCATATGCCATCCAGTTATGATCCAATTTGAATTGAATGTTAGCTTTGAGCCAAATCAGGATTATGACATGGAGAGGAAAAAAGCACAATTAGTTAGAATCAGGATATACACTAGATTGAGCTATATGTTTTTTTTCTTTCTATTTAAAAATTGCATAGTTAATTTTCCAGAGCGCTGCGGCTACACTCCATAGCTAGGTTGCTTCCTCATGTTTTGACATCAACTGAGTGGACTTTCAAATCAAATTCTCCCTCTCTCCATGTTCTGGCCACGCCCCTTTGTCCCATGATCCTCCAGTCTTTCACTCAGTTGCTGACAGACTGAGGTGGAAAATTTCTCTGTGCTCAATTCTGCTTAATTCTTAGTTCATTTAGGTGTTTTTGCTTATTTTTGATTTTACCCTTGTTCGGGGAAGATTTCTGTTTGTTTTTTTGCCGGAGCCGACAGTCAGCTGTGTGAGCGCGGTGACGGGTCTGGATGCTCCAGGCCGTCCTGTGCCTCAGCGCTTAGCACGAAGCCAGCAGCCGGACTCTGACCTCTCGGGGCGGATCCGGCTTGATTTGTAGACACCAGCGAGTGCAGGGACTAGGTGGCTCGCCATCACGGTTCCCTCCATTGCTGCTCATTTCGAACAGCTCTCCCTGGCTAAGGCGGCGTCAGAGCGGTTACACGGTCTCCGTGTTCGCTCTGCAGTTTTTCTTGTGGGCTCCAATTCGGTGGCTGTCCCATCAGTTGCCACTGCGGGCGGCGCCGATTACCTGTAATAGACAGCAGCGGCCAGCGGTGAGGTCCTGGTCGGCTCCCGTGCTACACAGCGAGGACAAGTCGGTGTGAGTCTGCCATTTTGTTGCAACGTTTGCGGCTGCCATCTTTTTTTTTTAATTAAGTTTTTGATTTAAGAACAAAACACAAAACACAAAACGACTGGGTGTCGTTTTGTGGCTGCCATCTTGGTCACTCGACTGCATCAGCCGCCATTTTGTCTGCCTTCCGGCCGGTTTATCATCACAGTTTCGGCGGCGGTAGTCCCTGCCTCACTCTGGGAGCCCCACACCTTCAAGGTGCCCCAGCAGCCCTAAGTTGCGGAGGCGATTTGGCACGATCGCCATCTGACCTCGCTGGTCATTCTACCGCCGTTTGGAGTTGTACTTGGCCCTGACAAGGAACTGCCTGTACCCTTTGGGTGCCTTTGATCTGACTTGCACGCTGGTGGTCGAACTTTGGGAGTCCTCAGTCCCACTTGTCGTTGCCTGATGTTTATTCCGGTTTAAAAAAAAAAAAAACCAGAGATGGCGAATTCGTCCCTATCTTCTGATCTCGAACAAGAAGAGAGCCCACCCAGGGCTAAAGCACGCAAGAAGGGGGCAGGTAAGTGGTCTGCTCATGTCAGTCGCAAGACCCATCCACCTAAGGCTTCCAAGGCCATTGATAAGGACGCTTTGAGGCGCCACACGGCCCTTGAGAAACAATATGACAAGGCCAGGCAAGCGGCAGCCTCTTCCCTTGCCTTGGATTCAAGACCCTGTCAGTCGCAGTCTCCTGAGGCCGCGCCATCCACATCACAGGACACTTCTATGGCTCCACTTTCTCTGACAAAGGGGGTTTCGCGGTCCATGCCTGATGTTTCTTCTGTCAGGTTAGACTCCTCTCACCCTCCTTGTGACCAGCTCCCTGAGGCCACCTTTACACCCACAGCAGCAGGGCTCCGTGCTCCTGTAGGCCCCCAGCTTGATTTTCAGGCCATGCTATCCACAGCCTTGTGCAACATCTTGGTTGCTGGCCTACAACATGCCTCTCAGGTACCCCATTCGGGGTCGGCCCAGACTGTGGAGCTCAGTCAGCCCACACACAGGCCTCGTTCACTACACCAGAGGGAGTCTGACTCCTCCGGAGGCTCGGACCAAGCAGAAGAATTCCCTGAGGACCTTGAGTTCTCTGAAGAACTCATGATGCTTTCTTCAAGCAGACCAAGGAGGAGAAGGACTACATTCCATGCCCCCAGCTATTCGCAGACGTCCTTCAGACACCATGGAGTCAACCGGGGTCCTTAACAACCCCCAGTAATCTGGACAAGAAACTTTACTGTCCCGCGCCCGAATTGGAGGCTCTCCTGGACTTACCACCTGTCGATGCTCCAGTGGCCTCTCTCGCCTCGCCTTCAGTCATCTCCTTGGATCCCCTGGATGGCCTGAAGTCTGAAGACAGACGCGCGGAGCTCTCATTCCACAAATCCCACCAAGCGGTGGCCTGGGCGGTCAGTGACGGCCACGTCATTTTTTAACCATGCGTCCCTTATCTGGCTGCGTCAATTGCAAGAAAGGCTTCCTCCGGAGGAAACCAGGTTGCATCAAGATGTTAATAAGATCATCGCGGCCACTGAATATTCCGCCAATGCTTCCTTAAATTCAGTAAAATTTCTTCCCGGGCTCTCGCTTCATCGGTCACCTCTCGGCTCCTCTTCTGGCCTTCTGGAAGGCCAATGTAAAAACCAAATGGAAGCTCGCTTCATCCCCCTATAAGGCTCCTAATTTATTTGGTGCTGCGCTTGATGCAGTTCTCGTCGAGGACAAGGATAAGCGGAAAGTCCTACCTTCTACATTCCGCAAGACTGATAGATGTTACGCACCTTACAGCCAGCGGCAGCCCTTTCGGACCTTCTCCGGGCCCGGGGGGCCCTCTACTTACCGCCAGTCATTCCAGTCAACTGACCGGTTTTCAGACAGGCAGCACTTCTGCGATAGGGAAAGACCTCATCTCGCTTCAAAGCATCCCTTCCATGGATCCGGGTCCAAGTCCTTCTGGCGGGGCAAATGACTCGCATTCGTGGGGCCCCATCGGCGGTCGTCTCCAGGCATTTCACCATCAGTGGGACCTGTCAACAACGGACGCCTGGGTCCGTCGTACGGTCTCCCAAGGCCTTTCTATAGAGTTCTCCGGCACACCCCCAAGTCGCTTCATCCGGTGCCCAGTTCCCCGCTCCTCGCAGCTGCAGGATCTCATGTCAGCAGAGATCCAACACCTCCTGAACATCAATGCGATAGAGTCTGTGCCCGGGGACTAACTGGGAACTGGATTTTACTTGATCCTTTTTTTGGTTCCCAAGAGTTTGGGAGGATACAGGGGAATCCTCAACCTGAAACATCTGAATCTGGCAGTTCGCTACTGCCGATTCAAAATGCATTCCCTGAGGTCCATCCTCTCCTCCGTTCGGCACGGGGATTTCATGCAGTCAATGGATCTGCACGAGGCATATCTACATGTTCCGGTACATCCCTCCCATTGCCAATTTCTGAGATTCGATTATGCGGGGAGGCATTACCAGTACTGTGCGATGCCATTCGGGCTCTCTTCGGGCCCCCGAACTTTCACCAAGTTGGTGGCGGTGGTGGCAGCCTCTCTCAGATCTGCTCCGGTGAGGGTCCTGTGTTATCTAGATGATATCCTCATTCTCCAGTGCGCTGCCTGGAGAATCCAAATGACGGGTAGGTTCCTCAGCTTCATTGCTGGACTGGGTGACTGTTTCTTTAAGAAACAACCTTGGCCACTCCTCCTTTGCCTAGCTAAGCCCCAATTCATTCACTCAGTCAAGTGAGAGACTGGGTTTTTTCCTTGGCTCTAGCAATTTGGCTGATGAACTTTATCAATATTTGGATTTTCCATCTATTATTAATCTGAGAGATTCTCCTGAGCGGTGTGGAGTTATTGTGACAACTGATGGCCCTGTTGTTACTGCGGAGGGTGAGTTAGCCTGGGGCTCTATCCAGGGGACTCCTCTCCGCTCCTTTTTTCTGTGTAACAGATTCCTCGGAGCTCTACCTTAGGGCAACTCTGAGTGATTGGCCTGCCGCTGGGCGCTGCGTGGGGGTCTGGATAGCTGGATTCTCCCCCTTTGCCTCCCACACCGCTCCAACGCTTGCAGAGGCGGCCGGGGGTCCCTACATCGCTTCCGCAAACCCCCCTAATTAAATCCACAATTAACAAACCGCTGGGAGTTTAAAATGAGCAAGCCGATCCTTTATTGTCTGTTGGGAACACTCGGCGGCTAAAGCGGAGCCGAGCGCGCCTTTGCTGTTTGATTGACAGCCTCCCTCTACGGCTTTTGCTCTCAACCGTTATGGCGTTGGCGGCGAAAATTCAAGCCGCCCGCCATTTTAAACTGCCTCAGTGAGCTTCTTAGGCTCCTGGCTATTTCGGCTGTTGGTGTTTTTTTGCAAGCCGCGCGCCCCTTTGTCAGTGACCTAGCAGCTTCCCTCAGAGGTTTCCTCGGCGCGTTTTTGGAGCTGTGGCGTTCGAGGGCTGTGTTCAGCCTAGCGCCCGTTTTTTTGCCTTCCTGCAGTTTCCCGCCATTATTGTTGCTAGGCAGGATGGTTTTGCCTGAAGGGGTGTTAACAATGTTTGGTCTTGACAGCTGAGGTCATAGCACCCAGTAGCCAATCCTGGCCACCCTGCGTTCATTTGGGTCTGAACTCCATGCTTCCCCTCTATGAGTGACAGCTTTGTTTCACCTAGGCAACCCTTGGTCCCTTTGTAGCCAATAAGCTTTTGGTGTTGTTACACCTTATTGCCTTGATTAATGGCTTTTTGGAGTTTGGTTTTTTTTTTGTCATTTGACTATCATTCCTGGCTGTAAAAAGAGAGAGAGAGAGAGAGAGAGAGAGAGAGAGAGAGAGAGAGAGAGAGAGAGAGAGAGAGAGAGAGAGAGAGAGAGAGAGAGAGAGAGAGAGAGAGAGAGAGAGAGAGGGACAAATTAAATATTTTGTTAATGATAATGGTAAAAAAAAAACGAATTAATTAATTTTTCGCGTTTTTGACTTGTTTTCAGCTACTTACCTTGTCTGCGTCTTCGTTATGGCGGATTCGGACATGTCTTCCGAGATTGAGCAGGCATACAGTCCTCCTGAGGTCAGGAAGAGAGCCAAAACCTCCTCCAAGGGCCCTAAAAATCGTGAGGTCAGGGCTAGGTCTGCTAGTCCTCATCCTTCTAAGCGCTCCTCCGCTACTGACAGAGCTGAGGAGAGGAGGCGCAAGGCCTTTGAAAGGCAATATCTTCTTGCCCAACAAAGGGCTCAACTTCCTCATTGCCAGCTCTCTCCAGACAGGTCACTCCCTGTGCCTCAAGCTCCATCTGGGTCGGCGCAAGGCTCTTCTGATGTCCAGCAATTGAGAGCTGCGGCTTTCCCGTCTGTGGTCCCAGGACCCAGTGCTCCTGCCACCCAGTCTCCGGGAAAGACACCTCCAGAGGCTACCTATACGCCAACTGCAGCCGGTCTTCATCCGTCTGAAGGCCTCCAGCCTTCTCTTTCTCGGGACATCCAAGATTTCTTGTCTCAGACGGTATCTCGCATCCTGTCTTCTGATCCTCATCAAGTGCCTCACGCTCCGGCTCTGGCGCATCCTCCCTTGGCTCATGTGTGTGATGATCCGCGACTTGCCTATTCTTATCGTCCGGAACCTGTCCTCTTGGAGGACTCTCCTTGGGAGGAAGAGGAGCTCGAGGAAGGGGAATTATCTGAGGATGATGACCTAGCTCCGGAAAGGCCTGCTTTTACGGGACTTTTCCGACCTTCCATGTTCAAGTCCTTGCTCCACAAGGCAAAAGTTACAACTAACATGGGGATTGCTCCGTCTCAATCATCTCAGACCTCGGATCCTAATCCCCATGGTGACTTATTTCTCCTGCAGAAACCGGACCAGGATTTTATCCCATGTCCGGAATTATTCACTGATGTTGTTCAAAGGTCCTGGTCTCAGCCGGCCTATATCTCGGCTCCCACTGGTCTTGACAAGCGGTTGTATTGCTCTGATCCTTCCTTCCAGGATCTGATCCAATTACCTGCTGTGGACCCCCCTGTGGCCCACCTTACGTCTTCCTCGGTGATATCTAACGACGTCCTTGATGGACTCAAGGCCGAGGACAGGAAGTCTGAGCTGTCTCTCCGCAAGACACACCAAGCCGCCTCTTGGGCCATCAGGTCTTCTACTGCGACTTCTTTTTTTGCCCGCGCATCACTAATCTGGATGCGCCAATTACAGGAGCGGCTCCCACCTGAGGACAGCAGGCTGCACCACGATATTAATAAAATCATTGCAGCCATTGAGTACTGTGCGGACGCATCCTTAAATGCAGCAAAATTTTTGTCCCGGGCCCTTGTCTCCAATGTCACCACCCGGCGTCTTCTTTGGCTCCGCCACTGGAAGGCGGATCTCAAATCAAAGTGGAGGCTGGCATCTGCTCCCTACAAAGGTTCCCTCCTTTTTGGAGACGCTTTAGACCCTATACTTGTGGAGGATAAGGATAAGCGTAAAATCATGCCATCCTCCTACAGACGCCACGATAGGCGGTTTGCCCCTTATGGCCAGCGCCAGCCATTTCGGACTGATTCCGGGCCCAGGGGGTCCTATTTTTCCAGACAACAATACTCCTATGGAGGAGATCGGGCCTTTGATCGGCCTGCCTACTGTGATCGAGGCAGAGGCCAGCCCTCCTCCAGACGCCAGTACCGCGGAGCGTCTAACCGATCTTTCCGGAGGGGCAAGTGACTATTCCGCAGAGCTACCTATCGGTGGTCATCTTCTCCATTTTCTGCCCCAATGGACCTCTTCCACAATGGACGCTTGGGTCCTTCAGACTGTGCGCTTCGGTCTCACCTTAGACTTCCTCTCCAGCCCTCCGAGCCGCTTCCTGCGGTGCCCTCTTCCAAGCAATCCGGCGAAGAGGGCGTTAATGGATGCAGAGATACAACACCTACTCGACATCTGCGCTATCGAACCAGTGCCAGTAGAACAACGGGGCTCCGGGTTTTACTCGCGCCTGTTTTTCGTCCCCAAGTCCTCCGGGGACTGGAGAGGGATCTTGGACCTGAAAGCATTGAACAGGTTCATCAAATACCACCATTTCAAAATGCACTCGCTCAAATCGATCCTGCAGGGCATCCGACGAGGCGACTTTATGACATCAATCGATCTCAAGGAGGCCTATTTGCATGTCCCGATCCGTCCTTGTCATCGACAATTTCTTCGTTTTGCCTACTCCAACAGGCACTTCCAGTATCGAGCCATGCCGTTCGGCCTCTCGTCCGCCCCTCGGACCTTCACGAAGCTGCTGGCGACTTTAGCAGCTTCTCTGCGACAAGTCCCCATCAGGATTATGTGCTATCTGGACGACATCATTATCCTTTCTGCCTCTCGTCATCAGGCTGTCGTCGATCTAAAGGTAGTTTCTCGTGTCCTGCGACAGCACGGGTTCTCCCTGAACCTCAACAAAAGTCACCTCTCGCCTACTACTCGCATCCTCCATTTGGGTGCCCTCATAGACTCCATCAGCTGCCGGGTTTTCCTATCCCCCGACAGGATTCACAGCATTCAGTCTTTAGTGACCAGGGTTCTTTCTCTCAGGTCCGTTCCCCTGATCACCTTGTCCCAACTACTCGGCAAACTGATTTCGTGTATCTCCATTGTCCCGTGGGCTCGCCTTCATACTCGCCCTCTCCAATGGTTCCTTCTGCCCTATCAGAGATCCCACCGGGCATGTTCGAACATCACCGTTGTCCTACCAGCTACGGTACGGCTGTCTCTGAGGTGGTGGATCTCCCCGTCCATACGGAAGGGCTCCTTCTTCCTGGAACCCAGTCGCTTAACCCTGACGACGGATGCGAGTCAATACGGCTGGGGCACCCATCTGCAGTCGTCAGTTGTCCAGGGCCGCTGGTCCAATCGGGACTTACGGCACGACATAAATTGGCTGGAACTACGAGCGGTCCACCTCGCTCTCCGTCACTTCAAGACGTCTGTGAGAGGGCATCATGTTCTGGTCCTAACGGACAATATGACAACGAAAGCCCACATCAACAGAGAGGGAGGAACTCGCTCCAGACAGCTGATGGAGGAAGCGACGAGAATGCTCCTTTGGGCAGAGAAGAACGTCTTCTCCCTAACAGCCGAACACATATCCGGGGTCGAGAACATCACGGCAGATTGGCTCAGTCGGACTCCAATAGATCAGGCGGAGTGGCGTCTAGCTCCGGCTCTGTTCAGGGAGCTATCGAAGCGGTTCAGCCTTCCAACGGTCGACTTGTTCGCAACCCAGCTGAACACCCATCTTCCCCGATTCTTCTCCCGGTTCCCCTGTCCAGGAGCAGAAGGATGCGACGCTCTTCGGAGCAGGTGGCCACAAGGCCTTCTCTACGCCTTTCCACCTCTGCCTCTCATCCCTCGGGTGATTCGCAAGCTGTTGGAGGAGAAAGCGGATCTCATCCTGGTCGCCCCCAATTGGCCGCGTCGCTCTTGGTACGCGGACCTTCGGAGCCTTTCGGTGGAACGTCCTTGGCACATTCCCAATGACCGGATATCTCTCAGCCAGGGGGTCGTACTGCATCCAGATCCTCAATGGTTGCAGTTGACCGTCTCGCGTTTGAGAGGATCAGATTGAGGAAGGACAACATCCCGGCCAGCGTGATCAACACTATGCAGTCTGCCAGGCGTGCATCCACTAACCGTATATACGATGCCACCTGGCGTGCCTTTTGCGCTTGGTGTTCCAAGTCTCATCAGGACCCTACTACTGCTTCTCCTTCTGACGTGCTTGTTTTTCTACAGGACGGTTTGGACCGTGGCCTTGCTCCTAACACCCTGAGACGACAAGTGGCCGCCCTTAGCACAGTTCTGTCATCTGAGAACGATCGACCTTTGACCCAGAATTCCAGTATACGGACATTTTTACGGGGCGCATCCAATCTCCGTCCCCCTACTGTTCATAGATACCCAACTTGGGACTTGCCACTGGTTCTATCAGCCCTCATGTCACCTCCGTTTGAGCCTCTGGCTTCTATATCTCTACGATATCTAACTCTTAAGGTTGCTTTCTTAGTGGCGATTACTTCGGCGAGACAAGTGTCCGAGTTGGCGGCGCTTTCGGTACGGCCTGACCTTTGCGTGTTCCATCCCAACAAGGTGGTTCTTCGCACAGATCCTTCCTTCCTGCCGAAGATAAATTCTCTGTACCATCGTTCCCAGGAGTTAATTCTGCCTGACTTTTGTCCGGCTCCTAGCCATCATCTTGAACAACAATGGCATACCTTGGACGTTAAACGAGCTCTCCGCCGCTACATCAAGCAGACTGCGTCCTTCCGTAAATCCGAAGCCTTGTTCCTGTCCTTCAATCCTTCTACCTTAGGCATGAAGGTTTCCTCTTCCACGATAGGCCGGTGGATCAAGGCCTGCATCGTCACGGCATATCGCACCAGACGGACTCCTCTGCCAGGGAGGATACTTCCACACTCTACACGTAGCGCAGCCACCTCAGCGGCTTGGGCTACCCAGGCTTCCATCCTTGACGTCTGTAGGGCTGCCACATGGACTACTTTGACTCCCTTTGTTAGACATTACAAAATTGACTCCTTTGCCTCGGCTGAAGCTTCTTTTGGACGTCGAGTACTGCAGTCTGTCCTGGCCGTTCCTTCCTGGGGTGACGCAGCCTCCCACCCTACTTCTAACTAGCTTGGGTATATCCCATCATTTGGATTCTCCAGGCAGCGCGCTGGAGAACGAACGTTGTCTTACCTGAACGTTCCTTCTCTGCGCGCTGATGGAGAATCCAACCCATCCCATGGCTGCTTCCGGCCAGGACTGCCTTGTTTTCTGTCTCCTTTGTTGTTTCAGGACTACCATCCTCTATTGACTTCGCGAATGAACTGGGGCTTAGCCAGGCAAAGGAGGAGTGGCCAAGGTTGTTTCTTAAAGAAACAGTCACCCAGTCCAGCAATGAAGCTGAGGAACCTACCCGTCATTTGGATTCTCCATCAGCGCGCAGAGAAGGAACGTTCAGGTAAGACAACGTTCGTTCTCTTGTCGTCCCGGGATCGGGCTACACAGGACAAGGACCTGGTACTGTCAGCCTTTCAGAAGCACAGCTTTTCCATAAACCTGGACAAGAACTATCTAGTGCCCTCCACGTCTATCCTTCATCTAGGGTCGATAATAGACTCCACCAGAGGTCAGGAGTTTCTGTCCCCGGACAGAGTTCGGAGCATCAGGGTCTTGGTCAGACAGGTCCTGGCTCAGAGATCGGTTTCTCTCCTGACACTCTCTCAACTGCTCAGGAAAATAGTGTCATGCTTCAACATTGTCCCTTGGGCCCGAAGGCACTCCTGGCCATTGCAGTGGCTCATTCTCCCTTACCAGTGGAGGGGCTGTTCCAACAGAGGGAAGAAGATATTTGTACCTACTCAAGTTTGTCTCTCCCTGTGGTGGTGGGGGTCTCAAGCACTTCTGCAGGGCTGTCACTTCCTGGAGCTCAACCAGCTTGTGTTGACCACCGACGCCAGTCTCCAGGGCTGGGGGGCCCACCTGGCCAACCAGGTGGCTCAGGGTCAGTGATCGCCATCGGAGAAACTCAATAGCATCAACCTTCTCAAGCTTCAGGCAATTCGTCTAGCCCTTCATCACTTCTGCTCCGCTGTGCAAGGGATCCACGTCCTAGTCCTCACGGACAACATGTCGGCCAAGGCACACGTGAATCGAGAAGGGGGCACGAGGTCCCGCCCGCTGATGCTCGAGTCAGAAAGGCTTTTCAGCTGGGCGGAACAACACCTCCTGTCGATATGGGTGGATCATATATCGGGGTCAGCCAACCAACAGGCGGACTGGCTCAGCAGAGAGCTGATCGATCCCGCCGAGTGGCAACTTCAGCCTTAGTTGTTTCGCGAACTGTCAGCCCAATTTGGGACACCGGTCATTGATCTGTTTGCAAGTCCCGCAACACCCAGTTGCCTCGCTACATAACCCATTACCCAAGTCCTCTGGCGGAGGACATGGATGCCTTACGGTGCCATTGGCCTCCCGGACTTCTATACGCATTCCCTCCAATCCCGCTAATTCAGCAGGTCATCCGGAAGATGGTCACCGACAAGGTGGAACTGTTGTTGGTGGCTCCCAATTGGCCACGCCGCCACTGGTTCACAGACCTCATGGAATTCTCGGTCGAAAGTCCGTGGGTGATTCCCCTGCATCAGATGCCAGGGGGCCATCTGTCATGCAGAGCCTCAGTGGCTCCAGTTGGCTGTCTGGCATTTGAATGGGTCATCTTGAAGAGAGATCGACTTTCTGACAAGGTAATCGGCACGATCCAGGCCTCCAGGCGGCCGTCCACGACTCAACTGTATGAAGCGACCTGGATGGTGTTTTGTTTCTGGTGCTCAGGGCACCATGTCAACCCGATGTTGGTGGTTATCCAAGATGTTCTAGAGTTCCTGCAAGTGGGCTTCGACAAGGGCTTGGCCCCAGCCACCTCATCATCCCTGGATCAGGGACTTCCTATATGGAGCCACCAATTTGCATCCTCCCACAGTGCACCGATATCCCTCTTGGGATCTTCCACTGGTCCTCCAGGCTCTGACTACTCCACCATTTGAGCCTTTGGGCTCTGTTTCACTGAAATTCCTCTCCTTTAAGGTTGCCTTCCTCCTGGCCATTACCTCGGCCCGGAGGATCTCGGAGCTTTCTGCCTTATCTATTAGGAAAGATCTCTGCATCTTTCATACCAACAGGGTGTTGCTTCGACTTGATCCGGCGTTCACCCCCAAGGTGAACTCGTGGTTTCATCGGGCCCAGGAGATCATACTCCCTGATTTCTGCCCTTCACCTACTCATCACCGGGAGCTCCGCTGGCATACACTAGATGTCTGCCATGCCTTTCGTCGTTATATCCATCGAACGGCCTCGTTTCGACGGACGGAGGCCCTCCTCATTTCATTTCAGCCTGCCTCCATGGGGCAAAAGGTCTCCTCATCTACGGTGGGCCGCTGGATCAAGGCCTGCATTTCATCTCCCTACGAGCTTCAGGCACAGCCTCTTCTGGGCAGGATCCTGCCTCACTCCACCCGCAGTGTGGCAACTTCAGCGGCATGGGCGACTCAGGCATCGATGTCGGACATCTGTCAGGCAGCCAGTGGACTTCCCTGTCTCCTTTCATTCAACATTATTGTATTGACTCGTACGCCTCAGCGGAGGCGTCTTTCGGAAGGAGGGTGTTGCAGTCAGTCATTTCAGACTTGGCCTCGGGGAGCAGTCAGCTTCCTGCCCCTATGTTTTAAGCTTGGGTATATCCCAGCTTTGGAGTGTAGCTGCAGCACTCTGGAAAAAGGACGTTGTCTTACCTGAACGTCCATTTTCGGGGCGCTGCGGCTACACTCCATTCCCCCCTATTATTTTTTTAATAGGGGCTTCCTGCTCTGTTCCTGTGTCAGACCTACCGGTGTTTGTTCCAGTTGTTGTTCTTTGGACGGTTCCACATTTGCTGTGCTGCACCTTCGTTCAAGACCGAAGGATCATGGGACAAAGGGGCGTGGCCAGAGCACAGAGAGAGGGAGAATTTGATTTGAAAGTCCACTCAGTTGATGTCAAAACAGGAGGAAGCAACCCAGCTATGGAGTATAGCTGCAGCGCCCTGAAAATGGACGTTCAGGTAAGACAACGTCCGTTTCCTTTATTTATTTACTTTTATTGCTGCTTTGCATGCTGTTGCTTATCCTGAAGAGGAACAGTGTGATGGCAATCTCTATATAAGAGTCCTTGTATGCAAGATGGGTGGCAAATAAATTTCAGAATAAAGAAAGAAAGGCAATCTCTATCTACGAGGATATCTACTCATCAGTTGGAGAAGTTATTCTGCTGCCTTCTTCCTGTGCCTGTTCATCAATCAATAGACATCTAATAGAGGATGTGTTCAGGGCATTCTAAATTTTTCTTCCTTACCTCTTACTTTTAAATATATTTCATAATAATGCATTATCCTAAGGAGAATGTTTGACCATTAAAGTTAGAGAAGAACAAGGGTCACATCCTCTAAACCAGGGGTGTCAAACTCAATTTCATTGAGGGCCGCATCAGGGCTGTGGTTGATCTCAGGGGGACGGGTGGGCATGGCCGACTGGGTGGGTGTGGCTGACTGGGTGGGCGTGGCCATCTTGATGCCACTCTCCAAACTGCTGGCATGTTTCCCCTGTGCATTGGGTAGATTGGGCCGAAGCCACGCTGGCCCAATCTTTCCTCTTCGCCTTGGGTAGACCCGGACAGCCCCGTGGGCCGGATCCAGCCCACGGGCTTTGAGTTTGAGACCCCTGCTCTAACCATGAATTTTGGAGTTTTTTCCATCGTGGAAAATGAAGGTGGCGATTTGGAATAGACCTATGGAAATCCCAGAGGGAAAATCCCTACCTTCTTTGAGCTGGTAAATGTGCAATTAGTCCTTGTTTACCGACGGCCTCATTTTGGCATAAAACCTGGCTATGTAACCAAACCTTGTCCTTACAATCATCTCGGCATCCCTCAGTCACATGAGCTGCAACGGGTTTGCCACAAGCAGGATGAATAGAAAAGGCAGAAGTAAAGTCCCAGGTTGTGGTCAGGAAATGTTTCCTGAATGGCCACAATGCTTCATTTCATCAATCTCACTTCAGGGGAAGGGAGGTGGTAAGTCCATCCTGGTCATGTGATTGTTCTGCTGAGCGACCGCTGTTCTTGGCAGTCCCAATTGGGCTTGCTAAGCAAGGACTACCTGCAGATTTTGTCTACCCAAAGCCCCTCCCCTTTTACATGTGCAGGTGGTGCTGAAGTCTCCACAAAGAGGCAGGATTTTGATCACACTGCCACAACTGGAAGGCTCCCCGCCTTACATATATACAGACTAAGAGAGTTGGAAGGGACCTTGGAGGTCTTGTAGTCCAACCCTCTGCTCAAGCAGGAAACCCTCTCATAGACACCTCCGCCACGAGGTTGGTGGGACTTCAACCCACCCACCCCCCAGAGGCCATCCCAGCACCAACACCCCAGTTTCAGGGTGGGCTCTCCTTCCCTTCACATACTATACTTATCTGTCAAAACCTGTGAGAAACATACTAATCTCAGCTTCAATTTCATTGAGCTTTGTAGACCATGGCAACAGTTCAGCTGCAAGCTTTTCAGCTTCCAGGATTATATCAACATCTGAAACAAATGAAGCAAGAAAGCTTACTTAGATATGAACAGCTTTCTGCCTCTTTCCAAAGAGCTCATCTTCCAGCACCACCCCACCACAAAACAAGCATCTGAAGATATGTGTAGGATCACACAGCTAGGAAAAGGCCTTCGGTTAAAGGAGAATATTTGTAGTTCAGGGTTGAAATGAGGGGTCCTTGGGACTCTCTGAGCTCGGTGGTTTTCTTGCAGACATTTCGTGAGCCAAACCTGGTAACGTCAGCAGCACGTACATGTTGGCACTGACGATGTCACTTAGTTTGGGTGCAAGAAAACCACCGAGCTCAGAGAGCACCAAGGACCCCTCAAAAGCTCCTCTTCTCTGTCCCCAAAGGGATCCCAAGGCCAAATAGGTTACTTTACTTTCTCTGACAAAGCTAAAACCCAGCCTTTGCCACCGATACTGTGCGGTTTCTCGCTGGACTAGGGAGACATAGGTAGGTGTCTTTGTGAAGCTCACTCTGGAAAGCAGTGTGTTAACTTCCTGTTTCCACTGTGAGAATGTCAACATCTGCAGGAGTCAATAATATCACAGCAAGGCAAGGAAGCCAGTTTGGGGTTAAGGGCTCAGGAGACCATGAATTCTCATCCTGCCTTAGACACAGAGCCTGGGCCAGTCCCTCACTCTCAGCCCTGGGAAGAGGGCAATGGTAAAGCACAGCAATCTGGGTGATTGAAGACTGAGAGGAAGAAGGAATCCCAGTGGAAACCAGAGTCCATCTGTGGTGCATGTTTTGTCCTATGTAGTGGCAGTTGCAGTCTTTACACACCGTATGTTGTCAATGGCTCCTGTTTTCTCTTATGGGGCTGCTGGATTTTTTTGTTTCCTTAGGAGGCTTTGGGGGGCTTCAGTTGGTTTGGGTGCTAGGTGATGTCATGCGGTTGTTGTAGCCTGTTGGTTGATTCTGAGATATTTTTGATAAATGTCAGTGCTGTACTTGGTTGTGCGGTGGTGGGTTGAGTGGTCGGGCACTTTGGGTAAAGTTGCGTGGATATCCATTTTGTTGGGAAATGTTGTATAGACGGCCTGTTTCCTTTTCCAGAGGGTTCAGGGCTGCTGCAGTGAGTCTGTGCCCATCTAAACAGTGTTCTTCCGCAGCTTCTCTCGCGGGAGGTCGGGTACTTTGGTAGTGGAGCATTTGGCTGGGGTGGGTGGTTTTTCGGTAGACTTGTGTTTCCAGTCTGCCATCAGAGTCTCTGCTGATAAGGATATCCAGGAAGGATGGTGTCGTTTTCTTCTTCCCTTGTGCATTTTCTTCCTTTGAGGTTTTCAAGAAGAGATTGGACAACTCTTTCTCAGGAATGGTCCATGGTCGCCTCCTTGAGCAGAGGGTTGGACTTGAGGACCTCCAAGGTCCCTTCCAACTCTGTTATTCTGTTACAAGGTTGGTTCAAGGTTCTCTGGATCTTCAGTCTGGCATCTTCTCCCTGACTCTAGGGAATACATGTGGCTAGTTTTCTGAAACCGAAGGAGCACCTGAGGAATATCTGCAGCAGCAGGTGAATGTTTAACCCTTCCATTCTGCTGCTAATCTAGCTAGGGGGATTGAAATTGTTGGATATTTATCCTACAGTTGGGTAGGTAAGGCTCTAATGAAAAGTCAGGGGCGTGGGAGCCGATCTCACCTCAGGGGGTGGGATGTTCAGAGGACAGGAGCCATGGCAGAGAAGGCTATTCTTCTGGAGCCCACCAGCCAAAATTCCTTGGCTGACGGGATCCGCAGCATGCCCCCGCTGTGCCGGCACGAATGGGGTGGGCCAGTCTCACCAGGGTGAAATGGAGCCATGCCATGCAGGCCTTTCAAGGTAATAAGCAGCAGTGTGAATTGCACCAGGAAAGAAGGTGGCAGCCAGTGAAGCTCTCAAAGCAGTGGGGTAACAAGGACCACTCCAGGGGCCCAAAGAACTGCCCGCAGCGCTACACTCTGCATCAGCTGTGGCTTCCAAATGCTCTTCAAGGGAAGCTGCAGGTAGAGCACATTGCAATAGTCCAAACAAGTGTTGACCAGGGCTTGAGTGACTGAGCGCAGGGACTCCCAGTCCAGGAAAGGCTGTAACTGGTGCACAAGAGGGAGTTGTGCAAAGGCTCTCCTAGCCCCGACTGCCCCCTGCTCTTTCAGCAGGAGTCGCGGGTACGGGAGAACCCCCAAGCTGCAGCCTGGCTCTGTCTGAGGTGGCCCACCCCTTGTAGCCGACACAAAAGGATACCATGGTCAAGGGTATCGAAGGCCACTGGAAGGTCAAGGAGAGCAAGGATGGCTGCATTTCCCCCATCCTGCTCTCACAGGATGAGAGACAGAGGGATAGAGATGAAAGGAAGGAAGGGAGGGAGGGAGGGAGGGAGGAAGGAAGGAAGGAAGGAAGGAAGGAAGGAAGGAAGGAAGGAAGGAAGGAAGGAAGGGATGTCAGGTGGCCTCAGGAATAGGTTTGTACATTTAGACTGTAACATTACTTACCATTAAATACCTTAAAGTCAGGATTCTGTGAAATCATGAACTTCCTAATGTTCTGTATTGCCTTACGAAGAGGCTCATATTTCATCTCTTCTTGCTGCACTGAAAGAGAAGTTGATCAATACAGGGACTTTAGCTGTGAGATAATACTGCGACACATGCACACCCAAAGTAAATATCAGTTCATCTTAAATTGCAGCCTATGAGTTTGAGTGACTCATTTAGGTGTCCTTGAACTGGGAACAAATAAATTGCTTTTGGTTCTTCAATCTCTTTCCGGTTATCCTGAAAATGATTGTTGAGGGAGGAGAACATTTTTTAATGCTGAACACTGTTGTTGTTAAAGTAATGTTTTACGCCAAAGTTGTGAAGAAAGTGAGCACCCAGCCCCCTTAGAAGAATGGAATATTTTAGGAAATATTAAAAAGGCAGAATATTATACTTCCCTGGATGAGAAAAGGAGAAACATGTTTTTACAGACAAAGCAGCAAAGACTAACCTGAACCCTGTTCTGACCCAGCCTTAGCAGAAGCAAGAAACAGACTCCTTGCCTCGAAAAGCCGTCTTTATTTATTTAATCTTGTGGATTAATGGCATTCACCCACCAAAAAGTCCAGGAAAGAGTCCTTCAAGGAGTTAACTGCAGTAACAGACCTTATCAGTTCCTTGAAATAATTGCAAGGCTGTGAGCTCCCAGCCGGAAGGCTGCAAATGAAGTTCTGGCAAGCAGTCTTTGTGGCACAAAACACAATGAGCAAAATCTTCAGAAATACGAACGGTTGTCTCCTACGACAACCACTCCCCTTTCCTTCTATTTATTCCCCAGCCAGGGAGGGGCCATTCAGCATCCATGTTGCTTTGCTTCCCGAGTTGCTCCTTGTCCTCCGTTGTTCTCCTCTCCTAACAGCTCTGTGCATACATGCATCTGGAACAGGCCCCAGCTGTTCTTTCTCCTCACTCATCTCAGCCTCCAAAGGCAGCTGCCTCTCCGGCAGCTGGGAAATGTTGGATGGCCCTGGCTCTATCTCAGCATCCGATGCAGAGCATCCATCAGAGCCTTCCCCAGACTCCAGCACTGGCCCAGGTTCCTCCCAAACCTCCTCATCGTCCGAGTCTCCTGGCAGCTCTGCTGGCAGCTGGCAGGTCACAACACTCCCTGAAGCTCCCTGCCCACAGCAGACATTTGGTGCACATTAAGACTGGGCCAGCCTATCTACAAAACAAAAGACCTCAGCTCCAGGGTGATGGGATTAAGACATGGCCCTCCAGGACATAATAGGATTATCTAGCGCACGAAATGCCACAACCAGGCCCCTTCTTTACATCACCCAGAAAGGTTCAACCAAACTCAATTCAGACAAACATGACTCTACATGGAAGTCTGCAACCAATAGGATACATGCCCTTGCCACAGGAACAGGAAGCTCAAGGTCAAAACCCAAGAGAGAGTATAAAATAATACTCACTCTCCACTCCATGTGGTCAGCTACCCAGGACTTCAAATCCATGTGGTCCTATTCACCATTAAACCATCCTTCCAAGCGCCTCCATGTTTCCAGTGTCTTTCTCCCCATTTGGAACGGACATTTCTTCCAACAGTTGCATTACTTCTTTTTCAATGTATAGTCAATATCATGGTTGTCCCAAAGGTGCTTTTTCAAGAGGCAACTGGACTTTGTTTTTCTCATTCAGGACGCTTCTTCAGTTCTCACTGAATGGTGGAAAATGGAAGGCCTTGCACTCATCTGGCTGTTTGCACTCTCTCTGAGAGTCATTGAGGCCACTTGGAGGCTTATCTGTGTCCTCAGGATCACCAGAATAGTCAAATGTGTGTGGAACCTTCTTGGAACTGCTGAAAGGACTGTGTTGTAAACTGGAGATGGGTGGCGTTGTATCCCTCTGTTGAGAGAGGGCTGTTCAATTTTAAGATAGATGGCCTCTTTGACCCCTCTTTTTAACTCTTGCCTTGCTGTGACATTACCTTTGACCCCTACATTAAAATTGAACAGCTCATTAATTAAAAGTAAAATGTCAACCCTGTTGGGAAATTTCTCCTTGGTTCCAGGATTCTTCTCTCCTTGATTAGTTTCCATCCATCTCCATGTCCATCCAGGAAAAAGGAAGCACAGGGTACATTTTTCCAGCTCCTGAATGAATGATGTTTCATCTAATATTTCGAATCAGCTCTTGGAGGACTTGGGAACAATGCTTTTCCCTCCATGAGGGTAATCTCCCATCCTCTCCTACTCTACTCACTGGTTGTTCACTCTTTGCCATCATCATCATCTCTGCTCGCCACAGACATGTGTTTCGATCGCCATGTTTCCACTGGCAGCCCAGAGCAATAGTCATTCTGGTGCCTATTTCTGCCGCTTGGATGGGGAAATGGGCTCAGAGCCTAACCCTTTGGCACATGAGAAGTGGCTGACACCCGTTTAACAGACCAGACAAGTTTCAGCCTGTCTGCTTTTGCCCTTGCCAGATCTAGCCCTCAATCGCTGTGATTAAGAAGGGGACAGAGGCACCTGTGCTACATTTTCAGTTTTGTACCTGGGAATTCCAGAGAGATGGTGGGAACATCACTGGTACCGATTTTGGCTGAGATTTCCTTTTGCTGGTATTTTATGTTGCGCGCAAGGCGCAAATAGTGACGTGCCATAAAGACACCATAGCCATTCTTTCTAAATTGCCAACTTTCCTTGTTTTTGTTCTGAGTAGAAAATGCTCCTGTGTGGAACCCGCTGGATATAATTAGAAACTTACCCAGAATGGCCATCCACAAAGTGATGACAATAAGGAAGAAGTTAAGTATAAGACATATTGTGGCGCAGTCGTGTCCTATGAGGAATCGTATTACCACGGTTTTAAGAGCTGGTTTTGGGGAAAACAAACACGGAAAAGGATTATATTCAGTTTTACCGCCAAGGACTTCACTGTTTGGGATGCATCCCCCTGGGCTTCCTCTGACAGCATCCCAGGCTTAGCAGGGGGGGGGGGGGTCTCCATTCCTCCTCTGCCTGGAGAGGGTCCAGAGCCTCCCTTCCCTCCTCTCTCGGAGGGGCCTCTCTCCCACTGCTTGGCACGCATCCCCACAACCATCCTGGTGATGGAAGGCTGTAGGGAGGGTGAATCTGCACCAGGCCTAGAAAGACGCTCAGAGGTGCAAAGACCTTTAGTTACAAGCTTTTTAACAGTTAAATCAATATTAGTAGTGTTTCAGATAAGAAAGGGTTGGTTCCAAAATTCACTTACTGGGTGGTGGTGGCGGCGGTGGTGGTGGTGGTGGATGTTTTGATTTGTGACCTAGAAAATAACACAGTGGGTTTTTACATCCAACTTCCCCAGCTGTGCCTCGCCCCAAGACGAGCGAGGCATTTGTTCCTAATTAAATACAGTATTCCACGACTTACCACAGCTCCTTTAGTGACTGTTCGAAATTACAACACATTGGAAAAGGTCAGTTATGACCATTTTTCACACTTATGACCATTGCAGCATCCAAATGGGGACGTGATCAAAATTCAGATGCTCGTATTTGTGACCGTTGCTATGTCTCGGGGTCGTGTGACCTTCTGACGAGCAAAGTCAGACCCATTTAACAATTGTGTCACTAACTTAACCTCTGTGGGGATTCGCTTAACAGCTGTGGCAAGAAAGCTTGTAAAATGGGGCAAAATTCTTGCTTATCAACAAAAAAATTGGGCTCTATTGTGGTTGTAAGTCGAGGCCTACCTGGACAGTGACAGAAAGTGCCGGTTCTGCCTGGGCATGGAAAGGAAGGTGGTGCTTTACCTTCAAGTGAGGATCTAACCCTCCTTTGGACTCTTTTCACCTGGCTGTCATGCTAGAGCTGCCTGGGCTGCCAGACGTTATTCTGGCCTTGAACAAATCTGCATGTCAATGCATGCCCATCACGCTATTTTTGGGGGATAAACCACGGATGGAAAAAGCAGAAGCAGGGCAAGAAACGTTAATCCCGCAACAAAAAGGAAGCGGAGAAAGGGGGACAGCATAGTTAAGCTCTAGTTTAAACAACACCACCATTCCCTGCACCTCACCAAGCCTTTCTATTTTCGGGAACCATCCTTCCTCCTATGACAGCAATATATCACCAGGTGTGTTGCGTCTTGTGCTTTCGAAGCTGTGCCCACTAAAGGAGGCCTGATTTTAGATGTATTTAATCTGTCTCTGGACTACTTATGGACAGTTGGAAAGAAGGAATTAATCGGAACAATTAAAACTGCTGATTAATGGCGTGGCAACAAAAGGGAAGGGCGTAGCAACGGAAGAAGACATGATGACACCATATATAGAATACAAAGAACTAAACCCTTTAGTCTTTATAACCTTACTGATATTGGAATTGAAAGGAAAGAAAAAAAAAGATGGACAGATTGGAGAAAGGAAAAAAAACTGGAATATATTGAGTAGCAAGACAAGAAAAAATACTACAGTCTGATTTAAATGGAGGCAAATGCTCTTTATGCAATTAATGTCTAAATAATGTGAGGAGATTTCCTCCTTCTTTTTCTCTCTTTTCTAATTTTTCCTTTTTTCCTATAATTTTTTTATTTTATTCCTCTTTTTTTTCTTCCTCTTTCTTTTTCTAATTTTTTCTTTTGATCTCTTTTGCCTTACTTTTATCCTTTTTTTTCTTCTCTCTTTCTCCTTCCTTTTTTACTTTTTATTATTATTATTGAGAGAAGCGATTTTCAAAGTGGGAAAAATGTGATTATAGAAAAACTATAAGAAACATGAAGATTATGAATGAATTTTTGATTACTAATAAGAATTGTTGATAGACTTAACGATTACAGAAAATTGGTTTCTTAAAAGGGTTTAAAATATTGTTCTTTATAGAAAATAAGAAAATGTGAATGAAGCTTTGAATAGTAACAAGAATTGTCTATAGATTTTATGATTAGTTGTTGTTTCTTTGTGCCCTCATGCCCACTGCTCTACATACCTGATAGGCTGACGATAAATCAGCACTCTTATTGACTGGCAAGGGGCCCATTTCTCAGGCTTCAATTATTCGTCTGGCTATTTTTGTCCCTGCTCGGCCAACAATCTTAGTAGCTGTGAGACCTAATGCATGTCCTTGTTCATTGCAACGTGAAGCTACCAATGAGTTCGGGTCTCCTTGTCTAATCACTCGCTGGTGTTCTCACAGTCTGGTTCCTCCCCATCTGTCTTAAATAGTCATAGAGGCAATCCATGCAGAAAATCCAGTAAATTACATTAGAAGTTCCTCCCACCTCCAAATCATCTTTGTAGTACATGAAATGTTCATCTTAGATTAAACTCCCTCCACTCTTTGATGGACTAATGATGCTGGACAGAAGACTCATCCCAGGTTTCACCAAGGAGGAGGCCACACTTTGGACCCTGGACACACCACTGAGAGGTCTGTTCTGGACTTTAAAAATGCTTCAGCCTCTCTTGCCTAGGAAACAGTTCCTGCCTATCTCCTTCAAGGCAATTTGCTTGCTATCTGCAGATCTGCCCCTCGACCACCTCTGTTCCCTCTCTGAAGAGACAACTGACAGCATCCCAGGCTCCTGTCAGAAAGCAGGGGGTCTCCATTCCTCCTCCTGAATAGAGGGGGGCCAGATCCTCCCTTCCTCTCTCGCATGGGCCTCCTTCCCATTGCTTGGCCCGCATCCCCACAGTCATCCAGGTGATGGAAGGCTGACGGTGAGGGTGAAGCAGCATCAGACCTTCAAGAAGCCAATGCAGCTAAGTACGTTTCAAAACACAAGATCCAAAAAAAGTTAAAGTAATATTAGTAGCTGGCTTACATACCTTTGTGTGGTTTTTCTGATTTTGGTTTTTCTTCATCATCGGGGGCATGAGCTAGAAAATGACAGAATATATTGGGATTAATGTAATATTCCAATGTCATGACTGCCTGCTCTGGAACAACTGTAGGTAGCTTAAAAGTAACATTAAAAGTAAGATATAAAAAGCAAAGCAAAGACAGTTGATGGAAGACCAGTCCTTAATAGAAAAACAAACAAACAAACAACAAAAACAGGAACAACGGGGTTCAACCAGCCATTCTACCCCAAGGCCAAATTTTCAGCAATTTGTGAAACTTAAATAGGATGTCAGCAGTATGGATTTCTGGGTGAGCAGTAATATCATTCCAGGGGGCGGAGCCATCCTTGGGAAGACACACCTCCTGGATCTGTATGGCAGTGCTTGATAGGATCCAGAGCAAACCGACTGTGGCTGACTACACTGGGCAGGTCAAAACATAGAAAGACGTGCGATCCCTGGTGGCTGGGCTCTAAGCCACGAAGAGCTTCATAGGTGATAATCAGCAGCCTGATCTGCAGCCAGAAGGCCACTGACAATCAATGCTGCTCGTGAAGCAATGGGGACATGTACAGGGCCTCCACTGCACACGCTGCTGCATTCTGGATAGTTGTAGCATCTGAGTAGTCTCCCATGGAGCCCCAGGTAAAGCACATTACAGGAGTCCAATTGCAAGGTGAAGAAGGCATCATGGACTGTTCTGAGGAGCCTCCTGGGCCGGGAACAGGTGCAACTGGGATACCAGATTGACCTGTGGAATAACTCTCCTCACCACAGCTTCCACTTCCTCCTTGATCAGGAGCTGGAAGTTCAGGAGGACCTGCCCTCGTGCACCCATCCTGCCTGGGGAAGTGTCACTTCATTAAAGACCAAAGAAGGAATGTCCTTGGGCCCACGGAAGCCAAACCAACAAAGCCATTTGGTCTTGTCAGGACTGGGTTTGAGCCTGTTTCTCCCCATCCTGGTTTGCAAAGCCTCCGGTCTGGTCGTGGATCAGGACTTTAAGAATGTCACTTGTCCCCCAGTTCAGATGCACAACTGGGTATGATCAGCATGATGATGAGCCCAGAGCCCAAACTGATGGATGACCTCACCCAATGGTTCATCTAGATCAGGGATCTCCAAACGTGGCAACTTTAAGACTTCTGGACTTCAACTCCCAGAATTCTCCAGCCAGAAAGCCCACAAGTCTTAAAATTGCCACATTTGGAGACTCCTGATCTAGAGGTTAAGCAGACCTGAAGAGAGAATTGACCTCTTGCCCCTATCAAGACCAATTGACACAGGCCACAGAGGAAGGAGGAGAGCAGTGCCAGTAAACCATTACTCCCAGTCCCCGAAGCTTCCCCCAAATGGGGCCTTGGTACAATGGTCAATGGTACTGAACGCTACCAAGGAGCCAAGAAGTACCAAGATGGATGCACCACTCTCATTTTGCTCTGCCACAGGACTTCGACATATGGAACCGAACTGCCTCCATTCTGAACCCTGGCCTGAATCCCAACTGAACAGGTCTAGATCATCTATTTCCTTCAGGTCCTCTAGAGTGGAAGCCTGATAGTCCCAAATGCTTTCTGTTCAAAGGGAAGGTTCGAGACTGGATGAAAGTGGTCAAGGATGATGGGGTCCAGCAATTGCCCCTTAAGGAGAGGCACACCACAGACTCCTTCAAGGCTGACGGTACTGTCCCCTCCTGCAGAAAACACCACATTACCCAGACACAGGCCACTTGCTGGGCAGCTGGAACCATCTGAGAGGGTCTAACTAACAGGGGGCTGAGCTGACAGACTGGAGGAGCCCATCTACCTCCCCAGGAGTTACAGAGGCAAACGTGCTCCAGGTAAGTAGAAGGCCATATCATAGGTACCTCATCAGGACCTGTCCAGACCAGGGGTGAAATGTAAAATTTGTTACTACCAGTTCTGTGGGTGTGACTTGGGGGGGGGGTAATGTGACTAGGTGGGCGTGGCCAACTTTTTTTTTTTAACTTTTCAAAGCATTTTTTCTAATGCTTTGAAAAGCCTTTGCCAATCAGGCAACTCAGCTGGGATCATCAGAGCCTTTTTTTTTTACTTTTAAAAGCATTTTTTCGTCCGAAGAGGTTGTAGAAAAAATGCTTTTAAAAGTAAAAAACAAAAGCCTTTGATGATCGTGCGGCTCAGCTGGGCATGGTGGTGGTGGTGGGGCACATGGATTTTTGCTACCGGTTCTCCGAACCACCCGCCGCCATCGCTACCGGATCAGGTGATCCGGTCCGAACTGGGAGAATTTCACCCCTGGTCCAGACACTCTGAGCTGATCCAAGCAACTTTATCTGCCAAATATCAGGAATATTTCTCACAACAGCCCTGCAGATCATCCTGTGACTGATTGGGTCACCTTGAACAGGGTCAACAGGTGGCTATTGGGAGATGTGATAAGGACAGAGAAATAACACTGTTCTGCCACCACAATTGCCATCATGCAAACTCTTAATATGGGTTATTAAGAGAGCCACTTTGGTCTAGTGGTGAAGACATCAGACCAGAAACCAGGAGACTGTAAGTTCTAGTCCTGCCTTAGGTGAGAAAGCTGGCTGGGTGACCTTGAGCCAGTCACTCTCTCTCAGCTCAACTCACCTTAGAGGATTGATGTTGTGAGAAAACAGGAAGAGAAAGGAGTATCGGGTACGTTCACTGACTTGAGTTATTTGTAAATATAATAAAGGCAGGATATAAACAAACAAACAAACAATTAAATATTCTGGTTTAAACCATAAGATCCAAAACAGTTGCAGTAATAGCATTCTGGCTAAAATGACTGGCTGTTACAAAAGCTTACAAACCTTTGTGTGATTTTTCTTTTTTCTTTTCTTTCACTATCTCTTCTTCACCAGGAACTGGAATTAAAGCATGAGAGAATATGTTTCATTTAGGGTTCAAGGCTGCTCACTCTGGAAACTCTCAGTGGTTTACAAGGAATAACACTGAGAAGTGATGTATATCAGAGAAAAGAAGACAAGGTTGACCAGAAGAACAATCCATAATGAATCTCTCTGGAGATTCTCTCTAATCCAGGTCATGGTTGTCCCAAAGATGCTTTTCCCAAAGGCAACTGGATTTTCTTGGTTTTTTTTAAGTTTTGCTTCTCATCTAAGAAGCTTCTATGGTTTCCTCCAGCCTTGGTTTCCAAAAACCAAGAAAGTCCAGTTGCCTTTTGGAAAATCACCTTTGGGAAACCATAACCGAGAAAGCCAAAAAAGGGGAGAAAACCCAGAAATATTCATCTGGACATCCTACCCCCCAAGGCCAGATTTTCAGAAACACGTGAAGCATCAATAAAGTGCCAGCAATATGGATGACCCTGCTTAGTTGACAAGACCCAGAGCATCCAGGCAGGCTGAAACATAGGGAGATGTTGAATTTCCAGCGGCTGTTCGGACGCAGGCCGTGAGGAGATAACCAGCATCGTGAATTACACCCAGAAGCCAACTGGCAACTAGCACAACTTGTGAAGTGAGGGAGACACATGAACACACTATGATACATCCAGTACAGCCTGCAACGCTACATTCTGGATCAGCTGTAGCATAACAAGTTTTCCAACGCAGCTGTAAAAGTAACAGAGGGATCGAATCAAGATCACCTGAAGTGTTGGTTTAAAAAAAAGTTAAAGCTTTCCCCTGTCCAGTCGTGTCCAACTCGAGGGAGCGATGCTCATCTCCGTTTCTTGGCCAACGGAACCAATGTTGTCATTTTCTGTGGCCAGGTGGCCAGCAAGGCTATACGCCAGAGGTGCAGGGGACGCTGTTACCTTCCCACTGAAGTGGTACCTATTAATCTCTCAAATTTGCATGCTTTCAACCTGCTAGGTGGGCAGCAGTCAGGTCAAGGAATAGGAGCTCTCCCCATTGCACTGCGCTCAGGTTTCAAACCGAGACTCTCAGCTTTCCAGCTGACAAGCGCAGCCTTTTTAACCCCTGGGCCATTGTGCCCCACGTAAGCGTTAGTAACACTTTGTAATGCTTGGTAAGGCCATGCTTGGAATGTTGCATCCAGTTTTGGCCTTCACGGTTTTTAAAAGATGTTGAGACTCTAGAAAGGGTGCAGAGAAGAGCCACAAAGACGACTAGGGGACTGGAGGCCAAAACAAATGAAGAACGGTTGCAGGAATTGGGCATATCTAGTTTAACAAAGAGAAGGAGTAGGTGTGACATGATAGCAATATCCAATATCTGAGGGGCTGCCACAAAGACGAGGAGATCAAACTATTCTCCAAAGCATTTGAGGGCAGGACAAGAAGCAATGGATGGAAAGTAATCAAGGAGAGAAGCAACCTGGAACTAAGGAGGAGTTTTCTCACAGTGAGAACAATTAATCAGGCCTGGCTCTGGAAGTTGTGGTTGCTCCAATATTGAAGGTTTTTAAGAAGAGATTGGACAGCCACTTGTCTGGAATGGTCTAGGGTCTCCTGCTTGGCCAGGGAGGTTGGCCAAGAAGACCTCCAAGGTTCCTTCCAACTCTGTTATTCTGTAAATTCCAGGGCAGCCTCATGTAAATCACACTAGAGTAGTCCAATTGGAAGGCAAACAAGGCATCAGTGACAACTTGAGTGGTCTCCTGGTCCTGGAACAGATGCGCCTGGCACATCTGTAGAAAGACTCTCCTGGCCAAACTTCCCCTGTCCTAGGATGGAAGGAGCACAAACTCGGAATCCAGGAGAACCAACGTTTCTCACGCCTCGCAAACTCTTTAAAGACCAAAGATGGAATTTCTCTAGAGTTGGGGGGGAGGGGCAAAGAAACCCATTGGACCTGAACGTTGATGTGATTGTTAGAATTTTTTAACTTGCTTTTCTGTAGGAATTCTCATCTTTCTCTAAAAGATCCACAATATTTATCCCGTTCACCGAGAACTGCTTCCCAGCAGCTCCCTCCTGATACTCAGTACTCTTACATTGTATGCTACACCAATAAGACTATTTTATTTAACACTTATTCAGTGTATATGTCGCCCATCTTGTGGCTTGCATATCATCTTGGCTGGCCTGCTAGAGCTTACGTACTTGGTGGTGGTCGATGTTTCTTTGCTTCATGAGGTTTCTTTGGGCCTACAAAAATGAGAGAATTTTGTTCTACATTCAGTTTTAAAGTCTTCATTACTAATATCTTTAAAAAAACCATTGGCCCCAAAGAAATGGTAATTGGTGAAAACCCGTTCTCCAATTGCATAACATAGAAGCTGATGCGGGATCCAATCCAGGTTTGGATTCTTTTCATCTTGCTGAGAGTTTAGAGGTGGATTGGTTTCCAGCGGATATTCCACCCAACAGGGAGACCCCTCGTGCAAGTCATCCCTTTCAGAATGAACAAAATTATAAAAAATGCAGAAACCGAATCAAAATAAGCCACATGCAGCTAGAAACATTAGGAGAAATGAATACAGAAAATATAAATGTACAGGTAGTCCTTCACTTACGACTACAATTGAGTCCAGAATTTCTGTCGCCAAGTGAGACAGTTGTTACGTGAATGTTGCCCTGTTTTATGACCTTTCTTGTCACAGCTGTTGAATGAATCGCTCTAGTTGTTAAGTTAGCAATCTGGTTGTTAAAGGAATCTGGTTTCCTCATTGACTTTACTTGCCAGAAGGTCGTAAAAGGGGATCGCGTGACTGCTGGACACCGCAACGGTCATAAATATGACTCAGTTGCCAAGCATCTGAATTTTGATCACGTGACCATAGGGATGTTGCAAGGGTCGTAAGTGTGAAAAATGGTCCTATGTCACTTTTTGCAGTGCCATTGAAACAGTCGCTGAATGAGCTGTTGTAAGTCGAGGACTACCTGTAATGTAAGAGATCTCAGGTTTCTTCCTGGCCTTCTGTTATCTACTAAGGCCAATGGTCTTCGTTTGCATCTTGCAAACAATGGTCTGATAAAACTTACAACAGGCCACTGTGAGCTGCAACCTTCCTTATGTGCTCATTGCACAATGAGTGGCATGCTTATTGCTACTCGCCTATAGGCAGGAATTTTACCAGACTAAAGCAGCCTTTGCTGTTCAGTCACTAAGTTGTGCCTGACACTTTCCATCCCCATGGACCACAGCAAGTCACACACACACACACACACACACACACACACACACACACACACACACACACCCCTATCCTCCACTGTCTCCTGGAGTTTGTCCAAATGTGGGTCCATTGCATCAATGACCCTATCTAACCACCTCATCCTCTGCCATCCCCTTCCTCTTTGGTCTTCCCAACATCAGGGTCCTTTCCAAGGAGCCCTTTCTTCTCATTTGGTGGCCAAAGTATTTGAGCTTCTGCTTCAGGATCTGGCCTTCCAAAGGACACTCAGGGTTGACTTCTTTTAGGATCGACTGATTGGATCTCCTTGCAGTCCAAGGGACTCTCAAGAGTCTTCTCCAACACCACATTTTCAAAGCATCAATTGTTCACCCCATTCTATGAAAAGGGGGCTTCCAGTTGAACAGAAAGCCCATCTAAAGGTCAAGGTTTCTCCCTCTCCAGACTTTCCCTCTCTAGGTGTGGTGCTCATCTCCGTTTCTTAGCTAAGGGAGCCAGCATTGTCCAAAGACCCTTTCCGTGGTCATGTGGCCAGCATGACTATATGCCGAGGTGCACAGGACTCTGTTACCTTCCCACCAATAGTGGTACTTATTTATCTACTCGCATTTGTCTGCTTTCAAACTGCTAGGTGGGCAGGAGCTGCAGCGACTAACGAGAGCTCACCCCAACGTGCGATGCTTGGGTCTCGAACCCAGGCTGTTGGCTTTGCAACTGACATCTTTAACAGCTGTGCCAATGTGACCCCATCAGAACTAAACTGTTGTTAATAATATTCTGCGTAGGATAGAAGGTGAGCTGCAAATGCTTACATACCTTCTTCATGTTGTTCATGTTTTTTCTTTTCATGAGCTTCTTTCTTTGAGCCTATGAGAAGGCAAAATGCTTGTTTACATCCAGTTTAAGTATTACAGTGAGCTGGTGTTGGAGTTTCCAGGGGGTTTTCTATCCTTGATTCAAAATATTCCTACATGAGCACCTCACATGCTAATCCCTTTCGAGGTAGCCAACATTATTATATACACAGAAAAGAAACAAGAAATAGAAGAGCAAAAACAGCTATGTTGTTGTAAGTATTTGGATTATCTGAATTCAGTAACCTGAGATAGACCTGAAGGGAGAGGAAAACTGGGAAAATGAAAGACGTAAACAAGAACTAGATCAAAAAAAAGGGGAAACAAAGCAAGGAAAATAACATACAGCCAGGAATTGAAAGTATGTCAAGGTGGGAGCCAATCTTATTTCTACAGGGATAATGGTCCACAGGGAAGAAGCCACCATGGAGAAGGCCTTTCTTCTTGGTCCCACTAGATGGACCTCCTTAAGAGAGGGGACCCATAAATGGCTTGCGCCCCCCCTGCCCGCTCCGATGGGTCAGGTGGATGTAACTGGGAAAAGGCTCAAACAACTAACCTACCTCCCTTCCTCTCCATTTCCTTCTTTCCTCCTCCCCACCCTTCCTTCTTCATTCCTCCCTCCCTCCCTCCCTCCCTCCTTCCTTCCTTCCTCTCTCCCTCCCTCCCTCTATAACGCTACATCACTCATTGTAATTTACAAATACAACATGGTACAAAAATACAAAATGTTTAGGTATAAAATCACATTCAACCTAAAAGTAAAAGAAACATGAATAGTATCTGTTCTTCATGTGTTCCATCATGCCAGATACTTAACAGCTCCCTGAAACCCTGTTTGGAATAGCAGCGTTTTTAAAACTTTCTTAAATTGCAAGGAGAATGCAAATCTGATTTCTATTGGAAGAGCAGAAGAGCACAAGAAGAGCACACCAGATTAAACCATAAGGTCTCAATTAGTTAAAGGAGTAATATTAAATTACACACCAAATTAAATGCTTGGCTATAAAAGCGTACGTACCTTCTCCTTTCTCCTCATCATGGTGTTTCTTTGAATCTGGAAAATGACAGAATTGCATTTTTACATCCGGCCTAAAGCCATCATTTCCAATGCGTTACTAGGACTCTACAAGGCGCATGCCCCTAAATAAATATGGATAATGAAACAGCCATTCTCTGCTTGCATTGAGGACAAGGTGATGCATTGCAACTCTCCCTCAGGCTGGCCCCATAGACCCTCTCCCCTTCTCTCCCTCAGGCTTGCCCCACAGAAGCCTCTCTTATCCTCTCCCCTTCTCTCCCTCAGGCTGGCCCCATAAATCCTCTCCT
This sequence comes from Pantherophis guttatus, assembly GCF_059756535.1. Classification (NCBI taxonomy): domain Eukaryota; kingdom Metazoa; phylum Chordata; class Lepidosauria; order Squamata; family Colubridae; genus Pantherophis; species Pantherophis guttatus. The sequence goes on from NC_142070.1 coordinate 2,000,218, forward strand.
CTCCCCTTCTCTCCCTCAGGCTGGCCTCACAGAAGCCTCTCCTGTCCTCTCCCCTTCTATCGTCTCCTATCCTATCCCCTTCTCTCCCTCAGGCTTTCTAGCTCCTTCTCTCCATGAGGCTTGCCCCACAGAAGCCTGTCCTATGGTATCCCGTTCTCTCCAGAGTTATTTTCAAGTTGGGAGGGGAAGTAGAAGGTCTAACTAATTAGCATCAGAGCGTGTTATGATAACATAGGAAATACTAATGCTCTGATGGTCATTTTGAAAAATCCTTTCCTACTGAGCACCTAGAAGCCAAGAGGAACATACATGGCAAATTTCAAGTTTGTAGGCTTTACGGTTCTGGAGATTTCATGATTAATGCGTGAGTGGTTTTCGCATTTATTTATTTATTTATTTATTTATTTATTTATTTATTTATTTATTTATTTATTTATTTATTTATTTATTTATTTATTTATTGCAATTTATATGCCGCCTTTCTCCCTAGGGACTCAAGGCGGCTTACAAAATGACAACTTCAATAGAAATCACAATACAATACCAAATTAAAATCAGTAACCCAATTACAAAACGATTTAAAATTATACCAGTGTACCCCCAAACGGATCAGTTTAATTGGCGGAAGAGCCACGTCTTCAGCTCGCGACGGAAGGAAAGAAGGTCGGGGGCTGTCCTGAGCTCAGTAGGAAATCCATTCCAGAGGGTCGGGGCTCCCACAGAGAACGCCCTCCCCCTGGGGGTCGTTAGCCGACATTGTTTGGCCAACGGCCAACTCTGTGAGAGCACACAGGACGATGGGAGAACGGCTGGAGATGGTCCTGCAAGTACCCCGGGCCTAAGCCATGAAGGGCTTTATAGGTGAGCACCAGCACCTTGAAACGTATCCGGAGTGCCACCGGTAGCCAGTGCAGCTCACGCAGGAGAGGTGTTACACGGGAGTATCTAGACGCCCCCATAACTACCTGCGCAGCTGCATTTTGGACTAGCTGAAGCCTCCGGACACATCCCAAGGGCAGCCCCATGTAGAGGGTGTTACAGTAGTCCAACCTAGAGGTAACAAGGGTGTGAGTGACCGTGGTGAGGGCATCCCGGTCTAGGAACGGGCGCAACTGGCGCACAAGACGGACCTGTGCAAAGGCCCCCCTGGTTAGGGCTGTCAGATGGTCATCTAAAGACAGCCGAGAATCCAGGAGGACACCCAAGTTGCGGACCCTGTCGGAGGGAGCAAGGGTTTCACCTCCGATCATTAAGGATGGAACCTTCAGATCCTGGGATGCCGGCATCCACAGCCACTCAGTCTTGGAAGGGTTGAGTCTAAGCCTGTTCCTCCCCATCCAAACCCGCACCACTTCCAGGCAGTGGGACATCACGGAAAGGGCATCCCTAGGGTGGTCAGGGGTGGAGATGTAAAGCTGGGTATCATCAGCATATTGATGATACCTCACCCCAAAACCACGGATGATCTCACCCAGCGGTTTCATATAGATATTAAAGAGCAGAGGAGAGAGAATCGAGCCCTGAGGCACCCCACAAGTGAGAGGCCTCTGGGAGGATCCCTGACCCTCCGCCCAAACAGACTGCAGACGGCCCGAGAGATAGGAGGAGAACCACTGTAAAACAGTGCCTCCTAACCCTATCCCCGTGAGCCGCTGCAGCAGGATACCATGGTCGATGGTATCGAATGCCGCTGAGAGGTCAAGAAGGACCAGGATGGAGGAACAACCCCCATCCCTGGCCCGCCAGAGATCATTTACTAGGGCGACCAATGCCGTTTCCGTGCTGTGGCTATGCCTGAAATCAGATTGGTAAGGATCCAGGTAGTCAGTTTCCTCCAGGAATTGAGGGAATTGCTGTGCCACCACGGACTCAACAACCTTCGCTAAAAAGCGAAGGTTGGAGACTGGACGGTAGTTGTTAAGTACATCAGGATCCAGGTTAGGCTTCTTAAGGAGGGATCGAACCACCGCCTCTTTAAGCGCAGCGGGAAAGACCCCTTCCTTTAATGAAGCGTTGACAATAGCCTGGATCCAGTCTTCAGTTACCTCCCTGGCTGCCGAAACAAGCCAGGAGGGACAAGGGTCCAGTAAACATGTGGAAGACCCCAGCCTACCCATAATCCTGTCCACGTCATCCAATGATACAGGCTCAAACTCAACCCAGATGTCTCCACCGAGACTAGGCCCTGTCACCTCAACGGACTCTGTCCAGTCGGAGTCCAACCCGGTCCGAATCTGAGTGATTTTATCTTGCAGAAACTGTGCAAAGTCCTCAGCACGGCCCTGTAAGGGGTCCTCCCTCTCTCCCTGATTAAGGAGGGAGCGGGTCACTCTAAACAGGGCTGCTGGGCGATTTTCTGCAGATGCAATGAGAGTGGCGAAATAGTTATGTTTCGCTACTTCCATCGCCACAAGATAAGACCTAATATGGGTTCTTAGTTGTGTTCGGTCGGACTCGGATCGGGAGGATCTCCAACCACCCTCCAGGCGTCTTTTCCGACGCTTCATTTCCCTGAGCTCCGCGGTAAACCAAGGAGCCGCCCGGGATCTGCATCGGATCAGAGGCCGCAAAGGCACGATTCGATCCAGGGCCCCCACCGCAGCCTGTTCCCAGGCCGCGACAAGGGTCTCAGATGAATCGTGGGCTAAGGAGGCGGGAAATGACCCAAGCTCCATCAGGAAACTTTCGGGTTTCATCAGGCACCTGGGGCGGAACCATCTTACTGGTTCCACACCCCTGCGACGGGGGATGGCGGAGGAAAAGTCAAGTCTAAGGAGGGAATGATCGGTCCATGACAGAGGGTCAATAGATAGAGTCCCCTCCCCACGATCATTTATCCACTGTCCAGAGAGAAAAATAAGGTCGAGTGTGTGTCCTCCAATATGAGTTGGGCCCTGTACAATCTGAGTCAGGTCCATGGCCGTCATGGAGGTCATGAACTCCCGCACCAACTCAGATGACTCACCAGCCGATGGCAGATTGAAATCTCCCACAACCAAAAGGTTGGGGAGTTCCACCGTCAATTCGGCTAAGACATCTAGTAGTGCGGGCAGGGCTGAGGCCACGCAGCTGGGGGAGAGGTACGTGATCAACAGCCCAGACTGAACTCCAGGGTCCCATTTCAAAAGGAGGGATTCACACCCGCCAACCTGAGGAACAGTGACCTCCCTAGGCCTAAGACTTTCCTTAATAACTACCGCCACTCCTCCGCCCCTCCCCTGGAGCCGTGGCTGGTGTAGTATCCGGAAACCTGGGGGACACAAATCCATGAGAGGGACACCGCCCTCCGACCCCAGCCAGGTCTCAGTGATACAAGCCAGGTCCGCATCCTCCTCGTCTATAAGATCTCGGACGAGGAGTGTCTTGTTCACCATGGACCTGGCATTTAAGTACACCAGTCGGAGTCCAGGGCTCCGCACTCTGTCACCGTCGGGGGAGCAGGATGAGCTGAGGGGGCAGGAGGGCACCACTGCTTGAACGAAGCGGCGGCGCCCTCCTAGCCCAACCCTCTCCCGACCTCTTCGTCTCCCAACTGTCACAAGGATTGGAAGACCCTCTCTCCACTGAGCCTCTTTGTTCCCTCCTCCTCCCTCCCTCCCCCCACAACCATCCGACGGGCCCAATTGCTGAACCGGAGGAGCCGCCCTCGGCTCAACCCTTACCACCCGCCTCCCGGGTCCCCTTAAAATTTTATTAAAAACATTAATTAAAAAACCCCTCAAACCACGCTTAGAAGCATGCCACCACTCGGGGTTCCAAAACCCGTCCTTGAGGTAGGCCTTCGATAAATTCGAACGCCATGCCTGCGAGAGGGGGGCATCTCGCAGAGCAAGGAGGGTCGCCGAAGTGTAAGCCATAATAAATATGAGAAGTGGATGGAAAATAGCAACAGGAAACCGAGATAATAAACAAGAGGGATAATGATGGTAAAATAGGAGTCAACCCAGGCTGGCATAACCACCGCTCTCTCACAGCGGTGGAGAATCCAAGGCTGCAAAGAATGAGTCCCGCGGAATCAGCCGCAGCCACCCTCTCACGGTGACTAGATGGGGAACATCCACCGGCGGAGTCATAGAGCAGTTCCTAGGAACATGATGCAGCAGCAGTCCACCAGGATTCATAGTTCATCAGTCTGTAACTCCATAACTCTGTCCAATACAACAAGAGCAATAAGGCAGTAATAGGCGTGAAAAGATAAGATGTAACACTTTACGGTGTGAGAGGAGCCAGGAGTCAGATAGCAGTTCAAAGAGGGGAGATGACAAAAGTCCCAACAGACAACTGAAGATGAGTAAAACAAACAGGCCGAACGAGGCAGGCAACAGTCTGGGGGGGGGGGCGACAAAAAATGGGGGAGGGAGAGACCCCAGGGAAGAGCAAGATGGATGGATAATTATCACTTCCCCTCCGGCCAACTCCCCGCCCCCCAGATCTTCTTCAGGACCACCCGCCCCGCAGTCATAGCCTGTCCTCGCCGGGCAGTTACAGCCCAGATCTTCCCGGCCTCTCATCTCCAGTGTGACATTCACCGCCATCAACAAGGCTGCCACAGTACCCGCTGCCTTAATCTCAGCAGATTCATCGGGGGGGGGCTAACGATCTTACAGCAGCCAAAGCACCTGTAGCCTCCCCCGATTAGATGTAAAATCGCCAAGTGTCTGCAGCGTTTAATAGCGCCGATCCGGCCGGTAAAACTCCAAGGGCCTCAGCGCAATTGCAGGGGCCGACACCGCCCTCCCAGCGGCGCCCAGCTGATGCAATCCTCTCATCGCCGTCCCTGGGTCATCCGAGAGCCGTCTTCTGTCGGAGACGGCTCATTTGAACTGTCAAAGGCTCAGCATATCGGGCAGGGGGCCGATGAGTGGAAAAACGGCCTTCCCCGGTTTCCTGTCGCAACTCTTTCATCCCGATCTCAGCCGGCACTTCGGGGAACCGCCATCTCGCGCATGCGTAGCTAGGACTTAAGATATATATATATAGATATTTATTGATTTATTGATTTGATTTGATTTTTATACCGCCCTTCTCCAACAGGATTCAGGGCGGTGAACAGCCGAGATAAAACATAACATATAAAATTTAAAAGCAGTTTAAAAGACATTAAATAATTTCGGCCCTCAATTTAAAACAACCCAGTTAAAACCAATTTCAAATTAAAACCGAAAGGATGGGATCAAGCCAGCCCGGCTAGATGAAATAGATGTGTTTTCAGGGCCCAACGAAAAGTCCAGAGGTCTGGTATCGTGTGTATCTCTGGGGGTAGGTCGTTCCAGAGGGCAGGTGCCGCCACAGAGAAGGCTCTCCCCCTGGGGGTCGCCAGCCGACATTGTCTGGCCGACGGCACCCTGAGGAGGCCCTCTCTGTGCGAGCGAACTGGCCGGTGGGAGGCTATTGGCGGCAGAAGGCAAATTATCTCTGTGCATGTCCAAGATGGCCGCTCTCAGCTGAGCTATAAAGATATAAGATATTTTATCATAAAAGGGGGAAATGAAAATGAAACAAGAACTAGTAGAACAAGCGATTGTTATGGAGTAGTATACACAACTGCAAATACAATCGAGATATGAAAAAGATGCAAAGTTATATGGTTTTTACTTGGAGATGACAGAATTGGATGAGATACTCACAGGAACAGATGAGAAAATGATTTTAAAATTCTATAGTTATTTACTTGGAGTTAAATTAGAAGATCAACAAGTAAAAGAAACAATGATAGCATGGGCAAAAAAATTTTGGATATACAATAGAATTAGATAAATGGCAGCAATTATGGGAAAGAAATTACAAATTAACAATGGCTACAGCATATAAAGAGAACTTGTATAAAATGTTTTATAGGTGGCACATGTCACTGGAAAGATTGGCAAAAATGTTCAATGATAAATTAGCTAAATGTTGGAAATGCCACCAGACATCGGGATCGTACTATCACATGTGGTGGACATGTCCAGAAGTGAGAAATTATTGGGCAAAAATTTGAATATGGCTAGAGAAAATGTTATAGCAACACATTGATCTTAAACCGAAGCTGTTTCTGTTGGGTATCTTACCGGAGAAATTCAGTAAAGAAAATACATAGTTGATTATACATGTAATAACGGCAGCAACAATGGTATTTGCACAAAATTGGAAAGCAGAAAAAATTCCTACAAAGGGACAGCTAATTAAGAAAATATTAGAATGTGCAGAAATCAGAAATTAACATTAGCAATTAGGGGAAGGAAGAATCGGAGTATTACAACATATGGGGGCAATAATAAGAAACATGAGGAAAACACGTAATACATTAAATTTAAATGTAAGAAGAAAGATAAATATGTACTAAGAAAATGATGCTAAATGTTGAATATGACGACACAAAAAAATTTGTACCTAGATGTTACACTGATTGATTAATAGTGAATTGTTTGTTTAAAAATAAAAATAAAAAATGTAATTAAAAAAAAAGAGAAGCCCTTTCTTCTTGGTCCCACTAAATGGACCTCCTTAAGAGAGGGGACCCATAAATGCCTTGCGCCCCCCCCCCCCGCCCACTCTGGTGGGTCAGGTGTATATAACTAGAAAAAGGTTCAAACAATTGATCTTCCTCCCTTCCTCTCCATTTTCTTCCTCCCTCCCTCTTTTCCCTCCCTCTCCATTTCCTCCCTTCCTACCCCCTCCCCTTCCTCCTCCCCTCCCTTCCTTCTTCCTCCCTCCCTCCTTCCTTTCCTCTCTCCCTCCCTCCCTCTATAACGCTACATCACTCATTGTAATTTACAAATACAACATGGTACAAAAATACAAAATGTTTAGGTATAAAATCATATTCAACCTAAAAGTATAAGAAACATGAATAATATCTGTTCTTCATGTGTTCCATCATGACAGATACTTAACAGCTCCCTGAAACCCTGTTTGGAATAGCAGCGTTTTTAAAACTTTCTTAAATTGCAAGGAGAATGCAAATCTGATTTCTGTTGGAAGAGCAGAAGAGCACAAGAAGAGCACACCAGATTAAACCATAAAGTCTCAATTAGTTAAAGGAGTAATATTAAATTACACACCAAATTAAATGCTTGGCTATAAAAGCGTACGTACCTTCTCCTTTCTCCTCATCATGGTGTTTCTTTGAATCTGGAAAATGACAGAATTGCATTTTTACATCCGGCCTAAAGCCATCATTTCCAATGCGTTACTAGGACTCTACAAGGCGCATGCCCCTAAATAAATATGGATAATGAAACAGCCATTCTCTGCTTGCATTGAGGACAAGGTGATGCATTGCAACTCTCCCTCAGGCTGGCCCCATAGACCCTCTCCCCTTCTCTCCCTCAGGTTGGCCCCATAGATCCTCTCCTCACCCCTTCTCTCCCTCAGGCTGGCCCCATAAATCCTCTCCTCTCCCCTTCTCTCCCTCAGGCTTGCCCCACAGAAGCCTCTCCTATCCTCTCCCCTTCTATCGTCTCCTATCCTATCCCCTTCTCTCCCTCAGGCTTTCTAGCTCCTTCTCTCCATGAGGCTTGCCCCACAGAAGCCTGTCCTATGGTATCCCGTTCTCTCCAGAGTTATTTTCAAGTTGGGAGGGGAAGTAGAAGGTCTAACTAATTAGCATCAGAGCGTGTTATAATAACATAGGAAATGCTCTGATGGTCATTTCGAAAAATCCTTTCCTACTGAGCACCTAGAAGCCAAGAGGAACATACGTGGCAAATTTCAAGTTTGTAGGCATTACGGTTCTGGAGATTTCATGATTAATGCGTGAGTGGTTTTCGCTTTTATATATTTATTTATTTATTTATTTATTTATTTGATTTGATTTTTATACCGCCCTTCTCCAACAGGATTCAGGGCAGTGAACAGCCGAGATAAAACATAACATATAAAATTTAAAAGCAGTTTAAAAGACATTAAATAATTTCGGCCCTCAATTTAAAACAACCCAGTTAAAACCAATTTCAAATTAAAACCGAAAGGATGGGATCAAGCCAGCCCGGCTAGATGAAATAGATGTGTTTTCAGGGCCCAACGAAAAGTCCAGAGGTCTGGTATCGTGTGTATCTCTGGGGGTCGGTCGTTCCAGAGGGCAGGTGCCGCCACAGAGAAGGCTCTCCCCCTGGGGGTCGCCAACCGACATTGTCTGGCCGACGGCACCCTGAGGAGGCCCTCTCTGTGCGAGCGAACTGGCCGGTGGGAGGCTATTGGCGGCAGAAGGCAAATTATCTCTGTGCATGTCCAAGATGGCCGCTCTCAGCTGAGCTATAAAGATATAAGATATTTTATCATAAAAGGGGGAAATGAAAATGAAACAAGAACTAGTAGAACAAGCGATTGTTATGGAGTAGTATACACAACTGCAAATACAATCGAGATATGAAAAAGATGCAAAGTTATATGGTTTTTACTTGGAGATGACAGAATTGGATGAGATACTCACAGGAACAGATGAGAAAATGATTTTAAAATTCTATAGTTATTTACTTGGAGTTAAATTAGAAGATCAACAAGTAAAAGAAACAATGATAGCATGGGCAAAAATTTTTTGGATATACAATAGAATTAGATAAATGGCAGCAATTATGGGAAAGAAATTACAAATTAACAATGGCTACAGCATATAAAGAGAACTTGTATAAAATGTTTTATAGGTGGCACATGTCACTGGAAAGATTGGCAAAAATGTTCAATGATAAATTAGCTAAATGTTGGAAATGCCACCAGACATCGGGATCGTACTATCACATGTGGTGGACATGTCCAGAAGTGAGAAATTATTGGGCAAAAATTTGAATATGGCTAGAGAAAATGTTATAGCAACACATTGATCTTAAACCGAAGCTGTTCCTGTTGGGTATCTTACCGGAGAAATTCAGTAAAGAAAATACATAGTTGATTATACATGTAATAACGGCAGCAACAATGGTATTTGCACAAAATTGGAAAGCAGAAAAAATTCCTACAAAGGGACAGCTAATTAAGAAAATATTAGAATGTGCAGAAATCAGAAATTAACATTAGCAATTAGGGGAAGGAAGAATCGGAGTATTACAACATATGGGGGCAATAATAAGAAACATGAGGAAAACACGTAATACATTAAATTTAAATGTAAGAAGAAAGATAAATATGTACTAAGAAAATGATGCTAAATGTTGAATATGACGACACAAAAAAATTTGTACCTAGATGTTACACTGATTGATTAATAGTGAATTGTTTGTTTAAAAATAAAAATAAAAAATGTAATTAAAAAAAAAAGAGAAGCCCTTTCTTCTTGGTCCCACTAAATGGACCTCCTTAAGAGAGGGGACCCATAAATGCCTTGCGCCCCCCCCCCCCGCCCACTCTGGTGGGTCAGGTGTATATAACTAGAAAAAGGTTCAAACAATTGATCTTCCTCCCTTCCTCTCCATTTTCTTCCTCCCTCCCTCTTTTCCCTTCCTCTCCATTTCCTCCCTTCCTACCCCCTCTCCTTCCTCCTCCCCTCCCTTCCTTCTTCCTCCATCCCTCCTTCCTTCCTTCCTCTCTCCCTCCCTCCCTCTATAACGCTACATCACTCATTGTAATTTACAAATACAACATGGTACAAAAATACAAAATGTTTAGGTATAAAATCATATTCAACCTAAAAGTAAAAGAAACATGAATAGTATCTGTTCTTCATGTGTTCCATCATGCCAGATACTTAACAGCTCCCTGAAACCCTGTTTGGAATAGCAGCGTTTTTAAAACTTTCTTAAATTGCAAGGAGAATGCAAATCTGATTTCTATTGGAAGAGCAGAAGAGCACAAGAAGAGCACACCAGATTAAACCATAAGGTCTCAATTAGTTAAAGGAGTAATATTAAATTACACACCAAATTAAATGCTTGGCTATAAAAGCGTACGTACCTTCTCCTTTCTCCTCATCATGGTGTTTCTTTGAATCTGGAAAATGACAGAATTGCATTTTTACATCCGGCCTAAAGCCATCATTTCCAATGCGTTACTAGGACTCTACAAGGCGCATGCCCCTAAATAAATATGGATAATGAAACAGCCATTCTCTGCTTGCATTGAGGACAAGGTGATGCATTGCAACTCTCCCTCAGGCTGGCCCCACAGAAGCCTCTCTTATCCTCTCCCCTTCTCTCCCTCAGGCTGGCCCCATAAATCCTCTCCTCTCCCCTTCTCTCCCTCAGGCTGGCCTCACAGAAGCCTCTCCTGTCCTCTCCCCTTCTATCGTCTCCTATCCTATCCCCTTCTCTCCCTCAGGCTTTCTAGCTCCTTCTCTCCATGAGGCTTGCCCCACAGAAGCCTGTCCTATGGTATCCCGTTCTCTCCAGAGTTATTTTCAAGTTGGGAGGGGAAGTAGAAGGTCTAACTAATTAGCATCAGAGCGTGTTATAATAACATAGGAAATGCTCTGATGGTCATTTCGAAAAATCCTTTCCTACTGAGCACCTAGAAGCCAAGAGGAACATACATGGCAAATTTCAAGTTTGTAGGCTTTACGGTTCTGGAGATTTCATGATTAATGCGTGAGTGGTTTTCGCTTTTATATATATATAGATATTTATTTATTTATTTATTTGATTTGATTTTTATACCACCCTTCTCCAACAGGATTCAGGGCGGTGAACAGTCGAGATAAATCATAACATATAAAATTTAAAAGCAGTTTAAAAGACATTAAATAATTTCGGCCCTCAATTTAAAACAACCCAGTTAAAACCAATTTCAAATTAAAACCGAAAGGATGGGATCAAGCCAGCCCAGCTAGATGAAATAGATGTGTTTTCAGGGCCCAACGAAAAGTCCAGAGGTCTGGTATCGTGTGTATCTCTGGGGGTCGGTCGTTCCAGAGGGCAGGTGCCGCCACAGAGAAGGCTCTCCCCCTGGGGGTCGCCAGCCGACATTGTCTGACCGACGGCACCCTGAGGAGGCCCTCTCTGTGCGAGCGAACTGGCCGGTGGGAGGCTATTGGCGGCAGAAGGCAAATTATCTCTGTGCATGTCCAAGATGGCCGCTCTCAGCTGAGCTATAAAGATATAAGATATTTTATCATAAAAGGGGGAAATGAAAATGAAACAAGAACTAGTAGAACAAGCGATTGTTATGGAGTAGTATACACAACTGCAAATACAATCGAGATATGAAAAAGATGCAAAGTTATATGGTTTTTACTTGGAGATGACAGAATTGGATGAGATACTCACAGGAACAGATGAGAAAATGATTTTAAAATTCTATAGTTATTTACTTGGAGTTAAATTAGAAGATCAACAAGTAAAAGAAACAATGATAGCATGGGCAAAAAAATTTTGGATATACAATAGAATTAGATAAATGGCAGCAATTATGGGAAAGAAATTACAAATTAACAATGGCTACAGCATATAAAGAGAACTTGTATAAAATGTTTTATAGGTGGCACATGTCACTGGAAAGATTGGCAAAACTGTTCAATGATAAATTAGCTAAATGTTGGAAATGCCACCAGACATCGGGATCGTACTATCACATGTGGTGGACATGTCCAGAAGTGAGAAATTATTGGGCAAAAATTTGAATATGGCTAGAGAAAATGTTATAGCAACACATTGATCTTAAACCGAAGCTGTTCCTGTTGGGTATCTTACCGGAGAAATTCAGTAAAGAAAATACATAGTTGATTATACATGTAATAACGGCAGCAACAATGCTTTGCACAAAATTGGAAAGCAGAAAAAATTCCTACAAAGGGAGAGCTAATTAAGAAAATATTAGAATGTGCAGAAATCAGAAATTAACATTAGCAATTAGGGGAAGGAAGAATCGGAGTATTACAACATATGGGGGCAATAATAAGAAACATGAGGAAAACACGTAATACATTAAATTTAAATGTAAGAAGAAAGATAAATATGTACTAAGAAAATGATGCTAAATGTTGAATATGACGACACAAAAAAATTTGTACCTAGATGTTACACTGATTGATTAATAGTGAATTGTTTGTTTAAAAATAAAAATAAAAATAAAAAATGTAATTAAAAAAAAAGAGAAGCCCTTTCTTCTTGGTCACACTAAATGGACCTCCTTAAGAGAGGGGACCCATAAATGCCTTGCGCCCCCACCCCCCACCCCCGCCCACTCTGGTGGGTCAGGTGGATATAACTAGAAAAAGGTTCAAACAATTGATCTTCCTCCCTTCCTCTCCATTTTCTTCCTCCCTCCCTCTTTTCCCTCCCTCTCCATTTCCTCCCTTCCTACCCCCTCCCCTTCCTCCTTCCTTCCTCCCTCCCTCCTTCCTTCCTTCTTCCTCCCTCCCTCCTTCCTTCCTTCTTCCTCCCTCCCTCCTTCCTTTCCTCTCTCCCTCCCTCCCTCTATAACGCTACATCACTCATTGTAATTTACAAATACAACATGGTACAAAAATACAAAATGTTTAGGTATAAAATCATATTCAACCTAAAAGTATAAGAAACATGAATAATATCTGTTCTTCATGTGTTCCATCATGACAGATACTTAACAGCTCCCTGAAACCCTGTTTGGAATAGCAGCGTTTTTAAAACTTTCTTAAATTGCAAGGAGAATGCAAATCTGATTTCTGTTGGAAGAGCAGAAGAGCACAAGAAGAGCACACCAGATTAAACCATAAGGTCCCAATTAGTTAAAGGAGTAATATTAAATTACACACCAAATTAAATGCTTGGCTATAAAAGCGTACGTACCTTCTCCTTTCTCTTCATCATGGTGTTTCTTTGAATCTGGAAAATGACAGAATTGCATTTTTACATCTGGCCTAAAGCCATCATTTCCAATGCGTTACTAGGACTCTACAAGGCGCATGCCCCTAAATAAATATGGATAATGAAACAGCCATTCTCTGCTTCCATTGAGGACAAAAAGAGCCCTGGTAGCGCAGCAGACTAAAGCACTGTTATTAACATCAGCTGCCTGCAATTACTGCAAGTTCAAATCTCACCAAGGTTGACTCAGCCTTCCATCCTTTCTAAGGTAGGTAAAATGAGGACCCAGATTGTGGGGGCAATAAGCTGACTTTGTATAAATATACAAAAGTATGAAGGCTATTGCTTAATGCATTGTAAGCCGCCCTGAGTCTTCGTAGAAGGGCGGCATATAAATCAAATAATAATTTTAAAAAAAGGTGATGCATTGCAACTATGTGATGGACGCAACCTTTTCAATTGCTGGTCTACTAATTTTGGACTCCTCCCAGGATGTAAGGTGGACATCTGCTATTTAGTGAATAAGACACTATCACAGTCTCTCACAACATTCTCTGCAGGCTGCCTTGGGCAGGGAGATTTGATTTGGAATAAGAGATGTCCAAAGTATCTAGCCAAAACCATCACCTTGAGAGGTGAGAAACAGCACCTAGAACCAGATCAGCAACTAGCTCAGCTCCCACAGCACCATTGCTTGAAGATAGAATCACAATCTCAGTGTGGGTATGTATGCTCCGGGATGACCAATGGCCAGTCTTGTGACTAGAACTCTGGAATATGGGACTGGCCAGGCAGCTCTGGGTCTTGCAGGCGTTTCTTTCAGTCCTTGTTGGTGCTCCGTGTATCTCGGTCTCTCTGGAGATGTGCAACTTCCTCTCAGCTTTGAGACACTGGCCCAACCCGGCCATTTCTCTCCGCTGCTACTGTTGGTGCCTCTGTGGCCTGCCCACTGCTCTTACAGCAAAGTTAAATTTAGTGGGCCTCACAATGGGGGAGACGGCATCCCCTTCTCCTCCTGGAGCACATTACAATGTGGAGCATCGCTTGCAGCTGGGTCGGGTGAGTGTCTTGGGGCGGACAGCAGGTTGTGCATCTCCCCGAATGACCGAGGTGCGTCCAGCACCAACAAAGGCTGAAGAAACTCCCGTGAGACCCAGAGAGCACCAGAGAATTAGAATGAGAGAGAGAGATCAGAGACAGGGTGACAGACAGTGGTGGGATTCAGGCAGTTTGCACCACTTCGGGAGAAGTGGTTGTTATGGCAAACTGGTTGTTGGAAGAAATCATTAGGGCAAAGAACCAGTTGTTAAATTACTTGAATCCCACCACTGGTGACAGAGAGAGAGAGAGAGAGAGACAGAGAGAGAGGGGGGAGAGATGAGAGAGAGAAGGATGAGAGAGACAGACAGAGAGGGGGAGAGAGACATATGAGAGAGAAAGATGAGAGAGAGAAAAAAAAGATGAGAGAGACAGACAGAGAGGGGAGAGAGAGAAATGAGAGAGAGAAAAAGATGAGAAAGAAAGAAAGATGAGAGAGAAAGATGTTTTGTTTTCTGTGGGAAACAGGTCCAAATGGCTCTTTGAGTATTTAAGGTTGCAGAAACAGATGGCCAAATTAAGTGCCTAAAGGACCCCATTCCGTCACTGGAAGTCCAGGCACTTCAGTGAGCAGCGCACTGGATTCGTATTAGTGGTCCATGAGATTTAAAATTATGAATTTAGTGGTTCCTGAGGTCCAAAAGTTTGGTGACCCCTGCACCAGAGTGCTTTCTGGTAGGAAATTAATCAGTTTGGGAAGTAATTAATTTATAGATGAAGGGTGATTTCCTCTGTTGCAAAGATAAGACTGTTTGTTGTGAGTTCAATCTTCTTTTTAGATTAGAAAAACAAAACGAAAGAGATTTTGATTTAAATATTTAAGAACTATTTGCAAAAAGTTTAAAAGAAGATGTAAGAAAGTTTTAAACGGGAAGAGGGACAGACTTTTTTCTTATTTTTCTGTTTTCTATTTTTTCTTCTTTTAACCTTTGATGAAAGTGTTTTGGCATAATTTTGCACTAAGCCAGTTAAAGAGTCTAGTTGTAGTGGGAATGTTTATTTTTCCTTAAAGAGCATGTGAGGTTAGCTGAATTTGCATAAGGTAAAGAATCAGACTATGTTGTTTACTTGCCATGGAGACTTGTTGCTGCAGTAACCAGGATCTACTAATAAGGAAAAGAAAGAGAGTGTGGATTGTCTTTCTTTTTGCCTTTGAGATGTTATTTTTGGATTAGATATGGCTACTGGAAAAATGGCAAAAGAAGGCTGAAGGAGGGCCAGCACGCAGAAAAAATAATTACACAGTATGTGCTTCAGAAATATTTTGAACAGATGGGAAATGAATTTGACCAGATGGAGAATAAAATGGGTTGTTTTGGAACAAAAAAGAATGGATGCAAAAACACATAAATTGGATAATCTGGCTTTACTGTAATGGAGAGAGAAAAAATTCTTTAGAGCTGCTCCTGATGCTCTAGAGGAAAACGTTATGGTAGAGAGCAGCATTTTGGGGTAAATGTTTTGGATGTGAAGAAGGGACATATGGAGGCAGAAACTGATAAGATTTATAGAAAAATATCCTGATTTGCCAGAATTAGGAATCTCCCCAGGGATATTTTGGGGCATTTTTTTTTAAAGATGAGGAAGGGCTGCATCATCATTTTAACGCCAGCCGTCAGAGCTGAAATGGGACATTTCTCACTGTACACCTATACAATCACTAGGGCGGTAGCCTACTGGCTAAAAATGACCCAGATGGATGCCAGCAGACTCCCTAAAATATGTCTAGAGGAACAGCAGATTTCAAATCCTCAAAGGTATTCCTGGCTAACCCGGCTGTCAGAAATATTGAACCGATATGGCGTAGGGTTCCCGTTGTGTGACACACTGAACCAAATTAAACAACGGATTAAAGATATACATGGGCAAATGGACATGGCAACCCTTTCAACTAATCATTCCCTTAAACTGCTGACAGCAGTTAAAACAACTTTCACTCTGGAAAAGTATTTACATTTAGAAATGCCATCAGTGGACAGACAGTTATTTGTTAAGTTTAGATTCGAACTTCTAGATACCAACGTTAGATTTGGCCGCTATCGGAAAATCCCGTATGACAAAAGAATATGCATATGTGGGGTAAACGTCGTGGAGGACACGGCGCATATAATATTTGAATGTAGTCTCTATCAAGAAGTAAGAAAACAATATCTGTCCCCAATTATAAATAAATTTCCCCACTGGAATATAAGCCAAAAATTAGCATTTCTGTTGAGGGCTGACTCTCCTCCCCTGGTAAGAGCGATCACTCGATACCTTAAAAGAATGACGGCAATACGAGCCAGTTATATCAAAAAACATTTTATCGATTGTAAGGAAGATGAGCTCAGTTAGAGAGGAGCTATCCTATTTGGGTTATCTAGTCTTGGCAACTTAGCTATTGAAATTTGATATTGTAAAATTTTAATGTCATCTATCATATATTTTTAGATTGCTATTTTTGTAATTGTTTTATCTTTTTCCCTTTTTCTTTTCTGTTTTGTTTGAAAAGGCCTTCGGGCTATTCAATAAACTATACTATACATTTTAACGCAAGATTGAAAATGGATAATATTGACATAATTGTTCTGAAAGAGATTCCTATTAGAATTCTGTGTCAGAGAAAAGAATAATTGTTGTTTATTTCTTTATTAAACTTGCATGCTGTTAAATGGGTTTTAAGATAAAATATTTGGCAAAACTATAAAAAATATGAATGCTGTGATATTTTTCTATCTGATCGGTCGCAGTCTGTGTTGACAGGGGGGCAGAGGTCGACCCCGAGGCCCCTTGTATGTGGGGTGCCACAGGGGTCGGTTCTCTCACCCCTTCTGTTCAACATTTATGTGAAGCCGCTGGGTGAGATCATCCGTGGTTTTGGGGTGAAGTATCATCAGTATGCTGATGATACTCAGCTATACATCTCCACCCCGGACCACCCCAATGATGCCCTTAAAGTGATGTCCCAGTGCCTGGAGGCTGTACGGATCTGGATGGGGAGGAACAGACTCAGGCTCAACCCATCCAAGACCGAGTGGCTGTGGTTTCCGACGTCCCGATATAGTCAATTGGTGCCATCACTGACTATTGGGGATGAGTCATTGCCCCCCACGGAGAGGGTTCGCAACTTAGGCGTCCTCTTGGACTCACGGCTGTCTTTAGAAGAACACTTGACAGCTGTGGCCGGGAGGTCTTTTTATCAGGTTCGCCTGATTCGCCAGTTGCGTCCCTTTCTGGATCGGGACTCGTTAAAAACAGTCACTCATGCCCTCGTCACTTCACGCCT
This sequence comes from Pantherophis guttatus, assembly GCF_059756535.1. Classification (NCBI taxonomy): domain Eukaryota; kingdom Metazoa; phylum Chordata; class Lepidosauria; order Squamata; family Colubridae; genus Pantherophis; species Pantherophis guttatus. The sequence goes on from NC_142070.1 coordinate 2,017,273, forward strand.
GGACTACTGTAATGCTCTCTACATGGGGCTCCCCTTGAAGAGCACCCGGAGGCTCCAGCTGGTCCAGAATGCGGCCGCGCGGGTAGTTATGGGAGCAGCATGGCGCTCCCATGTGGCTCCCCTCCTGCGCGAGCTGCACTGGCTCCCTGTGGTCTTCCGGGTGCGCTTCAAGGTCTTAGTTACCACCTTTAGAGCACTCCATGGCTTAGGACCGGGGTACTTACGAGACCGCCTTCTGCCACCAATAGCCTCTCACCGCCCAGTACGCTCCCATAGAGAGGGGCTTCTCAGGGTGCCGTCAGCCAAACAATGTCGACTGGCGGCCCCCAGGGGGAGAGCCTTTTCTGTGGGGGCACCCACAATCTGGAACAAGCTCCCCCCAGAGATACAGAAGATTCCGGATCTGCGCACTTTCCGCCGTGCCCTCAAAACATTCCTGTTTCAGCAGGCCGGCCTGGCCTAACTTTCCCTTTATATTGCTTTTTGATTTTATTTTAAACTGGGATGTCTTGAATTATCTAGGACCAGAATGTTTAGTATATTTTAATTGGTTTTTTATTATTAACGTTTGTATTACATGTATTTTTATCGTTCGCTGTTCACCGCCCTGAGTCCCTTAGGAATAGGGCGGTATATAAATTTAATAAATAAATAAATAAATAAATAAATAAAATAAATTTGAAAATAATTAAGGTAAGAGATGGAATGAAGTTAGAAAAGATACAGTGCATTCAGAAAATATTCAGACCCCCTTCACTTTTGTCAATTTTGCTATGCTGCCGACTGATTCTACAGTTGTTAAATTCCAGGTTTTTTTTCTCATTAATCTACATTCAGTACTCCATAATGACAAAGTGAAAAAGAATTTTAGAAACGTCTGTAAATTTATTAAAAAGAAAAAACTGAAATATCACATTGGTATAAGTATTCAGCCCCTTTGCAACAAGCGTGAAATTTAACTCTAGTGCCTCCCATTTCTCTTGATCGTTGCTGATATGTTTCTACACCTTGAATGGAGTTGACCTGTGGTAAATTAAATTGATTGGACATGATTTGGAAAGGCAGACACCTCTCTATAGAAGGTGTCACAGCTGACAATACATACTGTAGCAGAGCAAAAGCCACGAGGTCAAAGAAACTGCTTTCAGAGCTCAGAGACAGGATTACTGCAGGGCACAAAGCTCAAGAAGGCTACAGTAAAATTTCTGCTGCACTGAAGGTTCCTAAGAGCACAGTGGCCTCCATAATTCTGAAATGGAAGAAATTTGGCACAACCAGGACCCTTCCGACAGCTGGTCGCCCAGTCAAACTGAGCAATCAGGGAAGAAGGGCCTTAGTAAGAGAAGTGACCAAGAACCTCATGGTCACTCTGACTGAGCTCCAAAGATCCTGTGTGGAGATGGGACAGAGTTCCAGAAGGACAACCATCACTGCAGCCATCCACCAATCTGGGCTTTATGGAAGAGGCACTAGAGGGAAGCCTTTCCTCAGTGCAAAACACCTGAAAGCCCACGTGGAGTTTGCAAAAAAAAACACCTGAAAGACTCCCAGGCTATGAGGAACGAACTGTAAGTGGACTTTTGTGTGTTTTGCACTGAGGAGAGGCTTCCATTTTGATTAAAATAAATGTTTTACCTAGAATGTTATTTTTTGCTTCAGACAATACCTTCAGACAATTGATGTGCCATTTAAACAATGGCAGAAATACTTGTATGGTGGGGGAAGGAATTATGAATTAAATAAGAGTTTCTACAAGATGCAAAAAAAAAAAAAAGAGTAGGAGTATAAGATTTGAAATTATATTTTGCTGCCTATTTAGTTTTGATGAAAGAGTGAGAGTTGTTAAGAAATAAGAGACTATCGGAGTTAGAAGGGCATCATCTGAGATTTGGGCGGCACAGATACACATGATATAATAAAACTAAGCTGAATGTAGATTTTAAAAACCATTATGTTACACAAGCTGTTCTTAGAGCATGGAATAAATATATTTTTAGGTTCTTCCAGCACAAGAAGATGTAGACAAGCAATAACTAGGCATAAAAGATTAACATACTGTGATGTACTAGAATTTTCTCAAAGGGATTGTAAACTAAAATTGAGAGAAGTGGTTTTCTTATGTACAATTATCAGAAGGTTTGAAGTGGATGAAAGATGTTATAGTTTTGAACAAAGTCTGAATTTGAAATATTTATTAATAATGAACATGTTAACATTGGTTGAAATAGGCAAAAGAAGAACAAGTGAAAGAATGCATGATCAAATGGGCTGAAAAATTCACTACAATATACAAATAGATCAATGGGAAAATATGTGGTTGAAATTGACTGTGGAGATGATTAAATGATTTTTTTTGATCAAGACAATATCTTTCTGGCTGACTAGAAAATCCTGATTGCGTTAAATGGGAAAAATGCACATGCTTTGAATAATTGGATAATGGAAAAAAATAAGATAATTTTGTAATTATACTTGCTACAAAGGAAATTGGAAACATCTTTCTATTCTTTTGGCTTCCTTCCTTCCTTCCTTCCTTCCTTCCTTCCTTCCTTCCTTCCTTCCTTCCTTCCTTCCTTCCTTCCTTCCTTTTCTTTTTTTTTTTTTCTTTGTTAGTTTGGGTAATTATTTTATATTCTCTTTTAAACTTCCACTAAAATTTATGGAAGGTGGGGAGGAAGAACTGTAGCCCATCATGTATCAACTACATATTCTTTAACAGAGAAAAAAATGGCAGAAACCACTTACGATGTCCAGGTGGCTTTTTGTGACCCATTTGGTCTCTTCAGTGTATTTAACAGTTCATCCTGAAAAGTGAAGAAGATGGTGGAGCAGATGGTGAAAAATTAATGGTGCAAGACAGAGAAGCCAACTCCAGCCCCAACCTTTGTATTAAAACCAGGAGGAGGAAATGGACAACAACCAGGAGGACTTCAGAAATAAGCAACATTTAATCAAAGGCTTTGGACCCAACAACTGTATTTTGAATCCTGATTCTACCTTGATTGGTTATGTTTATATTCCACTTTTATGAGAGTGGCACATTGTGTGTGTGTGTTTGTGTAATACACACACACACAAACACACACACACATATACATATTGACTCCAATTCAATTCCCACATAGTTACCTGCCATAGGGCTAAAGAACTTTGTGTATATAAATGTGGTAGAATCTCCAGCTAGGCTGGACAGAGGAGTTAAGAGGGGCCTGAATTTGGATTCTCACCACAGCAGGAAGCATCAAAGGCTTGCCCTCCCCTGCAATTCGTGAAGCCTTATCTGACCATTCCCAGGGGGATGCAGTCAGTCTGGTGAGATTCTTGTAACATAGTGACTCTCCTAGATCTGGCATTCTCAGCTTCTCCATACACTCAGATGCTCAATACGATACTACTTAAAATGTTACTCTTTTTTTGGCTTGATCACAACTACACATTCCTCACTCTGCTTCCATCCACGTACACAACTTTTCCTGACTCCTCAAGGTCCTGTTAACAGGGTAGCAAGGAAGAACACAGCCCAGCATACAGCAGCTTCACAAGAACAAGGCCCTGTATCTAAGGTAGTGGACAACTGGTGGAAGAAGGCAGGGAAGACACATAATTGAAGAAATTAACACAGTAACAGAGTTGGAAGGGACCTTGGAGGTCTTCTAGTCCAACCTCCTGCCCAAGATTTTACACTATCCTGGACAAATGGTTGTCCAATCGCTTCTTGAAAACCTCCAGTGATGGAGCACCCACAACTTTGGAAGGCAAGCTGTTAAACTGACTAATTGTTCTCATTGTCAGCATCACGTCTTTGTGGAAGCCCCTTAAATACTATTACAGTCATGATTGCAAGCCATAAGCATAATTCCATGTGGTGAAGTGGAGTGATTGGTTCAAGGTCACTCATGGAGTCTGGGGTGGAGCACAGCTCCGACCTGGTCTCTCTTTTCCCACTCTAAAACGTGAACCTCGGCAGAGGACTCCTGTCTTCTCTGTGGAGCACAGACCAACTAAAACATCTCACACAAACCAAAAACTGAAGGAAAGTTACAAATCCATCACCTATAAACAGCCTGAGCACAGATACAAAGACAGCACGGGACAAAAGTCACTCTGCTAAACAATAGCAGTGAAACAGCACATCTCTGGGAAAACTTTCCCTCCCAGATGCTGATTGGGCAGGGATCTCCCAGGAATCGGTCGCTCCAGAGTTCGGACCCAGTGAAGAAAATGTGCTGCTCGGGTCCCTGAGCACTTGCACCTTCCAATGCCCCAGTTTCCTGGTCCAAAAAGAAACATTTATCTCACTTTCTCCTTGAATCGCAGCCCAGTGGCAGAGGGATTAGAGGCAGGATGCTAAGAGTCCCTAGCCAACCTGCAGACCCTGGAGCCACTCCTGGACTTGAGCAGGTGAGCAGAAGCACCATTGCTCGAGAGCCTTAATCATTTTTTCTTCTTCCCCTCTTTCGGTACCTACAACTGGAGCTTCCTTCTGCAGCTTCAGAAGTTCATTTTCTTTATGATGTAGAATATTCAGCTCCTGCTGCTCTCCGATTGGCTGGCTGCTGTGTCCAATCAGGATTCAGCGCTTAGCCCTCAGTTTCTTCCTCTGGCCCTGGGAAGCTTCTGCATTTCAGGTGGTCCTCAGCAAAGTCTAATTACAGTGTGGATTTTCTTCTCCTGCTTCAAAATTGTCCGAACTGGGATTTCCTCGGTAGAACTGGGGTAGATGCAGTCCTTGCTGGAAATAGCTACCTTAGTATTAGCATACATGCAAGGGTTCTTGAAGGAATGACCGGTTGCATATGGCATTGTGGTGAAAAGCACCGGTGCCTTTTTCAGTACAGCCTTAAAAACATCACTGTGTCCCCATGCCTGGGGCACTGAATGTGTCAAGGGCCATGTTTTCTGCCAGTATTGCTAACTGGCCAAGTATCTCAGCTGCTATGTACATGTCTTTTGGATGCTTTTTGTTGTTTTAAAATGTTTCATTGCTTCAGATGTAGTATACTTTTTAGTGCATTCAGTCACTTAAATATGAGCCAGCCATGTGCTGCAGCTGACCAAAAAGCCAACACAGTTCTAGGCTGCATCAACAGAGGGATAGAATCAAGATCACGTGATGTGATAGTACCACTTTATAAAGCCTTGGTAAGGCCACACTTGGAATATGGCATCCAGTTTTGGTGATCATGCTGTAAAAAAAGCTCCATCTCCTCACTTTGACAGTCCTAAAGTGGGTTTTCAACAAGAATCTCCAGTTCGTATGACTGAACTGATATCCCACCTTTATGTTCCCCACTTAAAAACTGTGTTCAAATAGGCCACTAAAAGAGAGAAATGTCTGTGGAGATTCTCGGTCATCCGGGTCATGGGTATCCCAAAGTTGCTTTTTCAAAAGGCAACTGGGCTTTGTTTTTCCTTGAAGGTGTTTTGCTTCTCATCCAAGAAGCTTCTTCAGTTCTGAAGAAAAAGAGAACTGAGGAAGCTTCTTGGATGAGAAGAAAAATGTTTTGAAGTGAATCCATCCAGTAAGCAAACTCATCCTATTCAGAGATGGACTTATCGGGGAGGGCCGTGTTTGTTAGGTTCTGTGCCTATTTTATTTATTTATGGAATATATTACTATGTTACTGCCATCAAAAACAACTCACAGAAGTTCACCTGAAAAATATAATATAAAATATATCTCGTACAAAAATTAAAAGTACAACAATTCTGGAAGAAAATAGAAAAAGGATACAAATGACACCAACAGTGCTTGATGTCCGTGGATGTGGCCACCCCACATCCTACCTCTTTGCTTACATGGAGGATTCACCATCCCCACATTATATGTTATAAATGACCCCTGGTTGTCTTCTGGTGCTGCTGGGTTTGGCTAGGATGATTGTGTAGCTCCAACAATGTAAAACATTTTCTAGAACCACAATCCTCTGACCAATGAGCCACCAACAGGCATATAACAGCAGATTGCGTATAACCCCACGACTAGTTGCGAAGTCGTGTCCGACCCATCGCGACCCCATGGACAATGTTCCACCAGGCCTTCCTGTCCTCTACCATCCTCTGGAGTCCATTTAATCTCACTCCGACTGCTTCAGTGACTCCATCCAGCCACCTCGTTCTCTGTTGTCCCCTTTTTCTTTTGTCCTCAATCTTTCCCAGCATTAGACTCTTCAGTGAATCCTTCTCCAGTGTGTCCTTCCTTCTCATTAGATGGCCGAAGGATATATGGGTATGCCTAGTTTAATGAAAAGAAGGACTAGGGTGATATGATAACATATTCCAATATTTGGGAGGCTGCCACAAGGAAGAGAGGTGCAACCTATTCTCCAAAGCGTCTGAAGGCAAGACAAGAAGCAACAGATGGAAACTAATCAAGGAGAGAAACAACCTAGAAATAAGGAGCAATTTATTCAGAATTAGAACAGTTAATCAGAGAAATGGCTTTCCTTCAGAAGCTGTGGGGGCTCCCTCACTGGAGGCTTTTAAGAAGAGACTGGACAGCCATTTGTCTGAAATGGTAGAGGGCTGTCCTGCTTGAGCAGTGGGTTCGACTAGAAGACCTCCATGGTCCCTTCCAGCTCTGTTATTGTTATATAAACAGCCATTAGACCTCACTTCATATCATCAGAATACTGATGAAATTATCTAGCCCTCTTCTCAAACATCTGCAAGCAGGAAACCAACCTCAGAGAATGCCAAAAACCCAACAAGTACCAGTTATTTATTCCCTTTAGTCGAGACCCATACACAGGGTTGCCTGCAGTAGCCAAGTTTTAGTCGTAAATATCTCGATGTGAGTCATGCTTCATGACACAAGTTCTGTCCCTGATGCACTGATGGGAGAAGTGGCCATGAAAGCAGAAAATGGTTGTAAAATGTAGAGAGAAAGACCTTGGCAGAAATGGGCAAGCAGCGTGACCTAGACAAAGAAAAGACAAGAAAGAAATGGATCTATGCACAAAGAATCAGTGGAAAAACACACAAGTTGAACTATAATCAAGCCAGTTTCCAGCCTTCCCTGAGGGGACCCATCATGGCTGCCCTCCTTCCCCAAAGATACCTCAACCCTTCCCGCCAAAACCGCTTCTTTTCTTTTATTGGCTCTCGAGGTTCAGGTGACTCTGGATGGGCCTCTTCATGATTAGTTGACCCTCAGGCTGACATCTGTAATTGAAGGATCACCTCAGTAGGTGATAGGCCCTTGTGCTCCATGTTCCCCACCTTTGTGGCTGTCCACAGGTTGATCCAGCTGCCAATCAAATAGTAGTGCCCAATCAAAGGGCTGTTGCTAGGCAGGCGGTGAGAAGGAGGGAAGACAAGATGGCTGTCTGAAGCTTTGCCACCATAGGCCTCATGAAGTAGCCAAATAAAAAGAGCCAAAGCTCTTTGGCCCTCAAGGTTCAGGTGATTCTGGATAGGCCTCTTCATGATTAGTTGGCTGCCTGAAGCTCTACTGCCACAGGCCTTAGGCTGAATAAACAGAGCCAAAGATAGGAGTCAAAGTGAAGATTGCAACTGAAAGATAGACTGCCCTGATGAGGAGAGGCTCCGGAAAGGGTGTAGCAGCTGAAAGAAATGAGGGGAGAAAGGCATCTTTGTTCTCTCAGCCATTTCCCTCAGATGGATCAAAGATTCAGGAGAAAACACCAGGAAGCCCAACCAAGGAGCAAATAAGGGGGAAATCTGGAATAAAAGTATAAGACTTGAACAGGACAGGAATAGAAAGCAGGAATTAAAAAAGAGAAAAGAAGATTGAACTGAAGTAAAATTGGACTTTTAAAATGTAGTGTAAATAGAAGCCATGGAAATTAGTTACAGTTTTATTAAGATTCATTTCATCATTCATCAATCTTTAACTTCCTTTAATTTTTAAGCTTATTTTGTTTTTGGCAAAATAAAAGACAACACCCACTCCCCAACCACTAAGGGAAGATACAAAATCCCAAACAATTGTCCAAATTTCCATTTCTTTGTTGTCTCCTTCAAACAACATAAATGCAGACATAGGCATCATGAGGCAAAAATAAAAGAAAAAAGAATCCAACCAACAATTTTCTCATAAATAAAGGTGGAAAAGAATCATAGAGATACTTCTCGGAGCAGACCATGCTGTCATGACTCCGCTATTATTCTGACTCTGTAAACCGCTCAGAGAGGGCTGTAAAAGCACTGTGAAGCAGTGTATAAGTCTAAGAACTATTGCTACTGCTTGCTCTGCAAACTTGCTGTCACTCGAGAAGAGGAGATCTCTCAGGGGGTGTAATCCATCTCCTACTTGAAAACATAAGTGGCTTTTCCTCCTAGCCAGGAACTCTGAGGACACCACTATTCCCTTAAAAGGGAACGTGAATCCAAGCTCAGCAACAAAGCCCAGGGAAACGGAGGACCCATGGATGCTCCCAGCTGTGAAAATGCTCAGGGAATGGGCTCCCCAAATATCCTGCAGCCGCTGAGGTTGGCGGGAGAAAGGGAAGTCCTCCTCCTCACTCGTGCAAAATATTCCTTCCACCTCCTGCTGAACCATCCCTCCTCCTTGCCCCGTTCAGAATGCAACTGGCACTCAGGGCACCTTCCCCAGGAAGAAGGTCCCTCTCGGCTGCGTGGAAATCCTTCTGTCTCGGGCACATCCTACCTCTGATGCACAAAATGGGATGAGGTAAGCCAGCAAGGATCCAGTGTATTGATTGGGATATTGTTTATTTATTTATTTATTTATTTATTAATCAAATTTCTATACCGCCCTACTCCCGAAGGACTCAGGGCGGTGAACAGCCAAGATAAAATACAGATAATACAAATATTAAAAATCTCTTAAAATTATTAAATATTTTGGCTGAAACATAGATTAAAACACCCAATTTATAAAATCACGAATTAAAAATTTAAAAGAGGAGAGTTAGGCCAGGCCAGCCTGCTGAAATAGAAAAGTTTTGAGAGCACGGCGAAACATGCGCAGGTCCGGGATCCTCCATATCTCTGGGGGGAGCTCGTTCCAGATGGTAGGTGCCCCCACAGAGAAGGCTCTCCCCCTGGGGGCCACCAGTCGACACTGTTTGGCCAATAGCACCCTGAGAAGCCCCTCTCTATGGGACCGTACTGGTCAGTGAGAGGCTATTGGTAGCAGAAGGCGGTCTCGTAAATACCCCGGTCCGATGCCATGGAGCGCTCTAAAGGTGGTAACCAAAACCTTGAAGCACATCCGGAAGGCCACCGGGAGCCAGTGCAGCTCACGCAGGAGGGGGGTCACATGGGAGCGCCACGTCGCTCCCATAACTACCCGCGCGGCCGCATTCTGGACCAGCTAGAGCCTCCGGGTGCTCCTCAAGGGGAGCCCCATGTAGAGAGTATTGCAGTAGTCCAAGCGGGAAGTAACGAGAGCATGAGTGACAGTATTTAATGAGTCCCGATCCAGAAAGGGACGCAACTGGCGAATCAGGCGGACCTGATAAAAAGTCCCCCTGGCCACAGCCGTCATGTGCTCTTCTAAAGACAGCCATGAGTCCAGGAGGACACCCAAGTTGCAAACCCTCTCCATGGGGGCCAATGACTCGCCCCCAATAGTCAGTGATGGCACCAACTGACTATATCGGGATGTCGGAAACCACAGCCACTCGGTCTTGGATGGGTTGAGCCTGAGTCTGTTTCTCCCCATCCAGATCCGCACGGCCTCCAGGCACCGGGACATCACTTCAAGGGCATTATTGGGGTGGTCCGGGGTGGAGATGTACAGCTGAGTATCATCAGCGTACTGATGGTACTTCACCCTGAAACCACGGATGATCTCACCCAGCGGCTTCACATAAATGTTGAACAGAAGGGGCGAGAGGACCAACCCTTGTGGCACCCCACATACAAGGGGCCTCGGGGTCGACCTCTGTCCCCCTGTCAACACGGACTGCGACCGGTCAGAGAGAAAGGAGGAGAACCACCGTAGGACGGTGCCCCCCACCTCTAACTCCTAACTCCTCTAGCCGGTGCAGCATGATACCATGGTCGATGGTATCAAAAACCGCTGAGAAGTCTAATAGGACCAGGACAGAGAAACAACCCCTGTCCCGAGCCCTCCAGAGATCATCAACCAATGCAACCAATGCCGTTTCCGTGCTGTACCCAGGCCTGAAGCCCGACTGGAACGGATCCAGATACGACGATTCATCCAGGTACTGGGGGAGCTGTCGCGCTACCACACTCTCAACAACCTTCACAACGAAGCGAAGGTTGGAGACTGGACGATAATTTGCCAACACTGCCGGGTCCAGGGAAGGCTTCTTGAGGAAAGGCCTCACCACCGCCTCTTTCATTGTTGACTTCTTGGTTGTTGGCCTGAGGTTAATCTTGCAGTTAATCTAAGCTCATCTGGGTGCTGATTGCTGGTGGGGAGGTGCCTTTTACTATTTTGGTTTCCCTTTTTGGGTAAGGTTGATTATCTCTTTTGCACAGTATGTAGGTATCGTTTATGTCTGTGTGTCCATTGATGGCCAATTTGTCAGAGTTCTAGGAATTCCCTACTATTTTTGGACTTGGCTTGATCTAGGATGGTCACCATTTCCCACTTGAAACAAGGGTGAAGTCTGCCCATATGATGTGAAATTAAAGACTTTTCATCGTGTCTTCTGTCATGCCCAGTGAATAGTCATCAATTTTTTTTATTTTTTTGGTTCAAAAGGCCCAGTTCAGTTTGTGTCCGGTTAATATTTCCAGCTGTCTATTGGATCACAGGTTGGCCAGTTATTGATGCTGTTTCCACTGCTCAATTTTGTCTTCTCAGTCTTCAGATGTTAGACCTCTCAGCGGCTTTTGATACCATCGACCATGGTATCATGCTGCACCGGTTGGAAGAGTTGGGGATGGGGGGCACCGTATTACGGTGGTTCTCCTCCTTTCTCTCCGACCGGTCGCAGTTCGTGTTGGCAGGGGGGCAGAGGTCGACCTCAAGGCCTCTTATATGTGGAGTGCCTCAGGGGTCGGTCCTCTCGCCCCTCCTGTTCAACATTTATGTGAAGCCGCTGGGCGAGATCATCCGTGGCTTTGGGGTGAGATACCACCAGTACGCTGATGACACCCAGCTGTACATCTCCACCCCAGGCCACCCCAACGATGCCCTTGAAGTGATGTCCCAGTGCCTGGAGGCTGTGCGGATCTGGATGGGGAGGAACAGGCTCAGGCTCAACCCTTCCAAGACTGAGTGGCTGTGGCTCCCGGCATCCCGATATAGTCAGTTGACTCCATCACTGACTATTGGGGGCCCCCACAGAGAGGGCTCGCAATCTGGGAGTCCTCCTGGATAGGCAGCTGTCCTTGGAGGAACATCTGACGGCTGTAACCAGGGGGACCTTTTGTCAGGTTCGCCTGATCCGCCAGTTGCGGCCCTTTCTTGATCGGGATTCCCTGTGCACAGTCACTCATGCCCTCGTCACCTCTCGCCTTGACTACTGCAACGCTCTCTACATGGGGCTCCCCTTGAGGAGCACCCGGAGGCTCCAACTGGTCCAGAATGCAGCAGCACGGGTAGTGACGGGAGCAGCCTGGCGCTCCCATGTAACACCGCTCCTGCGCGAGCTGCACTGGCTCCCAGTGGTCTTCCGGGTGCGCTTCAAGGTGTTGGTTATCACCTTTAAAGCGCTCCATGGCATAGGGCCTAGCTATCTTCGAGACCGCCTGCTGCCACCGACGATCTCCCATCGACCCGTGCGCTCCCACAGAGAGGGCCTCCTCAGGGTGCCATCAGCCAAACAGTGCAGGCTGGTGACCCCCAGGGGGAGGGCCTTCTCTGTGGGGGCACCTACCCTCTGGAATCAATTGCCTCCAGAGATAAGGAGAATCCAAGACCTCGGTGCCTTCCGCCGTGCCCTTAAAACCTTCCTTTTCCAGCAAGCCGGGCTGGCCTAATTTTTTAAGTGTTTTTAAGTGTTTTGTTTATTGTTTTTAATTAATGGGGCCAAATTTATATATGTATATTTTAACTGTATTTTAATATTTGTACTTGATGTTTTTACTTGGCTGTTCACCGCCCTGAGTCCTCAGGGAGAAGGGCGGTATACAAATTCAAAATAAAATAAAATAAAAATAAATTCAGATGTATTCTTTACGAATTGGATTATTAACTTGCCCATGCAAGTGATCCAGAAATGTAAAATCCCTAGATACTTGTAAGCTTCCTCCTGAGGGCTCCTGATGGGTTCTTTGATCATTTGGCATCCCAGTTCCATCATCGGTTATGAGGTTAGCCTGCCTTATTGCTACTGAAGCACATTGAAGCCAAACTCCATTGCTACATCTCTGCCCCACAAATACTTACAATGTTTGTCAGTGATGGGATTTGGAGTTCTGATTTTTCCATAAAACTTCAGGTCATCCACGTAAGGCAAATGTGAAGTTTTATTAATTTTGTTTTTGTTAACTTCTGACTTCCTTTGGTGCAGTAGAATAAAATAATAACATCAAAGCTCAACTTTTTGCTTTTACAAAGTAGTATAAACTAGCCATTTCTATAACAAAAAAACCGTCTAATCGGTAAAACCCAAAATCAAAGTTTCGTTCTTTTCCACCTCAAGCACCAAGTCATTTTGGCAGAAAGCCATATATATATATACACCTGTAAAATCTTCTTTCATCTTTCTGCCAAAATTGTAGCAAAAAGTTTATAGTCATTGTTTAGTAATGAAATTGATCTATAATTCTTTATCCTTGTAACATCTTGTCCTCCCTTCAGCCACTAAAGGATATAAAGAATGATATATTACAGGGGGGGAGAAGCTAGTATTGTGTAACTTATCACAATCTCAATAATTTTTTTCAGATGGTGTGAGATATATTTTGTCAAGATGATAAAGACAAGTAGGAAGCTGACAGAGAAAAGGAAGTTGGCAAAATTTGGTTCCCAGAATGCATTTATTAACACCAAGGCAGCGGAGTTTGGAGATCTTATAATCAATTTCCATCGTCTTGAATTAGCTAGTAGAACCACATGTCCTTGGGTATCATCTTACAAGAAAAGAATCTTAGGTCAGAATAAGGAGCATCATGCCAACAGGCCTTAAGTGAGCATTTAGGTAAGACGGCAATGCAGTTTTCTCTATCTCTACCATTGGGTTGCCCTTTGGCCCAGTACCTGAAAAAAGAACCACAATACTCATCAGTCTCGATCGAGATATGTAGATCTAGAGATATAAATGTAGAGATCCAGGTCTAGATCTAAGTCGATCTAGAGCTTTCTCCTGCCCCCAAATCACAGTCACAATGGGTTATTGTTAGATTAGGGTTTTCTGTCTGTATGAAATAGAAAACCTGTTACTGGCAAATTTACAGCAGGGCGTTGGGGGAGGGGGTGAGTGGATATTTGAAATTCAACAGGAGGTCCCTAGGGACTTCCAGTGGTCAAGGGTAAGGGGAGATGTTAGGGGTTATATTTCACCTTGTCAGATCTGCGGCAGAAGTTGATCTAATAAAAGAGAATCTTTGTAGCTCAGGGTTGAAACGGTGCACTCTGAGCTTCATTGTTTTCTTGCAGACATTTCATTACCCAACTAGCTAACATCATCAGAGCTAGTGCCAGCAGGGAAAATAGGAAGCAGTATTAGGTATGTCTGCCACCTCAAGTTATTTATCAAAGGTGGGATAAAAATCAAATAAACAAACTTGGATTCTGTTCCTCAACCACCCTGATTCTGAAATGGCCCTTGGGTGCTTCTGATTCTGTTGATTGATGTGGTTTGTTAGACTTCCTGCCTTTGTGTGACCATCTGTGGCTGTTCACTTGAGATTGTGCTTTGCACTGCACCAACAATCGTGGTTAGCAGCAGCTCTCCTGCTACGTACATTCCTGTTGCTTGGTTTGACCTCCACGTTGCCACTCACTTATCATGATGTGTAAATCCAACAACTGGTCTGCCAGGACTGAGGCTGGCCTTGGGGGGAGGATGGTAGGCATGAAACTCTGATGCACAACTTGTCACATAAGTAGATTTTGTTTGAAAACTTACGTAGTTCCCGCATGAAATCCAGCTTGCCACAACAGTCCATTGGTAGCACTGCTGTTCTTCCAGAGTCCAACCCAGTAGTCACGTTGAGCCATTTGTGACATCTTATCTATAAAGCCCTTGAGGAGGGAAAAGTAGATTGGCTAGATGGATGGATGGATGGGTGAGGGAAGGAGATAGACAGGACAGTGAGAGAGAAGTAAAGGGGGAGAGGGGAGAGAGAGAGGTAATATAAAGTTTATGGCAAATTAAGGTTTAAGGGAGGAACATATGTGGCCCCGATTCCCCCTGACCCCACTAAGGACTGACTGAGCCTCTCCCCTTCCCAACCAGCAGCGTTTCTGAAGCTTCAGGGACTTTGAGCATCTATGGGTATAAAACAAAGGTACACAGGGGGTCTACGATAACTTGCCACAGTTAATATTTTTAAAATTATTTTAAATAATTAAATTGAATTGTCCCACGCAACTTTTCTCGTGGCACGTTGGCCGTGGTGAGTTGTCCTGTGCGAGTTCTTATATTCCACTACAGGGGACGGTCCTTTGATGGAAGAGGAACTCTTGCTGTGTTTTCAGATCACAATTCCAAGGATGAGGATATGAGGAAGGGGTTTCAATCAGATTCTTTCTACCTTCCCTTCCCCTCCCTTTTTTTTGTTTCCCTTCCCATCACTCCTTTCCTTTCCTTTCCTTTCCTTTCCTTTCCTTTCCTTTCCTTTCCTTTCCTTTCCTTTCCTTGCCTTGCCTTGCCTTGCCTTGCCTTGCCTTGCCTTGCCTTGCCTTGCCTTGCCTTGCCTTGCCTTGCCTTGCCTTGCCTTGCCTTGCCCTTCCCTTTCCTGCTTCTCCCCTCCTTCCCCCCTTCCTTCCTTCCTTCCTTCCTCTCCCTTCCATCTCCCTCCCTCCCTCCTTTCTCCCTCCCCCCATATTTCCTTTTTTTCTGCACAATATGCAGCCCAGCTCCCTCTTTTCTGTGCACCCCAGGAGGAAGGAGCGGGTTCTTCTCATCCATCCTTTCAAAAGAAAATTTCCTCTTAAATCAGGCAGTTTGTCTCTCTTTTCTGCTTCCCAGCAAATTCCCTGCCTTTTTGGGTCCTAAATAAAAGACCTTGAAGACTCAGTAATCCAGTTAGAAATGGACAGGACATCATTCTATCTGAGATTTCAAAATGTGATAGAGGAAAAAGATGAAGATCTAGAACAGATCATAGCAGAGATTATAGCAGAATCTTTACAGAGGGACAAACAAGAAATTATGAATGAAATGGATGAAATATATTGAATCCAAACGAACTATGCTAGACGCCATAAACTGCCCAGAGAGATCCATATTAGATTTGTCCAAAAGAGGATCCGGGACATAATTTATAACATTACCCAAGAAGAACCTATGATTTATAAGGAGAAGGAAATTATCACACTGAAACAAGTTTCCAGAAGGGTTCGAGAACAACGTAAGGACTATCATTTCCAAGCTCTACAATTGAATAAATGAAACATTATGTTTAGGTGGATACTCCTAGAAGGGATGCTTGTCTCATGGCAAGGTAAGAAGATAAAAATCGATAGTTTAGTGATGGCACAAGATTTTTTTGACCAATTGATGGGAAACGAAGAGGAGCAGAGTAGTAAGAAGGAGGTGAAGACCGTAAGAAGAAGAACTGTCACAACATCAGGAAACTAAAGGAGGAGCCTGGGAAAAGAGAAACAAGGAAGAAAAAGAAAGCCAAGAAATAAGAGGTAGTAAAACAAGAACCCAAGGAGTTACAAGGGCTAATAGATACTAACACTTGGTAGATAGACAAAAGAATGGAAGATTTGAAACTCATATCAATAAATGTTAATGGACTGAATGCAGCGACAAAAAGAAGACAAATATTCACAAAGCTAATTAAACAAAAAGCAGACATAGTATGCCTCCAGGAGGTACACATTTGAAAGCAGGATGAAAAATACTTGGAATACCATAAACTAGGAAAACTTTATACAGCATTGGCAGAGAAGAAGAAGAAAGGGATGGTGATATATATTAACAAAGGAATAAAGACTATCCAAATTTATGTGGATCCAAAAGGAAGAACTTTAATGATGGAAATAAAGAGAGGGCAAACACTAATTCTGTTGGTAGTTATTTATGCGCCTAATAAAAACCAGGGGGAATACTATAAGAAATTACATGAAAAGATAATTATGACAGGCTATATATAATGGGATAGTGGATACCAAAAAACACTATGCCAGCGACAAAAAAAAAAAAGAAAGAAAAAAAGAAACATATTACCCAAAACTTTTTTAAATATGATAGATGAACTAAATTTGATAGATAAGTGGAGAACTCTACATCCAAAAGAAAATAAATGTACCTTTTACTCCAATCCCCATGCATCTTGGTCCAGAATTGATATGATGTGGATGAATAAGGAACTAGGTTTAGAAATAGAAAAACTTGAGATCTCCTCAAACATGTTGGCAGATCACAATCCCCTTGAAATAATATGGAGTGGTAAAAAAAAAAGAAATTAGAAGATGGATGTTAAACCCCCAAATCTTAAAGGAAAAGGAATAGGAATATATTGAAAAGATAAAGAAGGAATTGACATTATTTTTTAAAGAAAATAAAAAATACCATACTTCTTTAATAAATTTATGGGATACCATGGAAGCGTATATAAGGGGAATAACAATAGCTTACAATGCAAAGAAAAATAAGGAAAAATGGAAGCAGTATAACATTCTATTGTTAGATGCCTAGAGAGCGGTTGGAAAGCCAGTCTTTCCGAATCCGATCGAACACTGGTGAGGTCTCATATTAAGACCTACCTAGTAGTGATAAAAGCGGCAAAATTTAACTATTTTTCCACTCTTATTGCATCATCAGATAACCGCCCGGCCACCCTGTTTAGGGTGACATGCTCCCTGCTCCACCTGGGAGCGCGGGAGGACCCCTTGGAGGGTAGAGCTGAGGACTTTGTGCAGTATCTGTATGACAAAATCGCTCAAATTCGGGAAGATTTGGACTCTGACTGGGTAGATTCGGGAGGGGTGATGGAGGCAGGTCTTGAGAATATTATATGGGAGGAGTTTGACTCTGTGACTCCCGAAGACATGGACAGGATTCTGGGTAGACCTAGTGCGGCCACATGTTTATTGGACCCGTGTCCCTCCTGGTTGGTGCTGGCTTCTTGGGAGGTTACACGAGGCTGGCTCCAGGGGATTATTAATGCTTCATAGAGTGAGGGTGACTTTCCTGCCGCCTTGAAAGAGGCGGTGGTGAGGCCTCTCCTTAAGAAGCCTTCCCTGGACCCGGCAGCGTTAGTAAATTATCGTCCAGTCTCCAACCTCCACTTTGTGGCGAAGGGTGTTGAGAGTGTGGTGGCGCGACAGCTTCCCCAGTACCTGGATGAAATGGTTTATCTAGATCCGTTCCAGTCGGGTTTCAGACCTGGGTACAGCACGGAAACGGGATTGGTCGCGTTGGTTGATGATCTCTGGAGGAGGGCTCGGGACAGGGGTTGTTCCTCTGTCCTGGTCCTATTAGACCTCTCAGCGGCTTTTGATACCATCGACCATGGTATCATGCTGCGCTGGTTGGAAGAGTTGGGGGTGGGGGGCACCGTGTTGCGGTGGTTCTCCTCCTTTCTCTCTGACCGGTCGCAGTCTGTGTTGGCAGGGGGGCAGAGGTCAACCCTGAGGCGCCTTGTGTGCGGGGTGCCACAAGGGTCAGTCCTCTCGCCCCTTCTGTTCAACATTTATGTGAAACCGCTGGGTGAGATCATCCGTGGTTTCGGGGTGAAGTACCACCAGTACACTGATGACACTCAGCTGTACATCTCCACTCCGGACCACCCCAATGATGCCCTTGAAGTGATGTCCCAGTGCCTGGAGGCCATGCGGATCTGGATGGGGAGAAACAGACTCAGGCTCAACCCATCCAAGACCGAGTGGCTGTGGTTTCTGGTGTCCCGATATAGCCAGTTGGTACCATCACTGACTATTGGGGGCCCCCACGGAGAGGGCTTGCAACTTGGGTATCCTCCTGGATACACGGCTGTCTTTAGAAGAACATCTGACGGCTGTGGCCAGGGGGACTTTCTATCAGGTTCGCCTGATTCACCAGTTGCATCCCTTTCTGGATCAGGACTCCTTATGCACCGTCACTCATGCCCTCGTCACTTCCTGCCTGGACTACTGCAATGCTCTCTACATGGGGCTCCCCTTGAGGCTCCAGCTGGTCCAGAATGTGGCTGTGCAGATGATTATGCGAGCGACATGGCGCTCCCATGTAACACCTCTCCTGCATGAGCTGCACTGGCTCCCGGTGGTCTTCCGGGTGCGCTTCAAGGTATTGGTTACCACCTTTAGAGTGCTCCATGGCTTAGGACCTGGGTAGTTACGAGACCGCCTTCTGCCATCAGTAGTCTCTCACTGGCCAGTATGCTCCCATAGAGAGGGGCTCCTCAGGGTGCCATTGGTCAAACAGTGTCGACTGGCGGCCCCCAGGGGGAGAGCCTTCTCTGTGGGGGCACCTGCCCTTTGGAACGAGCTCCCCCCAGAGATACGGAGGATCCCGGATTTACGCACTTTCTGCCGTGCCCTCAAGACTTTTTTATTCCAACAGGCTGGGCTGGCCTAACTCCTTTAATTGTTTAATTTTAATTTGTTTTTTTTTAAAAAAAGGGGGTGTTTTAATTAGTATGGGCCAAATTTATCTAATATGTTTTAAATTGTTTTTTAAATTTTATATTGTATGTGTTTTATCTTTGGCTGTTCACCACCCTGAGTCCTTCGGGAGAAGGGCGGTATATAAATCTAAATAAACTGAAACTGAAACTGAAACTATTGGAAGAAATTGGAAATTTGGAGAAGCGACTCCAAACAAAACCAGGAGATGAATTAGTTAAAGAAACTTTGACCCTTGCAAGACATAAATTAAGTATATTAGAGCAAGAGGAGATCACAAGAAAGTTAAAATATTTATTTTGAACACGCTAACAAAACCAGAAGTTGGATGGCTTATAAATTGAAAAAAGAGAAAGAAGGATGGATTATCTAGCAATTAGAAGACAAAATGGGGAATACAAAAAATAACAAAGAAGAAGAAAAGAAAATAGTACAAGATTACTATGTGGATCTTTACAAACAAGAGGAAATACCAAAGGATAAAAATTGATAATTATTTACTGAAAGAAGGGATCATACGACTAGAGGAGGAAAAAGGAATTGTTAAATAAAGGAATAACACAAGAAGAACTGAGAGGAGCAATCCTAAGATTTAAGAATAACAAGACACCAAGACCTGATGGCCTCCCAGGGGAAGTCTATAAAAAACTGAATAAAATTATAGAACCAGTGTTTTGGAACTTTGTAATGAACATTATATGAAGCAAAAATTCCAGAGTCATGGAGGGAGGCATACATCACGTTAATTCCGAAAGAAGGTACTGATAGGAGTCAAATTAGAAATTATAGACCAATATCCCTCTTAAATGCAGATTACAAAATATTCATGAACATAATAGCAGAAAGATTGAAAAGAGTATTGAATGAGACTATACATCCGGATCAAAATGGCTTCCTTCCTAATAGACAAATAAGAGATAATACAAGAATAATAGTAGACAGCCTGGAATATTATGAAGCTCATCCAGAGAAACAAGTGGCCCTTGTTTTTCTGGATGCCCAAAAAGCTTTTTTTTTTTTTTTAATTGAAAAAGTTTTACAAATACAAATTTTCCCATTTTTACCCCCCCTTCCCTCCCTAACCCTCCCCAACCCTCCCCTCCTCCCATGACTTCCCCAAGGTGAAATCCATCCACATTATATTATATCATACTTTACCACCCTTCTATTCTCCCCCCTGTGTACTATACATTTTTTCCATAATATTAAGCTATTGTACCCCCTACATACTATACATTTCTACACAACATTCAGCTAAAAGCTATCTGGTACTTCCTAGTTTGGTATTTATTCTGCACATAATCTATCCATTTCTTCCACTCCCATGCATAAGTCTCTTGAGTCCGGTCTTTTAAGTATGCTGATATCTTCGCCATTTCTGCAAAACTGGCCACCTTCAAAGTCCATTCTTGAATTGTAGGCATAACATCCCTTTTCCAATATTGACCGATCAATAACCTAGCTGCTGTCACCATATACGATATCAATTTTGTTTCACCCACTGAAAAGCCCTTAACTATACCCAGTAAAAACAATTGAGGAGAAAATTGGATTTTTTTCTTCAGAACATTTTGCATAACCCACCAAATTTTTATCCAGAAAGCCTTCACTTTCTTGCAGGCCCACCATATATGATAATATGTAGCATCTAAGCAATCACATCTCCAACATTTTGGTTGAACATTAGGATACATGCACGACAATTTCTTAGGATCTAAATGCCACCTATAAAACATTTTATAGAAATTTTCCCTCAAATTCTGTGACTGTGTGAATTTAACATTCTGAACCCATATTTTTTCCCACGTTTCCATCATAACTGGTTCTCCAAAATTTTGCGCCCATTTTATCATAAGGCTTTTGACAATCTAAATTGGCAATTCATGATTAGGCAAATGAAATTGGGAATTAAATTTGAGAAAACGATAGAGGCAATTTATAAGACACAAAAGGCAAGAGTAATAGTAAATGGGGATATTACCAAAACATTTCAGATAACTAAGGGTGTATGACAAAGGTTCCCATTGTCACCATTGCTCTTTATTTTAACATTAGAAATATTACTAAATGGAATCAGAGCAAATTGAGAAATAAAAGGAATGAAAATTAAAAGAGAAGAATACCAGGCACAGGCCTTTGCAGACAATATGGTATTTATCATTGAGGAACCTCTGGAATCTGGTCCTAATCTAATTTGAGAAATAGAAAAATACAGGGAAGTATCAGGACTAAACATTAATAAAAGGGAAACCAAAATGATAGTTAAAAATTTAACAACAATTCAGAAAAAAGAATTAGAAAAGGAAATGGATTTATAAATTGTTAAAAAAATTAAATATCTAGGGATATGGTTAACAACGAGGTGTTCATCCCTAAAGGAGGATAACTATACGGTTTTGGTCCAGCAAATAAAGAAGGATTTGGAAAAGTGGGGGACGTTACAAATATCGCTTTTAGGTAGGATAGCCACTATCAAGATGAATATTCTATCTAAACTACTATATTTATTTCAAACAATCCCCATACCATTAGACAGAAAATTTTTCAATGAATTTAATAAGATTACTACTAAATTTGTCTGGTCAGGAAAAAAGGCAAGGATAAAATTACACTCTCTCCAAGATAGTAGAAGTAGGGGTGGTTTTGGACTCCTGGAACTATACCACAAAGCAGCTACATTAGTTTGGATAACGGATAATATCCAAATCATACAACTATTTACTAGAATTTGATACAGCAGAGGAGGTGGTGAAAGAACCAATGATTGCATGGGCTAAAAATATAGGACATAGTATAAACTTAGATGATCGGGAAACAATCTGGAACAAAAACTACACGTTAACAAAATCGGTTGCCTATAAGGAAAATCAGTATAAAATGCTCTACCGTTGGCACTTAGCTCCAGCAGGCAAAGCAGAGCCAATAAAGTTTTCCTGAGTGTGAATGAGAGAAACTGAATGGTTCCCTGGCCTAATTCGTTGAAATCCGTGGGTGGTAGCCATAAAGGAGAACATTTGCAGCGCAGGGTTGACATGAGAGGTCCTTGGTGCTCTCTGAGCTTGGTTGTTTCCTTGAAGACATTCCATGACCTAACTAGGTAACATCATCAGTGCTAGTAAGAAGTGGGGTTTGCTCTCAGTTTATACTCAAACCATTAGAATACAGAGTCTTTTGGGAATGGGGAGAAAAATCAGTGAAGCAAATTCAACAGGACCTTCAAAACCTTTCTCAATCTCTTGTAAGAAGACAACTTACACATATAGTACATTACCACAGCAAGAACGAAGAAGAGTGAAACCAGTATTTTAGTTCTTCTTTTGCCTCAATCTGAATCCAGGTAGTCACTGAATCGCTCGAAAACATTCTTTGGTGCTGAAAGAAGACAAATCGGTCGTTTAATCAATTGTGAAGCTGACCTTTCCTTTTCCCCTGACCGCTGCCCTTTCCTGGAAGGTGGTCTCATGCATTCCAGGCAAAGGACCCCTCCCTTTGCCAAATGGCCCAAGTGTTGCAACCTTCAACAGAGACAGAAATGCTGAGCAACTTTCTAAGCCCATGCAGTGAGATGCCGGGAGGTGAGAACTCTACTTTTGCCACCGATGGGAAGACTTCACATCTGGAATTCTTTTTTTAACATAAGTCAGGTTAGAGGGAGGGAGGGAGGGAGTTGTTCTAGATGGTTTCGGGAGGTCAAAAGAAGGTGTTCCTTAAAAGAGGTCTCCTTTTGACTGGACTCCCCTATGTTTACTTGTGGCCCGTCTCTAACAGCTCTCATTGCAGCTCCTCCGTCTCTATCTGTAAATGCCCTCTCCCCCTTCCTAAGCCTTTCCTTTTCTCTTTCTGTCTCACTTCTTTGCATGGGAGGAAGAGGAGAAAGAAGAAAGAAGTTTAATTTGCAATGCAAGTAAAGTTGCTTTTCAGAAATAAGCATCAGGAATATCCAGTAGTATGTATGACTCAGAAGCTCTGGATGGCGCATAAGGCAGCAGATGGAACATCAACATTAATCAACGCCAGGCAAAGCTGCCCATCCTCATCCTCAGCATCCAAAAGATAATATCCAAAGCACTGCCAAGGTCTTGCACTTAGACCCCTAAAATAATCTTTTTATGGAATTGAGTATTTTGGGAGAACACATTCTCTGGACTTAACCTTGATGGAGACGTTAGGGAAAAGGAGGCAGCATCTGCAACGCTTTGTAGAAAGTGGTAGGAAATAAGAAGAGCATAAACAACCTACGTGGAGGAGGTGGAGGCTTGGGAGGTGGTTTGGGTGCCATTTTATCTTCTTAGTCCAAATGATCATTCATCCTGTATTGGAGTTTTTAGAACATGACACAGGTTAATTAAAAAAAAACAAGTATATTCAAAAATACAATGTACTTCTTCCCCTGGAATTTTATCTTTTATGTCATTAAAAACCCAGAACTGAAGAATCTAGAGCTCTGCATGGACCACCCAACCCATATGCAGCTGGGTCCTCAAACTATCTTAACTGGCCTTGGACTAGTTTACTCTGGCTGATTACTGACCGTAGAGCCTTTTCTGCAAAGCCGTAACTTTCCCTCCCGTTATCTAGCATGTGAAAAAGAGAATGGCTGCTGGGACCTCTGTCTTCCTTCTCCTTCATCCACATGGGAGAAAATGTTTAGGATCCTTAGACCACTACAAGGAAATTGAGCCCTGAAACCTTCGTAGAAATCAGCGGAAGAGTTTTCAAATGGTGTGAGCATTAGTAAGCCACATCTGAATTGTTTCCACAATTGGTCTGCAATCTCCCCCCCCCCACCATTTTGCAAGTTCTCCCGTGAGTCTACATGACATCTGCATGCACCCAGATGCCCAGTCAATACGGTAATTTTTAGATGTGCTTACAGGTTCAAGAAAAAAGGAAGGAGATGACACAGAGGACATCCTTGTTGCTACCTGAAGATTGAAATCAGACTACCACTTGTCCAGTGCAATGGCCAAGTGGAGCTCACTTATTGTACCATATTACATCACAATGGCTTAGGCAACCAATAATCAGCAGCCACATGTGAAGGAGAGTGCCCCAAGGATGCTGGTAGCTCAACCAGTCTCACTTCACCCCACCTCATTACGCATCTTCCCGACTCAGCTCAGAACTTCTCTCAGCCTTCCATTGAGTTGATGATCTTCCTGTCTAGCTGCTATGATGGCAATCGCTCTTGGAACCTTTGTGATGTGGGGAATCCAGCAGCAGGTAGACGCGCCGCTATGAATTTCCCTAGAGGTGGAAATTCAGAAAAGACAGAGGTGGGAGATGGCTGTAATGTAAGAACCAGCCCTATGGAACATGAATGAATGAGGTTTGAATGATGAGCTTCTGAGAATTGTCCACATGTTGACTTTGACCATACCAGTCTAATGTTGCTAGGATGCACCTGCAGAAGTATCATCCGCTTCAACTTCTTCTTTTCTTCTGGATAGGTTCCCGTACTCTGATTTGATCTCTAACAAAAGCAAATTCTGTTGTTTGAAGCAGTTAATGGTTTTGATCATCATTAGATTCTTCATCAAAATCTGGATTATTATTTTTTTAAAAAAGATATACACTATATCAGGAAGAGTCTCTTGGCGATTTACATATTTTGTTTCCTTAAAATGATGCAGTTCCTCTAGCAATTGTTGCATTATTTTAATTAAGTTTCATTGTCTTGTGATGAAGGCATGGACAGACACACAGACACAAGTCAGTCGGAGACACACAAAATCGAAGGACCATTCCTCCAGGCTCAGAAGCTTGGAAGTGATGCCTGCAAAGGGGCAAACGCTGTGGAAATGACCGGTTTTTAAAGGGTGTCACACACATTATGTTGTGTATGTATCTATTTTGTGCGGGAAATTCAAATGCATAGTGAATCCTGATTGGTTCTTGGTTACCTCTGGAAAGTATATAAAGAGGGCTGTTGCCTGTGAGTTTTTGCTGAAGTCTCACCCTGAATTAAAGAGCTGTTGTTACTAGCCTGCTTGTGCCTCTCGTTATTCCCGCGTTACAACACATTACATGCATGAAACAAGGACTGGGATTTTAATCACCCTGACTGCACTACTATTTCATATTTATTTAATTAGCGTATGGCATAACATACATAGACCTTATAATATGTACAGGAAGTCCCTGATCTACGACCACAACTGAGGCCCAAATATCTGTTGCTAAGCAAGTCAGTTGTTAGGTGAGTTTTGCCCCAGTTTACAACCTTTCTTGCCTATTAAGTGAACTATTAAGTGAGCTATTAAGTGAACCCCTTTTGTGGTCTTCTGATAAGCAAAGTCGATTCACTTAACGACCGTTTCGTTAACAACGCGCCAATCCGCTTAACAACTGTGGTAGGAAAGGCTTTAAAATGGGGCAAAATTCACTTAACTTGTTTAGCGATAGAAATTTTGGGCTCAGTTGTGGCCGACTACTAGTCCTCGACTTACGATCACAGTTGAGCCCAGAATTTATGTTGCTAAGTGAAAAATTAGTTAAGTCAGTTTTGCCCGATTTTACAACTTTCCTTACCACATTTGTTAAGCTGTTAAGTTATCAACACTGATCAGGGGTGAAATGCTCCCGGTTCGGACCAGATCGCCTGATCCGATAGCGATGGAGGCAGGTGGTTCGGAGAACCGGTAGCAAAAATCCCTGCCCTCCCCCCCCACCATTGCCAAGCTGAGCCGCACAATCATCAGAGGCTTTTTTTTTTACTTTTAAAAGCATTTTTTCTACAACCTCTTCGGGCAAAAAATGCTTTTAAAAGTTAAAAAAAAAGCCTCTGATGATCGCGTGGCTCAGCTGGGATCGTCAAAGGCTTTTAAAAGAAAAAAAAACCCTTTTTTTCTTTTAAATGCCTCCGATGATCCCAGCTGAGTTGCCTTCACCTGGGATCGTCAGAGCCTTTTGAAAGCATTTTTTTACAACAGAGGTTGTAGAAAAAATGCTTTCAAAAGTTAAAAAAAAAAATTGGCCACGCCCACCCAGTCACATTACACCCCCCCCACCAAGCCACACCCACAGAACCGGTAGTAACAAATTTTAGATTTCACCACTGACACTGATGTACTCACTCCTTCATTTCCTCACCAAAAGCTTCCTGTTAACATTAATAATTATTGCTAATTAATTAATTAATTGTTAATTATTATTATGAATTACTAATTAACATTATTCATATTCAAGTTTCTAAAATTTTAATGGGTTATTTTAAGGGTAATGGGTTTTAATTTTTGAGAAGCCAATTCGATTTAATTCTGTTTTAAATTATTTTAAATTTTATATTGTATGTATTTTAATTTTGGCTGTTCACCACCCTGAGTCCTTCGGGAGAAGGGCGGTATTACAAATTTAAATAATAAATAAATAATAAAATAAATAAATAAAAAGCCAGAGAAGGAAACTAAAAGCTAAATGCTGAATGCTGATTGGGCACAGCAGCCAGCCAATTGGAGAGCAGCAGAAGCTGAATAACCTGCATCATAAAGACAGCCAACAGTGTTAACACCTTTGCAAGAAGATCACGCGGTAGGTAGGTAACGAGGGGGAGACAGAAAGGGGAAAAAATGAAAAACAGGAAGAGGAAAAAGGAGAGGGAGGAGGAGGAGAGGTCACACTATTTTAAATCAAAAATTAAGCATGAGAGGTTTTTTCTCCCCGTTTCTTTTATTTTCCTATTTATTTATTTATTTGTTAGTTTATTAATTTGTTTGTTTGTTCGTTTGTTTATCCCTTCTATTTCTAAACTGCTCCTCTCTCTCAGGTTGTTGCATTTTGGAGTGAGACTTTTTGGCCCGGCCACACCCATCATCTGCCTCCGAAGTAGTCCGGCAAGCCAAACCCCAAACCCAACAGAGGCAAGGACCGATCAGATGGAATGGGACGACTCACCACTGCCAGCCTGCCACGGAACCATTCAATTTAATTATTCCAAAGGTTTTTTAAAAATTATTCTAATTTTTGTCGTTTTGTCATTTCATTTGGTCCCTCCTTTGGCATCTTTTCCTTAGTGATTCTGTTCCACGGTTTCTTCGATATTAGCGTCACTCTCGTCCTGCGGCTAGTTGGCTGTGGTGAGTTGTCTTGTATCAAGTTGTCATAGATCCCAGATCAGAGGTGACCTGATTACCTCCAGGAAGCAGAACCACAGCTGGTCCTCACAATCAGTCAAAGACTTTCTGTATAAATATATGGAATAACAGAATAGCGGAGTTGGAAAGGATAATAATAAAATAAAAGAGTTGGCAAGAATGTTCCCCAACACATCTCCAACATGCTGGAAATGTAAGCTACACAAAGGAACCTACTACCATACATGGTGGACCTGCCCAAAGGCAAAACAATATTGGCGAATGATCAAAACACAAATAGAACAAATCACACAACATAGAATAGAAATGAAGCCAGAAACCTTCCTATTAGGCATTACATCTGGACAATATGAAAAGGAAATAAAATATCTAATAATCCACATAACAACAGCAGCACGTATAACTTTTGCACAAAATTGGAAGAGTAATGACATACCAAGTGAAGAGAGAGTAATTAGTAAAATCATGGAATGTGCAGAAATGGACAGACTCACAAAGGAACTTCAAGATAAAGAGGAACATGATTACTATTTAGTATGGGATAAGTGGTACACTTGGTTGGAAGATAGGAAAAGGAAAAAACAGGACTAGGAGGTAGCCAGTGGAACCCAAGATAGATATAGAAATACAAATTATTTAATGTAGGCCAACAGTGACTTAAAAAAGGTTAGACACGACGTAAAAGACCCAATTAGGGAGGAGTCAAATATACAAATGAGAATCATATAACAGACTACAGTTGAGATAACTTTGATAAGATTATACCTGACTTCTTTTTTTGTTTACATGTTTTGGATGTCTTGTTATTATTTGTTTTGTTTTGTTTGTATCTTTAAATAAACAAAATTTATAAATAAATAAATAAAAGAGTTGGAACTACTTTTTTTAAAGCTCCCAAAGGGGGAAAAAACTTACAGGCAGGCAGTAAGTACCGCCACCAGTAGCGATGGCGGCGGGCGAGTCGAACAACCGGTAGCAAAAATCCCTGCCCCACCCCCATGCCCAGCTAAGCCGCACGATCATCAGAGGCTTTTTTTTTTACTTTTAAAAACATTTTTTCTACAACCTCTTCGGCCAAAAAAAATCCTTTTAAAAGTAAAAAAAAAGCCTCTGATGAAAAAGCTTCAGCCGAAGAGGTTGTAGAAAAAAATGCTTTTAAAAGCCTCTGACGCTCCCAGCCGAGTTGCCTGATCGTCAGAGGCTTTTAAAAGCATTTTTTCTGCAACCTCTTAAGGTTGTAGGAAAAATGCTTTTAAAAGTAAAAAAAAAAAAAAGTTGGCCACGCCCACCCAGTCACATTACCCCACCACCACGAAGCCACGCCCACAGAACCAGTAGTAACCAATTTTACATTCCACCACTGCCTCGATGAAATGGAGTTCGACACCCCTGCTCTATACCGTTCCAGACAAATGGTTGACTGGTCTCTAAAATGTCCAGCATTGGAGTACCTGCAACTTCTGGTTGCAAGTCATTCAAGGTCCCAAGATCCGTGACAAGAGATTTAAATCGATTCTGAAACTATTTCCATTTCGGTGCCCGCTACAACGTCGCTTTCTTTTAATATTGTGTTTCCTTCTCTAGCCACAGAAATCAAGATGGTTTGTGACATGCACTGAAGAGAGAACATGCCCAGAGTACCATCAGAAGGTATTTTTTCTTGGCCTTACCTTTTACTCTTCCAAAGAATCCCTATGAGAAGGTCAGTTCCCCTGTACAGGTAGTCCTTGATTTACGACCACAATTGCTACCATAATTTCCACAGTGAAGCCAGGCAATTGTTTAGTAAGTCACACCCCCTTTTCTGAACATTTTTTTTTTTGGTAGTCGTTAAATGAATCGCGTGTTCGTTAAGCAAATCTGGCTTCCCCCTTGTCGGAAGCCGGATGGTTTCCAAATCGCAATCACATGACCCCTGCAAGTGTCAGAAATGCATGCCAGTTGCCAAGCAACGCAAATTTTGATCCCGTGTCTGTGATGGTCATAAGGGTGAGGACCGAGTTTATTCAAAATGAGACGTTTCGTTACTCCTCCAAGTAACTTCTTCAGTCAAAATGCAAAATTTTGCGTAGGCAAAGACTCGTTGGGATGTACTAACTCTTGCCATTCCGATTGCAGGAGGGGGTTTCTCCCCAAAATGAAAAGCAACATGTAAATGAGGGCTCAGTCTTCCAGGTCAAAAGTATCCAAATAGGTTAAATGATTTTATTATATTGTATTAATTTATATTTAATTCTTTTTTATTAGCTTTATTGGTTTAAATTAGGTTTTATATTCTGAAAGCCGCCTTGAGTCACCATATAAATTCAATAAATAAATACATACATACATACATACATACATACATACATACATACATAGTGCTTAAGTAAATAAATAAATAAATAGTGCTTAAATGTTGTATCCGAAATGGGTCCTAGCCTGGCCCCAAAGCAGTGGTGAAATCCTCCGCGGCTTGCCACTGGTTCGCTGCCCACGCATGCGTGGTGCACACCAAATCCATGTTGTGTGCATGCACAGTACATGCCAAACACGCTCTTTGCATGGAAAAAGGAGGCTTAAGAAGGTAAGTAGAACAGCATGGTGGGGGAACAGCTGTCCCGCGCGATGTAGATTTGCAAGAAAGCAGGATTTCTTGCTTTCTAGCGAATATAAATCATGTGGCACAACTGATTGTCGCAAATACCGGTTCGGACGAACTGGTAGCTTTTTCTTCTACCGGTTCGCCCAAACTGGTGCGAACCAGTAGCATTTCACCCCTACCTCAAAGTCAAATGCAAACCACCAGACACAAGAAATGGATTTTCCAGCTTCTTTTATTGCAGTGCTCCAGCAAAAGGCTCTCAGCAGCTAAAGGAGCCAAGACCTCGAACAATGTACAAGCACAAATTTTACACAGTTATGAATAAAGAAGTTAACACCCTAACAATCGCACATTGGTTCCCTGACACACGTTTCTTTCGACTGGATTCTTCTACTTTACCCCTCCTCCTTCACACATTGCATGTTTGTGTTAATAAGCTTTCTTATCAAAAGAGGTGTGTCTTTTCCTATTGTAATAAGCTGGAGGTTACCAAAATGTATGTATCTATGCGCCTTAGCTAGCATCCTTCTAGCACAGGATTGTCAAACTCAAGGCCCACAGACGGGATCCGGCCTGTGGCGTGTTTAGATCTGGCCCACGGGGCCGCCCTGGAAACAGTGAAGGAGTGGCCCGCAGTGCCTCTGTCAACAAAAGCTGAGCTCAGGAAGGCCACCTGTGGTCCTCCCAAGCTCTGTTTTTGCTGACAGATGGTTGCAGGAGGCTGTCACAGCCGAAAACAGAGCTCAGGAGTGCTGCACATGCTCCTCCCGAGCTCTGTTTTCACTGGCAGAAGGTTGCAGGAGGCGGTCGCATCCGAAAACGGAGCTCGGGAGCCCATTTTCTCCGGCAGAGTGCTCGGCTGACCCCTGACACAAGTGACGTTGAGCTGGCCATGCCCCCCGAGGTCAAACACAACCTCGATGTGGCCCTCAATGAAATCGAGTTTGACACCCCTGTTCCATCCTGTCCTTCTGGCTTGTGATTTTCTTGTTGCAAGCGTCCCACCATTTGTTAACACTCATCCCAGCTGCAACTTTCCGGGTTAGCAATTCTTTTAAGGAGCTTTCCTAATTCCAATCTGAGTCCTTCATAAACTGCCAAGGAATTTGGAATTTGCTGCATTGGCGCTCCAAACATTGCTCCCTACTTACTCAATGAAGCCTGCGATGGATGATAATAATAATAATAATAATAATAATAATAATAATAATAATAATAATAATAATAATAATAATAATAATAATAATAATAATAATAATAATAATTTTATTTCTATACCGCCCTTCTCCCGAAGGACTCAGGGCGGTGTACAGCCTATTTAAAAACACAAACAAACAACAATTTAAAATTTAAAATAATTAAATAAATTGGCTCAGATTTAAAACCTCAAAAAATTTAAATACCCCAATTTAAAACTATTTTGTTGATAGTCCGGCCTGGCGGAACAACAGGGTCTTCAACAGGATGCCCTGTGTGTAACCTAAGGCCACCCTAGAGCAGCGGTGAAATCTCCCCGGTTCGCCCAACCGGTAGCACCGGTGGCAGGAGGCTCTCCCCACCCGCCGGGACATCATTACGTCCCTTTTTTTTTTTACCATCTGTGCATGCTCCTGCGCGCTCCCGTTCCCGAACCAGTAGCGAAGGTAAGTGGATTTCACCGCTGCCCTAGAGCGAAGGACAGGTTGAACATCTCCTCCAGAGGCGAGCATTTCATGAAGGCTTCTTCTGTTTGGTTTGCCTGCCGAGAGTCTTGCCTGGATCAGTTTCAGATTGAGGGTCCCGCAGCAAGTGAAAATGCATCACAGCAATGGACAGTAAGATCCTTCCTGATGCTCCCAAATGGCTTTCTTTCTTTTTTTTAAAAAAATCAATGTTTGCTTTCCCTAACCACAGTCGTGAAAGCTCCAACCACCAGAAGCCAGCGATCCGTAGTCGTTGGTTTGGTAATGCTCTTCTGTCTGTTTCTGTGCACCTCTTGGATTGGCGCTCTGTGTAAGTTTTTTTCATTTGTTTCCTATGGATTTATCAGTTTAGAAGAAATTCCTCCCCATCCCCACCCCCCAAATCTCCAGAGGTGGCATTCAACCCAGTGGTGAAATGTAAAATTTGTTACTCCCGGTTCTGTGGGCGTGGCTTGGTGGTAGGGGTGGAGGTAATGTGACTGAGTGGGTGTGGCCAACTTTTTTTTTTTTTTTTTACTTTTAAAAGCATTTTTTCTACAACCTTAAGAGGTGGCAGGAAAAAATGTTTTTAAAAGCCTCTGACGATCAGGCAACCCAGCTGGGATCGCCAGAGGCTTTTAAAGACATTTTTTTTCCCTACAACCTCTTCGGCCGAAGAGGTTACAGAAAAAAATGCTTTTAAAAGCCTCTGATGATCCCAGCAGAGCTGCACAATCATCAGAGGCTTTTTTTTTTTTTTTTTTACTTTTAAAAGCATTTTTTTGGCCAAAGAAAAAATATAGAAAAAAATGCTCTTAAAAGTAAAAAAAAAAAAAAAAAAAGCGCCTCTGATGATCGCGCAGCTCAGCTGGGCATGTGGGGGGGGGGCAGGGATTTTTGCTACCGGTTCACCGAACCACCTGCCACCATCACTCCCAGATCAGGCAATCCGGTCCAAACCAGGAGCATTTCAACGCTGATCAGCCGGTTCGGACCGGTTCGAGCAAAGCAGTAGTGGAAATCACAGGTGAGTCTGTCCACCCGCCCCGGCTGTCCTATTTAGGCACGTTTTTGAGGCCAGGCGCATGTGCAAAAGGCGCGCACGCAAGCAAAGCACATGCATAGAAGGCCGGGTGCACGCGCGGAGGTGACTTAGGACCTTTTTTTTCCACACTCAACGACCGTTGCAGCGTCTCCTTGGTCAACGTGATCAAAATCCAGATGCTTGGCCACTGAACTCATGTTTACGACGGTGGGAACGTGCGATCCCCCTTTTGCGACCTTCTGAAAAGCAAAGTCAATGGGGAAACCAGGCTCCCTTAACCGCCGTGTTACTAGCTTAACCGTTGCAAGGGCTCACTTAACAACCGTGGCAAAAAAAGATCACAAAATGGGGCAAAACTCACTTAACAAAATGTCTCACTTAGCAATCTAAACTTTGGGCTCTATTATGGTCATAAATTGAGGACTAGCTGCGATTAGGTGGCAAAGGCCAAGACTGGATGTAAAGGCAACATCCTCGTTGATTTAATGACATGGAATGAGTGCAGTTGAGACTGGATCGGTAAGGTCAAAAGCAAACTGGAAGGGACTTCGGAGGTCTTCTAGTCCAACCCACTGCTCAAGGCAGGAGCCTTATACCATCCCAGTCAAATGATCCTCTAGTGCAATGTTTCTCAACCTTGGTAGCTTGAAGATGGGTGGACTTCAACTCCCAGAATCCCCCAGCCAGCACTGGCTGGGGGATTCTGGAAGTTGAAGTCCACCCATCTTCAAGCTACCAAGGTTGAGAAACACTGCTCTAGTGTATTTTTGAAAACCTCCAGGGAGGAGCACCCACAGCCCCAGGAGGCAAGCTCTCTGTTTATATATTTGTGGACTGACCTATCTGTTCTTTACTGGTGCTTCTTTGAGTTGGGAATTCTTCCTACCAAGTTCCTTTAATCCTATTGACCAAAGGAGAGCAAGCCTCACTCTCTTCTAGCACTGATGATGTTACCTAGTTTGTGTTCTGTCCCCGTCTCACACACGCACACAAACAGACAGCCGGGGTTTAAATAAACTGGCAGACAACCAATTCTTCTGATAAGAAGCTTGGCAGCAACCCAGTAGCTGCTTGCCAAGAACTTTACTCATTAAACAAAATACACACAGTCAAGAATAGTCCAGTTCGTAAAATAAATCCAAGGCCGATAATGTTGTTTCCAAAGATGCAATGTGACCTGATAGTAGTTAGTTTTGTCCGTCACAGAGTCTGAATGGCCACCTAACCCCTTTTATACCCTGTGGGGTGTGGTCCAGTGACTCAGCTTAATCTCTGGCATGCCTTTTCTTCTGTTGTGCGCGCTTATCTCTGCGACGCTGGCGTGGATCCAGCCAAGACTCATCTCCCTCATTACTGTCCACCTGTGGCTGTGTGGACGTGCTTGGCCCCGGCCCTATCTCTTGCCCTTCGGCGGACACCGAAGGCATTGCCAGAGAGGAGGGTCCTGGAGAGGGAGGCCTTGCCAACTCCTCTCCTTCACTCTCGGAGTCCTCTCCTGCCGATGACACAGGCTCAGGTAACGGAGCCACAACAGTTTGGTAATGAAACGTCTGCAAGAAAACCACGAGGCTCAGAGAGCACCAAGGACCCCACATTCCTCCTCCCCATCCCCCTCCTTTTCCTCCTCCTCCCCCCTCCCCCTCCTTTTCCTCTTCCTCTCCTGCACTCTTCAAACCCCTCCCCCACCACCACCTTTTTTCCCCCCCTAGCACTGATGAGGCTATCTAGTTTGGTCATGAAACGTCTGCAAGAAAACCACCAAGCTCAGAGAGCACCATTTCAACCCTGAGCTACAAATATTTCCCTCTAGAGGGCTGAGAATTACAAGCCTATTCAGCTTGCTTTGGGGTGGGGTGGGGTGGGGTAGGGGGGGGCATTGTGGGAGAATGATCAGAACTTCTTTCACTCCTTCAGATCCAGCTTATGCAAAGCGACAAGATACGATCATCTCTATGTCCTAATTATTTTCTCTTCCTCTGCACCTTACTTCCAGGAGCATTTAATCCATCAGAATAGAGTTGGAAGGGACCTTGGAGGCCTTCTAGTCCATCCCCCTGATCAAAAGCAGGAGACTCGCTATCATTTCAGACAAGTGGCTGTCCAGTTTCTTCTTAAAAACCCCCAGTGATGAAACTCCCACAACATGGTTGGATTTCTTGTGTTTAGCAGCATGTTTTTAGCTCCAACATTGTTCAACGGTGTTTCAAATAGGCTCTCCCTTTCGTTGTCATCTACCTTATTTCACCTTTTCAATGCCGTAACCCTGAACCGCATAGGTTGGCGGCAGCAAATGGAATTAAAAGTCCCACATCTCTGTTAAGGGTAGGATTGGGGCCAGGAAACCATCAAATTCTCTCACACGCTTTGAGTGAGTTGTGACCAGGGGTGAAATGCTACCGGTTCGGACCGGATCGCCCGATCCAGTAGCGATGGAGGCAGGTGGTTCGGAGAACCGGTAGCAAAAATCTCTGCCCCCCCCCATTGCCCAGCTGAGCCACGCAATCATCAGAGGCTTTTTTTTAATTATTTTTAAACGCATTTTTTCTACAACCTCTTTGGCCGAAAAAATGCTTTTAAAAGTAAAAAAAAAAAAGAAAGCCTCTACTGATCAGGCAAGTCAGCTGGGATCGTTAGAGGCTTTAAAAGCATTTTTTTTACAACGTCTTCAGCCGAAGAGGTTGTAGAAAAAATGCTTTTAAAAGTTAAAAAAAATTGGCCACGCCCACTCAGTCATATTACCACCCCCCACACTAAGCCACGCCCACAGAACCGGTAGTAACAAATTTTACATTTCACTACTGGTTGTGACGCCTCGTTGGTTGCATCCTGAAGCCTAGTAGGCCTTCATAAGGACATGGTTGTGTCAATAAAAAAAACGGCCACGACTTACGGCCACAATTGAGCCCAAACTTTCTGTGGTTAGAAGTGAGACATTTGTTAAATGAGTTTTACCACCTCTCTTGCCACCGTTGTTAAGTGGATCACTGTAGTTGATAAGTGAGTAACACGGTTGTTAAGTGGATCTGGCTTCCCCATCGATTTTGCTCGTCAGAAGGTCACAAAAGGGGATGACGTGACCCCGGGACACTGCGACCGTCATAAATCTGACCCAGTTGCCGAATGTCTGAAGTTGGATGACATGAGCCCGGGGGATGCTGCATATGTCATAACTGTCAAAAACGGCCGTAAGTCCCATTTTTCAGTACCATTGTAACTGTGAACGGTCACTAAACAAAGAGTTGTAAGTCAAGCACTTACCTGTATTAGGGAAGAAACCTTTAAAAGAGGTGTCCAAAGTACCGTATATTTTCTTTGGGAACTTAGCAAGATTCTGTCAGTCAAAGCCCACATGATAATAAATCTCCATTGCAGGTTTGATGGAAAAGCAAAAACATGGCACGCTTCGGAAAGCAGTTGCGAGTATTAGGAGATATATGGTATCCATGGATGAAAATTATGACTTGCTTAACGGTCAGTAAAGAGTTGCATTCTGAATGGGTAAAATTTCCACGTGGATTATGGCAGAATGGAAGAATGGCTAGGGCAGGGGTCTGCAACCTTAAGCACTCAAAGAGCCATTCGGACCCGTTCCCCACAGAAAAGAAAACACCGGGAGCCACAAAACCTGGGTGGGCATGGCCAACTCGATGTCACTCATTTCTACCAGTCACATGACCCACCTCTAGCCACGCCTACCCAGCCGGTCATTAGGGCAGGGAACCAGTTGTTAAAAAAGCACCGGGAATCATAAAACCCTTTTGACATCTCTCCCTCCCTCCCTCCCTCCCCCCCTCTCCTTCTCTCTCTGTATCTCTCTGTCTCTGCCGTGGCCGCTTCTCCATCTCCCGCCTTCACCCTTACCTTCTCAGGCCAGGCGAGGAGTGACTGGGAGGGGAGGGGAAGGCGAGGGGCGGGGCCAGCCAGTGGTGGGATCGCCCAACAGGGAGCCACAGCAGAGGGCCCAAAAAGCCACATGTGGCTCCGGAGCCACAGCTGCAGCCTAATCTCACCTGTGGTCACATGAACAAAATTTGGACACTGGCAGCCAGCCAGCTTGCACTTGCAACCGGTTGCAGCATCCCACAGTCACGTGGTTGCCTCTGCTCCCAAGAAGCTTCTTCAGCTCTGACTGGGTGGTGGGGAACGGAATGGATTGATACTCCTTGCAGACAGAGCTGGTCATTTGCATCCTTTTTAGAGAGACCCTGAGGCCACTTGGAGGTCCGTCTGTCTCCTCAGGGTCAGCTGAGTAGAGCAAACGGGTATGGAAATGGGGGAGGGATACGACATCGTCTCTCTCCAGCCTACAACACAGTTCCTTTCAGCAGTTCCAAGAAGGCTCCACACCCATTTGCACCACTCAGGTGGCCCAGAAGGCTGAGTCAAGCTTGAGCAGGTCAGGATCGAACTGCCTGCAGTACTGCATTCTAACCACTGCTCCACCACAGCGAATGAATAGGAACAGGAACAGGAACAGGAACAGGAACAGGAACAGGAACAGGAACAGGAATAGGAATAGGAATAGGAATAGGAATATTACAACCCTCTCTAAGCGGTTTAGAGAGTCCGCATCTTGCCCCCAACAATCTGGGTGTCAGGTTTCGATGTCGTCTCAGATAAAATAAATTGCATTTCCAAACACATAGTCTTTGAAGAAATCTTTCATTTTATTAAGCACGACAACCTGTCCCCGATTGTGGTGTAGCCAACTCTGACTTCCTGACCCCAAACCTTCCCTTTCCATTCCCCAATTCTCTGCATCTCATTGGCCCTCTTCCAAATCACTCTCCCCATATCTATTACTTCAGCTCCCAGGAATGTCCCCCCTCCCATCTCATCTCCTAGGGGATATTATCTTCAGGGAAAATAAGTAGGTGAGAAGTCAAGCGTCCTCTTGCCAGCTGCCCCCTCTTCTCCTCCTTATGTCAGCATTAGAGTAAATGCAGGTTGAAGTGCTGACACTGGGTCCTCAAATGACCCGGGGACATTGCAACCGTCATAAATATGAACCAGCCGTCAAGCATCCAAATGTAAATCACTTGATGATAGGGATGCTGCAACGGTAATAAGCGTGAAAAAATGAAACTTTTTTTCAGTGCCGTAACTTCAAACTGTTCACTTTTCTTTGATTCTTTGTATTTTATGCTCGGATAAACTAATACAAATTCTGATCAGTTAAGATCTGAAGTGGCGCTCTTGCTACTTCACATTGCAGATACTGAGTTGATCCTGGAAGTTGAGAAGTTGGCCCTACCTTTGATGGCGCTGTCGATAAAGCTTCAAGAACTTGAAGATGCAATTGGTAACTTTGTGTGCTGCCCCCTCCCCTCCCCTGTCCTACGGGTGTTTATTCAAACCCCCCCATCCCAAAAGGTCCTCGGAAAGCATCCCCGTTGCGCAGGTTCAGATTCCGAGCTCAGCACGGTCATAAATATGAGTTAGTTGCCAAGCCTTTGACTTTTGACCATAGGGGATGTTGCCATGGTCGTAAGTCTGAAAAACAGCTCTAAGTCACTTTTTTCAGTGTCGTTGTAATTTTGAACGGTCACTAAGCAAACCGTTGTAAGTTGAGGACTACTGTACTAGGCTCTTCTAATGAAAATCTAGGAAGCCATGAACCTTCCACTCCAAAATGTTTATGAGAAAATGTATGAAATATATGATCCAGAATTGCAAATTACTTCAATCCCTGAAAAAAAGCTTTGTTACATCCTACATCCATTTCTTCTTAAAAATAACATGTTTCAATAAATGATATTGAAGCTAGGTTCAATATTAACCTAGCTGTGCTTCTTTTAAATTTTGGTGGTTTTTTTTTTTTCTTCCCCCTTTTCCCTCCCCACATCAAAATCATGACCGGGTTCAAAGAGGACCTCCAAGGCAAACTAGCCACCGACTGGATAATCTATAGAGGTAAAATGTATTATTTTGGTGACCAGATGCTTCAGCAGGACGAATGGGTAAAACTCTGTGCTACCCTCAAAGCTGAAATTGTGTCCATTCAAGATAGGGATGAGCAAGTAAGTGCACTATTTTCCTCCCTCTCTTTCCTGATGGAACTGAGTTTGATGGCTGTATCCTTCAGCTTTTGGTCTATCCCCATTGTCAGCCTCAGCAGT
Source organism: Pantherophis guttatus (assembly GCF_059756535.1). Lineage (NCBI taxonomy): Eukaryota > Metazoa > Chordata > Lepidosauria > Squamata > Colubridae > Pantherophis > Pantherophis guttatus. Next base: position 2,055,430 of record NC_142070.1, read on the forward strand.
GGGTTTCACATTAAGTTACTACTGGTTCGCCACCCGCACGCAACTGACTTCAATGTATGCACCTGGCCTCAAAAACGTGTCTAAATAGGATGGCATAGAGCCGAGATGGGCCGAGAGTTGGAATTACACCGAGGGGCATGGCTAGCGTCGCAGCAAAATGCCGGATCTTTTGGGGCTCCCAAGGGACCGTCGATATCCTAGCTGTTAAGTGGTCCTTTTGGACCTGAGTTGTCTTGTAGGGACAACGAGCAAGGGGAGCACACTCTGTGGATCTCAGGGAACTCACAAACTCCCTGACAGAGCCAGAGAAGCTCCCTAAACAGACGGCTGGGAAGGCAACCATTGCAAGTTGCTACGAAGCTGCGGCAGCCACTGCAGAGCGCAGAAGCGAAAGGAAGGTGTGACTTGGGTGACATATTTTGAAAAATGTTTACTACCTTTTAAAACTGGATTAAAGAAGAACCTCCTTGGTGCAGCAGAGGAGAGTGTGACCTCAAAGGAGGAGATAGAATTGGGTTTTTTACCTATTCCATCCCCAGAAGAATGGTGGCAAGGAAGGCGGGTGGAGCCAAGAAAATAAAGGAATAAGAGAAAAATTGGCTTATAAAGATTGGGCTGAAGAGTAAAGTCTGAATCCAGACTGGATACTTCAATATTTAAATTGGGGATTATTGACTAAAGAATACATGATTGTATGAACTTTTAACTTGCTGTGATGGTACTGTAAAGAGAGGAAGAAGGAGAGAGAAATAAAGCAACAGTGCCACCTACAGGCAAAGGTTAAAACTGGAGGACATATTAACAAAGATGAAATGTAACCTTGGGAGTTACGAACGCTTGTGAACTAAATTGATAAGCAGTTGTTTTGACCAAACAATTCAAGATATAGAGTGACACACTGGAGACTTTGTTTTTTTCTCTTTAAGAACAGTGTAGCTCTTGGAATCTAAAAGACAAAAGACAAAACGACAGAGATAGACTAAGGAAATCTACACTGGCATTTTGGAATAAGGCTTCTTTCTTCCTTTTCTCTCTCTCTCTCTCTCTCTCTCTCTCTCTCTCTCTTTCTTTCTTTCTTTCTTTCTTTCTTTCTTTTTGTCGTTGTTCCTGTGGTTGACATTGGTTGTTTTTTTCTTGAGCTTCTTTTTGTTTTTCATTTTTGTTTTGGGTTGAATTGTGAACTTGCTTACTGGAATATATACACTAGATAGCGATATTTTTTGGGCTTGGTGGGCCGATTTGGATTACAAAATTTTATTCTACAAACCCCTCTTCCAGAGGTCATTTGGATTACAGTTAGAAGAACCTGAAGTAAAGAAGTAGGAAAAATTCTGAGAAGGACATCAGAGATTGGGTTTTGGACTTGAATTAGAATTGGATTATTCTTTTTTCCCTTTTCTCTCTCTTTTCTTTCTTTTTTTTTTCTCTTCTCCTCCCTGTATTCTTGCTGGAGGACCTATATTGGATTATAAATTGAATTTGAACTATATTTTTACACTTGGTGGATTACAAGATATAAGGCACTACAAAATGAAGAAAACACAATCAGCGCCGGCTTCAACAAGCTTGCCTGCAACCTCTACCCCTGGAGGTCAGAGAACATTGGAGGCAATTGTAGTTTTCAATTAAAATTGAAAACTATGATACAAGAGCTTCACGAGGACTTGAAGGAAAGAATAGGCAAGATAAACAAGAGAATGTAGAAAGTAAAAGGCAAATTAGAAAATGTTCAAGATCATGAACAAAGTGTACAAAAAGTAGAAGAAAAAGCTGAAGCAACAGAAAAAAGAGTGGGAGAGCTGGATTATAGATTAACAGCGGCAGAAATAAAGCAATTATTTCTTTACAAATGGACAGGGTGGATTATTACTTGAGATTCCAGAACACGGAAGAAGAGAAAGGAGAAAATTTAGCAGAGATAATGGCTGATTTGCTGGCAGAAGTGATGGAGGAAAATAAGGAAAAAATCTTGAATGAGATTGATGAGATATTTAGAGTGCATACTAGGTATGCAATGAGAAATAAGTTACCTAGAGAGGTACGTGATAGATTCACCAAGAAAGCAATAAAAAAAATGAGATTCTATAGAACACAAGAGACAACCCGATTAAGTATAAAGGTAGAGAAATAGTAGTGTTAAAACAAATCCCAAGAAGAGTTAGAGTTTTAAGAAGAGAATATCAACTTTTTATATAGTGTTTGATCAAAAAAAGGAGTGAGTTTTAAATGGTTGTACCAGAGGGAGTGCTGGTGACTTGGCAGGAGTAAAGACATAGGCTAGACTCAGTAGAGAAAGCAGAACAATTTTATGACAAATATCTGGGACCACAAGAAGAAGAGAGCTTAAGAGAGGAGAGAGAGATTAAACGCCGGGAAGAATTTGTGGAAGAGAGGGACAAACAACAGAAAAAGATGCAAGAGACAAGGAGGAAATAGCGATAAGAGGAGCAAGGGTGAAAGAACCAAGGGAGACAAAAATGACTAGAGCAGCAAATCCAATATATATAAGTAAAATTATGGAAAAAGAAATAAAGTTAATGTCAATTAACATAAATGGATTGAATTCGGCAATAAAAAGGAAAAGAGTTTTTAACAAATTAGAGAGACTAAAACAGGACATAATTTGCTTAAAAGAAGTCCACATTAGAAAACAGCATGGAAATACCCAAAAATGGAGAAATTATACACCTTGCTTACAGAACAAAGTAAGAGAGGTGTAGCACTATATATAAAAGAGACAATTAAGGCTAAACAAATATTTTCGGATGAGGAAGGAAGAATTTTGATGGTGGAGATAACATTGAATAACAAACAAATATTGTTAGTGGTGATATATGCACCAAATGAGAACCAAGGAGATTACTATAGTAAATTGGATACAAAAATAATAGAATTGGAATATGAGAATATATGTATTGTAAGTGACTTCAATGAAATTGTGGATGCAGAATTGGACTATAAAAAAAGAAACAAAAAAGCTAGGAAGACACTTCCAGAAATCTTTTTTAAAATGGTGGAAGAATTAAGTATGCAAGATACCTAATGGCAAGAGATACATCCGGACAAAAATCAATACATATTTTATTCTAATAGACATATGTCTTAGTCTAGAATAGACATGATGTGGATATCAACTGAGCTATTACCCAATATTCAAGAAATAAGTATAGAAGCAAGCACATGGGCGGATCATAATCCGATGAAAATTATATGGAGAGGACAAAAAAAAAGTTAAGATGGACAATGAACCAAACAATTTTAAAAGAAAAAGTATTTATACAAATTATGGAAAGAGAGTTGGCTTTCTTCTTCAAAGAGAATAGAAAAGAAGAAACATCATTACAAAATGTATGGCATACAGCAAAAGCATATATTAGAGGGCTGGCAGTAACATATGTGGGAAAGAGGAATAAAAAGAAAAGACAAACTCAAAAGCAATTAGAATATAAGAAGCTAGAGATGGACCGACAAAAAGACCCATTAAAAAAGAACATAAAAAAATCAAATGGACTTGAAAAAACACAAACTAAGCTTAATAGAAAAAGAAGACTTTGCACAAAAGATTAAAAGTGCTAAACAAAACTTTTCTGAAAATGCAAATAAACCGGGAAGATGGTTGGCATATAGACTGAGAAAAGAGCACTTTTTAAAAATGTTCTATACGTATGTGTATTTTATTATGTATTTCTGTCTTGTTTGATATAATTCTTGATAAAATTATTGGGGGGGGGGAACAGGTTACACTCAAGCTCCTCCTTGGTTCCTCCTAACTGCTGCATTGCTTCAGGGACTTGACATATTTCACCCTTTTCTAAGTATACCCTATGGATTGTATTTCTGCGTCTACATATCCTTCCATAGATGCATCTGCGCAGGCTCTGATTTTAAAAGTGTTCCAGGTGAGAATTTGTGGTTTCATTTTTTCCAGTGGTTTCTAGGAACATCAGTTGCCTCCAGATCTGGTCACTTCTGGATTGGATACGAGTATCATGTCCAGGACAGTAAATTTGTTTGGCATAACACTGAAGTCCCAGCCTCTCCTACGTAAGTGTATCGTTTAAGTTTGTCTATAACTTGGAATGGCTTCACATCTGGAGGAGAAGGCAGATGATGCAATGTATGGGGTCCATAGTGCTCCCTGAGCTTGCTGGTTTTCTTGCAGATGTTTCATGACCCAACTAGGTAACATCCAGCGGTGAAATCCAGCAGGTACTGACAGGTTCTGGAGAACTGGTAGCGGAAATTTTGAGTAGTTCAGAGAACCGGCAAATACCATCTCTGGCTGGCCCCAGAATGGGGTGGGAATGGAGATTTTGCAGTATCCTTCCCCCAGGAATGGGGAGGGAATGGGGATTTTGCAGTATCCTTCCCCTGCCATGCCCACCAAGCCACGCCCACCAAGCCACACCCTCCAAGCCATGCCCACAGAACTGGTAGTTAAAAAAAATTGAATTTCACCGCTGGTAACATCATCAGTTAGAAGGAAAAAGGTTGTGGAAAGGACCTAATTAGATCATGAAATGTCTAAAAATAAAACAACCAAGCTCAGAAAGCACCAAGGAGCCTACAGTCGTCCTCTTCCGCCTGCTCCCTCTCCCCCTCCTCTTTGCAAGCTCCATTCTTTTCTAGCACTGATGCTGTTACCTAGTCGGGTAATGGAATGACTGCAAAAAAACTGCTGAGCTCAGGGAAGACCAAGGACCCCTCATTTCATCTCTCATTTCTAATATTCTCCTTTATTGATGCAAAAGAAAAGTGGGGGGAAGGTCAACCTATTCTCCAAAGCACCTGAAGGCAGGACCAGAAACAATGGATGGAAAATAATCAAGGAGAAAAACAACCTGGAACTAAGGAGAAATTTCCTAAGAGTGAGGATAATTAACCAGTGGAACAGCTTGCCACTAGAAGTTGCCGGTGCTCCATCACTGGAGGTTTTCAAGAAGAGATTGGACACCCCTTTATCTGGAATGGTATCGAGTCTCCTGCTTGAGCTTGAGCAGGTCTCCTGCCCAAGCCAAGGGTTGGACTAGAAGACCTCCGAGGTCCCTTCCGGCTCTGTTATTCTGTTAAAAGATTCTTACTTTGTGTGGAGGACTGAGGGCTGTTGTTTCTTCTTTTCAGTTACTGGGCTGATGGATTTCCACAGCGTCCGAAAGACAACCAGTGTGTCCTAATGACCAGCAGATGCCCAGTGCCTTATAAATGTTGGATGAATTACCCATGTCATGAATCCCAGAAGGGCATTTGCCGGAAGTCTCCAGAGTTGAAGTGGCTCTCTTAGCTCCTGGCCGAAGGATGGGCAAAACTTGTCATTTGATCAACTCCATGGGGAAAAACAAAGAAAACGATAAAACTGCTGCTTAAAAACAGTAGCCCAAATCAGGACTTCGACATCGCTTTTCAAATCTCTTCTCCATCCTGCTTTTTCTTTTTTTGCAGATTAAAAACACTGTCTGCTTTGGCAATTTAAAGGGCTGGTTAAAAAAAAGGAAAAAAAGAATCTGTCTTTTCTGTTTTTATTCTTTTTTTTAACAAACATTTTTAGTTTATGCCTGGAGGCCGTACAGATCTGGATGGGGAGGAACAGACTCAGGCTCAACCCATCCAAGACCGAGTGGCTGTGGTTTCCGACGTCCCGATATAGTCAGTTGGCGCCATCACTGACTATTGGGGGCGAGTCGTTGGCCCCCACGGATGGGGTTCACAACTTGGACATCCTCCTGGACTCACAGCTGTCTTTAGAAGAGCATATGACGGCCGTAGCCGGGAGGACTTTTTATCAGGTTCGCCTAATTCGCCAGTTGCGTCCCTTTCTGGATCGGGACTCATTACACACAGTCACTCACGCCCTTGTCACCTCACGCCTGGACTACTGCAATGCTCTCTACATGGGGCTCCCCTTGAGGAGCACCCAGAGGCTCCAACTGGTCCAGAATGCGGCCGCGCGGGTGGTGATGGGAGCGACATGGCGCTCCCATGTGACCCCCCCTCCTGCGCGAGCTGCACTGGCTCCCGGTGGTCTTCCAGGTGCGCTTCAAGGTTTTGGTTACCACCTTTAGAGCGCTCCATGGCTCAGGACCAGGGTACTTATGAGACCGCCTTCTGCCACCAGTAGCCTCTCACCGACCAGTTCGCTCCCATACAGAAGGGCCACAACAGGCTATCTCTACTTCACTTATGCAATCCCCCCTCCCAACTCCCCACGGTATGATTGTGGCAGGTCTGGATCCTCAAGGCACGCAGGTAATATGGCTTCCAGGCATGACACGTGGAAGGTCTGAAAAATCGCAGCACGGATTTTACCACGATGGCCTTTTACAATATTTGTTTATTAGGAGAGGTTTTTTTCTTTTCTTTTCTTTTCTTCTACAAACCTCCTCCTGCATAAGTAAGAACTGCTGCCAGTTGGTAACATCTGCTCTTTTTTTCTTTTCTTTTCTTTCTTTCTTTCTTTCTTTCTTTCTTTTTTTTTTTTTTGCTTTTAAGAAGTTCCACATTGTGCTAATGAATTTCTTAACCTCGGTGGAGTCTCTTGGGAAGCCCCGTCAGGTGTTCTCACTCGGTTGAGGTGTACGCGGGGGGGTGGGGGTGGGGGTAGAAGCAGAAGGAAAAGGGGAGAAACTCATCCATCTTTGTCTCCATCTAGACCTCCAGATTCCCCTTAGTGCCTCCCCCTCCTTCTCCAGCCAAACCACCTGGTGGATTAAGATGTCAAACGTCCATCACTTCATAAAACCAACTCTGACACACGAAAACCTTTCCCCGTCCTCCCTCCCACTCCCTCCATGATCTTTGCAAATTACCGTTTTCGCAGCATCCTCCTGGACAGCCGTTGCAAAAGGGACTGTGAAAAGGCTTGATTAAAGCTGCCCGTCAAAGCCAGGAGCCTGGCGTTAAGTGTGTGGCATGGATAATTCAAGGCAGAACAGGGGGTTGGCATTTGCCAGGGGTGCCCACTCGGTTGAGGCGTATCACTCTTCCGATATTGAGACTCTGGGAAAAGTGCAAAGAAGAGCAACTAAGATGATCAAAGGCCTGGAGAGTGAAACATACGAAGAACGGCTGCAGGATTTGGGTTTGGCTGGTCTAAAGAAAAGAAGAATTAAAGTGACATGATAACAGTCTTCCAGTATTTTAAATTAAAAATTTTAAATTAAAAACTGTAAATCATAGATCATAGAATTTTATTGGCCAAGTGTGATTGGACACACAAGGAATTTGTCTTGGTGCATATGCTCTCAGTGTACATAAAAGAAAAGATACGTTCATCAAGAATTCTAAGGTATAACACTTAATGATATTTGAGAGGTTGCCACAAAGAGGAGGACATCAATTAATTTTCCAAAGCATCAAAAAGCAGGACAAGAAACATTGGATGGAAGCTAATCAAGGAGAGAAGCAACCTGGAATCAAGGAGAAACTTCCTAACAATGAGGATAATTAACCAGTGGAACAGCTTGCCACCAGAAGTTGTGGGCGCTCCATCCTTGGAGGTTTTTAAGAAGAGACTGGACAGCCACTTCTCTGAAATGATAGAGAGTCTCCTGCTTGAGCAGAGGGTTGGACTGGAAGACCTCCAAGGTCTCTTCCAGCTCTATCCTGATTGATTGATTGATTGATTGATTGATTGATTGATTGATTGAATCACTGCCGTTAAGTTGGTAACACAATCGTTAAGCGAATCTGGCTTCCCCATTGACTTGCTTGTCATAAGGTCACCAAAAGTGACCACTGGGACACTGCAATCGTCGCAAATATGAGACAGCTGCCAAGCATCTGAATTTTGTTCCTAAGAACACGGGGAGGGTGCAACCGTCGTAAAGTGTGAAAAACGGCCATAAAGTCACTTTTTTCAATGCCTTTGTAACTTTGAATGGTCACTAAACAAATGGCTGTAAGTCAGGAACTGCGTGGACTGGTTTTCTGAATTTCAGCCGCATCCCAACCCTCACCAGATCTTCTTTCCCTGGTCTAGAAATCCCAAAAAGGAAGATGCCCCCCCCCCCACAGCCCTACGTCTTTTATCATAGGAAAGCCTTTGGCGCCACCTCCTGGCTGCCTAAAGTCATGCCATTTGCTGTTTGATTCTTTGCTCCATTTCAATCAATCAATCAGACTAAAGCTAAATGGGTACTTTAGAGCAGCGCCTGCCCCGCAACCTTTGGGGCACCAGAGACCGGTTCTGTGGACAGAGGTTTTTCCGTGGACCGGAGTGGGCATGATTTTGCATGCTGCCTGCTTGTTTGCGTGGGCCGGTTTCTGGCATGCCATGCTGTCTCAGGAATTCTGGGAGTTGAAGTTGCTATCTTTAGCTAACATTTCTTGATTTTTCTGGGTTTCTGTGTTGAACCTACAAATCACAAAGGAAGATGCCATCTTCCTCTCTTCAGTCAGAAGATTAAAGTGGACAACCAATTAAATATGAGCCAAGAGTATGCAGTGGCAGCCAAATAAACCAATGCAATCCTAACTTGCATTAACAGACGGGAACAATCAAGATCAAGGGAAGTACTAATACCACTCTATAAAGCCTTAGTAAGACCACACCTAGAGTCCTGCATCCAGTTTTGGTCCCCACACTATAAAAAAGATGTCGAGACTCTAGAAAGAGTGCAGAGAAGAGCAACAAAGAGGATTAGGGGACTGGAGGCTAAAACATACGAGGAACGGTTGCAGGAACTGGGTATGTCTAATTTGATGAAACGAAGGACCAGGGGAGACATGAGAGCAGTCTTCCAATATCTCAGGGGCTGCCCCAAAGAGGAGGGAGTCAAGCTATTCTCCAAAGCTCCTGAAGGCAGGACAAGAAGCAACAGATAGAAACTAATCAAGGAGAGAAGCAACCTGGAAATAAGAAGAAATGTTCTGAACGATCAACCCATGGAACAGAAGTTGCCTTTGGAAGTTGTGGGAGCTTCATCCCCGGAAGCTTTCAAGAAGAAACTGGACTGCCATCTGTCACAAAGGATATAGTGTCTCCTGCTTGGACGGGGGCTAGACTAGATGACCTCCAAGGTCCCTTCCAACTCTGTTAATCTGAGTTTTAGGTGCTCCATCACTGGAGGTCTTCAAGAAGGGACTAGATAGTATAGGATGGTATAAACTCACTCCTGCTTTGAGCAGGGGGTTGGACTAGAACAGGGGTCTCTCTCCAACCTTGGCCACTTTAAGACCTGTGGACTTCAACTCCCAGAATTCCTCAGCTCAGCTTTGCTGGACTAGAAGACCTCGAGGTCCCTTCCGGCCCCATCTGAAGCAAGGCAACCCAGCTGCCTTTCCTTCCATGACCTCCAGAGGGCGCGCCCGAGGGTGGTGGAGGAGGAGGAGCAGCAGAGCCGGAATTAGCGACCTTTTTCCCACCACCACCACCACCACCACCTGCCCTCACTAAACATGGCGGCGCGCAGAAACGGCGCCGCCACGTGGCGCCGACGGAGACGGCCGGCGTGCCCTGATCCAAGATGGCCGCCGCGGCTTCAGGCGGGGCTTGTGACGCAGGGCTGGGCGCCAAGCGGCGGGACCGGGGAGGGGGGGGGCTCCTCCGCCCAGCCCCCCCCTCTCTCTCTCTCCTCCCCTCCCCCCCCCGCCATGCCCCGCCGGTTGGAGCGCCTGGCCAACGTGGTGCTGCGGGTGCCGCCCGTCGTCCTCCTGGACCTGCTCTACCGGTGGGACGTGCAGGCCTTCGCCGACACGGGGCGCCCCCTGGCGGAGCGGCTTCCGCTGCTGCGGGGGGGCCGCCTGTGGAGCCTCTGCTACGCCGGTGAGGGCGCGGAAAGGGCGCCACGCGGAGAGCCAAGAGGCCAAAGGGGGGGGAGGGGCAGGGACTCCAACTCCCATGGGGCGCTGGGGGGGAGGGGAGGAATTAAAGGTGGGGGGGTCTCTCCCCTCCCCCCCCCCAGGAAGGAGAAGCGCAACTCACAAAAGGAGGCAGAGCCTGTGGGGGGAGGGGAGGGGAGGGGGGGTTGGGGGGCTCAGCCTTCGACCCAGGAACCCCTCCCCCTCCCCCAACACACACTCACACACCCCCTTTATGGGATGTGGGATGGGGGTCTCTCTCCCCTCTCTCTTATACACACACACACACACACACCTCTGGGAAATGGGGTAGGGTCTCCCTAACACTCATACACACACACACACACTTCCCCCCTCTACTTCTACCTGGAAAGTGGGATGGGGGTCTCTCTCCCCTCTCTCTTATACACACACACACACTTCTACTTGGAAATGGGGCAGGACTCACACAGACATACACAGAGAGAGAGAGAGAGACCCCTCTCCCTGGGAAGTGGGGAAGGGTCTCCCTTTACTTTTATTTGATTTGCATACCGCCCTACTCCCGAAGGACTCAGGGCGGTGAACAGCCAACAATAAAATACATACATACAAAATTTAAAAAGCAGAAATAAAATCAAATTAAATAGTTTTGGCCTAGACAGATTAAAACCCCAATCAATTTAAAACAAATTTAAACTTTGAGGATTAAGGATATTAAAAATATTAAAATATTAAAATTGTTTAAGTGGGGCAGGGTCTCCCTAACTCTCATACACACAGACACACATACATATACTTCTACTTGGAAATGGGGCAGGACTCACATATACACACACAGAGAGAGACCTCTCTCCCTGGGAAGTGGGGAAGGGTCTCTCTAATACACACACCTCTCTACCTGGAAAATGGGGCAGGACTCACACACACACACACACACACACACACACACACACACACAGACCCCTCTACCTGGGAAGCGGGGCAGGACTCACACATATATATACACACACACACATACATAGGCAGCTCTACCTGGAAATGGGGCAGGTCAATCAGATCTCTATCATCAGTGCACAACATTGTGTACAATGAGTAATGAGGTCTCACACAGACATATACACACACACACGCAGAGGCCCCTCTCCCTGGGAAGTGGGGCAGGGTCTCTCTAACACACACACACACACACCTCTACTTGGACGGATGGACACACCAAGAGCCTTGGTGGCGCAGTGGACTAAAGTGCTGTTAAGTAGCACCAGCTGCCTGCCATTACTGCGAGTTCGAATCTCACCAGGCTCAAGGTTGACTCAGCCTTCCATCCTTCTGAGGTAGGTAAAATGAGGACCCGGTTTGTGGGGGCAATAAGCTGACTTTGTATAAAAAAGAACCCCACTTGTGGGGGGGGGGGGCGAAAGCCCTACTAAGCAGGTATATACAAAAGTATGAAGGCTGTTGCCCTGAGTCTCCGGAGAAGGGCGGCATATAAATTGAACCAGTAAGTAAGTAAGTAAGTAAGTAAGTAAGTAAGTAAGTAAGTAAGTAAGTAAGTAAGTAAGTAACAAATAAATAAATAAATAAATAAATAAATAAATAAATAAATAAATAAATAAATAAATAAATAAATAAATAAATAAATAAATAAATAAATAAATAAATAAATAAATGGGGCAGGACTCACACAGACATACACACGCACACAGACAGAGAGACCCCTCTACCTGGAATTGGGGCAGGTCAATCAAATCTTTATTGTCAGTGCACAACGTGTGTACAATGAGCAGTGAGGTCACACACACACACACATATACACACACACACACAGGAAGAGACCCCTCTCCCTGGGAAGTGGGGAAGGGTCTCTCTAACACACACACCCCTCTCCTTGGAAATGTGGCAGGACTCACACAGACATACACACACATGGGAAATGGGGTGGGGGCCTTCCTCCCTCCTTGTGAGTGGGGTGGGGGGCTCTAGCGGTCCAGGCAGGGAGCGAGTTGCAAGAGCAGGTCCCAGCGCCAGGATGGGGGGGGTGAGGGGCTGTGGGGGTGTCGGAACGTTGTTGGGCAGCTGGCGGCCTTGTGGCCCACTTGCAACATCCTTGCCAACCGTTGTGGCGGAGAAAAAACCCGGGGGTGTGGGGGAGGAGGATGCAGGGGGAGTCACCTTATTTGGGGGGGGAGAATGCAACTTGTGAGGGAGGCAGGAATTTTGAGGTGGGCACTTTGCATGGCCTGCATCCGGCCAACTGACATTGGTATAGCTGGTCCTCGACTTACAACAGGTTGCTTAGTGACCATTTGGAGTTAAAACGTGGTGGGAAAACGTGACTTATGACCGTTTTTTCACCCTTCCTTATGACCGTTGCAAGGTCTGCGATGTACATTCGGACACTTGTCAACTGACTCACATTTATGACGGTTGCAGCGTCCCCCCCGGGGTCACATCATTCTCCTTTTGTGACTTTCCGGCGGGGAAAACCGGATTCGCTTAACAACCGTTTTACTCATGGTAACAGCTGCAGGGATTCACTTAACAGCAAGAAAAGTCGTAAGACGAGGCAAAGCTCACTTAACAAATGTCTCGCTTAGCAACGGAAATGTCGGGCTCAATTGTGGCCGTAAATTGAGGACTACCTGTATTTACTTATGAAATGTACATTCCGGGCCATTCTGGGTGCTGAAGTATCTCGGGGCTCTTTGCAAGGAGATCAAAGTAAGAATTAAAAGAAAAACATCGGAAATGCAACTTTCTGCCCCCTTCCTCCCCCCCCCTTTTCTGAGGTCACCTGCTGTGCCTGATGGTCTTGGTTCTCCCGCTCCTCTCCCTGGTGCAACTCTACCTTCAGCTGCTGGCCCTCCTGCTGCTCTACCTGTCCCACCAGGTAGCCTGGTAAGACGGCTGCTTCCTCCCCCCCCCAGGAAAGTCCGTGGGAGGAAGGGTGGGGAGACCCCCGGCTTTGGAAGCTCGCTGGAGACACCTTGTGTCACCTTAGCCCGGCCTACCTCGCAGGGCTCTTTATTATTATTATTATTATTTTATTTTATTTTATTTTATTATTTTATTTTATTTTATTATTTTATTTTATTTTATTTTATTAATTAATTAATTAATTAATTAATTAATTAATTAATTAATTAATTTAATTAATTAATTAATTAATTTGTATACCGCCCTACTCCCAAAGGACTCAGGGCGGTGAACAGCCAAAAGATAAAATACATATAATACAAAAGTTAAAAAACCATTAAAATACAATTAAATAATTTGGCCCAGAAAACAAAATTTAAAACACCCCCAATTTTTTTTTTTTAATTTATGTAATAAATTTGTTAATTAATTAAAGGCACTGGCTTATAAAATGTATTCGTTTATTAAACTATTGATCAAATTTATTGATTTAAATGCCCTGCTTGTTAAATTTATTACATTCATTCATTACATCGATTACATATATTACATATGCGTTTATTGATTCATTTACATTTGTCTCTCATTCATTACATTTGTTTATTACACTTATTCAGTAAGGTATCACTTTTATCTCCAAACATGGCCGCTTTGAAGATTTGTGGACTTCAGCTGGATGGGGAGTTCTGGGAGTTGAAGTCCACAAATCTTTGGACTTCTGGGAGTTGAAGTCCACTTTGGTGGCCATGTTTGAAGAACCCCGATCTGGAGGGCTAACCGGGGAATTCTGGGAGTTGAAGTCCACAAAGCTTAAAGTGGACAAGGTAGAGAAAGGGGGGGGGGCTTCTGTAGACAACCGAGCAGGCAACGTTGTGCTTGTGTGGCTTCCTTTGTGTCCCTCTCTTGCTCTTCCAGGGACTACATTGACCATGAGGTGGAGCGTGGATTCCAGGGCGCCATCTATGAGGACCCGGTGGCCCTTGGGCACTTTGCCACGGCACTGACTGGTGAGGAATGGCGGTGGGAGATGGTTTGTTGGGTGGGGGTGTCCTGATGCTCTCCCTTGGTTGGCCTGTGGTTGGAAACGGGGGCACCGGTGAGGGGGTGCGTTGCCCAGGGAGACCGTGGCTTTAGCGGTAGAGAATTTGGGGGGAAGAGGTGGAGAAAGGGAGGGAGGAAAGAGAGAGAAAGGGAGGGAGAGAAGAAGGGAGGGAGGAAAGAGAGGAAGGGAGGGAGAGAAGGAAGGAAAGAAAGGAAATGGAGGGAGGGAGGAAAGACGAAGGAGAGAGGGAGAGAGGCAGGAAGGGAAGAGGAAGGAAGAAGACAGCAAAAAAAGGGAAGGAAGAAGGAAAAGAGGAAAAGGAAGGAAGGAGATGAGGGAAGAAGGGAGGAAGGAAACGGAGAGAGGAAGGAGATGGAGGGAGAGAAAGGAAACGAAGAGAGGGAGGGAGGAAAGGAAGGAGGGAGGGAAGAGGAAGGGAGGAAAGAGAAAGGAAATGGGAGGGAGGGAGGAAAGACAAAGGAGAGGGAGGGAGAAAGGGAGGAAGGGAAGAGGAAGGAAAAAGGGACGGAGGAAGGAAGGAAAAAGGAAGGAAGGAGACGGAGGGAAAAAAGAGAGGAAGGAAGGAGACAAGGAAGGGAAGGAAGAAGGAAAAGAGAAAAAGGAAGGAAGGAGATGAGGGAAGAAGAGAGGAAGGAAAGGGAGAGAGGAAGGAGATGGAGGGAGAGATAAAGGAAACGAAGGAGAGGGAGGGAGGGAGGAATGAAGGAAAGAAAGAAAGAGAAAGAAAGAAAGACTATTCCTGGCCGTTTTCTTGGCAAAATCTTTTCGGAAGATTGTCCAATTTGCCATTGCCGTCTTCTGAGGGCTGAGAGAGAATGACTGGCCCAAGGTCACCCAGTCGGCTTTGTGTCTGAGGCAAGACTAGAACTCAGGGCCTCCCCATTTCCCGTGGCCGAGACCCTTAACTCTCTGCGTCCTTCCCAGGCCAGGTGGCGGTCGTCACCCTCTGCGCTCTGCTGCTGAAGACCCGGCAGGTGGGGCTGCTCTGCGCCCCCCTCCTCCCGCTGGCCGCCCGGCTGTGCTGCCTCCCTCCCCAGGCTCTGCCCACCGTCAGCTCCTGCGGGGCGGCCCTGGCGGCCTTGCAGCTCCTCTATGGGGCAGCTTCCTACCTCACGGGGCTTTTCCGCATAGCTGCGGCCGGCTGCCGAGAGATCTTCCAGGTAAGGAAGGGTGGAGGGGTTCCTACAGGTGGGGGGAGGGCCTCAGCGCGCCCTTCCCTTCCCTTCCCTAGCTAGCCCTCCTTCCTCCTCCTCCTCCTCCTCCTGGCCACTAACCCCACTGCCTCCTATCACTAATTGCGTCTGTGTCAGCGTCTCACCTCTGACATAGAAAGGAAGATTGTACAATTGCAATTACAAGATAAGCCCTGGACTTTTGCCTGCTAAATCCCTTTGAAGCTCGGTCACCGTGGAAATGAAGGGAGGGGGGAGACATTCCTGTGAAATGACGAGACAAGAAGTCAGGAGAGTGACTTGGAAGATAGCCAATGAGAAGCAGAGAATTGGGGATCGGAAAGGGAGGGATTGGGAGGGGGCAAAAGGTCAGTCTTGTCCGCATCGAGTCATGATCCGGTGGCTGCGCTCGAATAAAGAGAAGATTTCCTTAAAGATTGGCAGTTTGGAAATTCATTTATTTTGAGATTGCATCGAAGTCTGACAGACTGCAAGAAAACCGCCAAGCTCAGAGAGCACCCAGGACCTCATAGTCCTCCTCCTCCTCCTCTCCTAAAGTCCTACCACTGATGAGGTTACCTAGTTGGGTCCTGAAACGTCTACAAGGAAGCTACCAAGCTCTGAGAGCACCAAGGACCCTGCAGATGTCTTCCTCCTCCTCCCCTCCTCCTCCTCCTCCTCCTCCTCCTCCTCCTCCCCTCCTCCTCCTCCTCCTCCTCCTCCTCCTCCAAGAGCCCATGCTGCTCCTTCCTCAGTTCCAGGGTGCCCCCACCCCCGAAAGGCCATCCTACTTCTCAGCTGCCCGCATCGAAGGGTCGTTGTGCTGGCTGAGCTTTGGCTGGCCTGCTCTCCTCCTCCTCCTCCTCCTCCTCCTCTACCCCCTTAGGAAGCCCCCCTTGGACGCTGCCGGGTGTTGCCAAAGCCGACTGGGGTCCCTCCGTCTCTCTTTGCAGGACCCCGAGGCCTATCATCTGGTGACCCTGGCCGGGTCCCTCTGGAGGCGGCTGGCTGTGCCGCTGGTCTTCTCCACCTTTTGGCTGGTCCTGTTCGCCCTGCAGATCTTCACCCTGGCCTCCTCCTCCTCCTCCTCCTCCTCCTCCGGCCCCCTCCTCTCCCAACAGGGCTGGCTCTTCGTCTTCCTCAGCAGGTAGGAGCTGCACCTGGAGGGGAGGGGGGAGGGGAGGGGGGCCTGCTGTCCGAAAGAGGAGGAGGAGGAGGCAGCCCTGGGGCAGCTGGCCCAGCTTGTCCTGTCTTCCGCCTTCCCAGCGTGGCCAAATGCTGCACCACCCCCTACTCGCTCATCGGACTCACCTTCGCCGTCTCCTACCTGGCCCTGGGATTGCTCCAGCTGGCCAGGCTCTATTTGAGCGGCTCCGGAGCCTTCCAGGACGGCAGCGTCACCCACAGGTGAGAGCATCTCCCTCCCTCCCTCTCTCTTCTCTTTTTATATCTCTCCCTCTTCTCCCTCCCTTCCTCTTTCTCTCCCCCTTTCTCTCCCTCTCCTTCCGTCTTCCCGCTCTCTCCCTCTGTTCCTCTTCCTGTATCTCTCTCTCCCTCTCTTCTTTCTCTCCCCTCTCCTTCTCTCTTCTCTCCCTCCCTCCCTCTCTCTTTCTCTCCCTTTTCCTTTCCCTCTCTCCTTTTCTCTCCCTTTCTCTCCCTCTCCTTCTGTCTTCCCGCTCTCTCCCTCTGTTCCTCTTCCTGTATCTCTCTCTCCCTCTCTTCTTTCTCTCCCCCCTCTCCTTCTCTCTTCTCTCCCTCCCTCTCTCTTTTTCTCTCCCTTCCCTTTCTCTTTCCCTCTCTCCTCTCTCCCTTCCTCTTTCTCTCCCTTTCTCTCCCTCTCCTGTCTTCCCGCTCTCTCTCCTTTATTCCTCTTCCTGTATCTCCCTCTCTTCTTTCTCTCTCCCCCTCTCCTTCTCTCTTCTCTCCCTCCCTCCCTCTCTCTTTCTCTCCCTTTCCCTCTTCTTTTTCTCTCCCTCGCTCCCCCATCCCTCTCTTCTCTCTTTATATCTCTCCCCATTTCTCTCCCTCTCCTTCTGTCTTCCCACTCTCTCCCTCTATTCCTCTTCCTGTATCTCCCTCTCCCTCTTTTCTTTCTCTCCCTTCTCTCCCTCCCTCCCTCTTTCTTTCTCTCCCTTTCCCTTTCCTTCTCTCCTTTTCTCCCCCTTTCTCTCCCTCTCCTTCTGTCTTCCCGCTCTCCCTCTATTCCTCTTCCTGTATCTCTCTCCCTCTCTTCTTTCTCTCCCCCCTCTCCTCCTCTCTCTTCTCTCCCTCCCTCCCTCTCTTTCTCTCCCTCTCTCCTTCTCTCCCCCTTCCTCTTTCTCTCCCTTTCTCTCCCTCTCCTTCTGTCTTCCCGCTCTCTCCCTTTATTCCTCTTCCTGTATCTCCCTCTCTCTTCTCTCTCCCCGCTCTCTCTCTTCTCTCCCTCCCTCCCTCTCTCTTTCTCTTTCTCTCCCTTTCCCTCTTCTTTTTCTCTCCCTCTCTCCTCCATCCCTCTCTTCTCTCTTTATATCTCTCCCCCTTTCTCTCCCTCTCCTTCTGTCTTCCCACTCTCTCCCTCTATTCCTCTTCCTGTATCTCCCTCTCTCTTCTCTCTCCCCACTCTCTCTCTTCTCTCCCTCCCTCCCTCTCTCTTTCTTTCTCTCCCTTTCCCTCTTCTTTTTCTCTCCCTCTCTCCTCCATCCCTCTCTTCTCTCTTTATATCTCTCCCCGTTTCTCTCCCTCTCCTTCTGTCTTCCCGCTCTCTCCCTCTATTCCTCTTCCTGTATCTCCCTCCCTCTCTCTCCCTTCTTTCTCTCTCCCCCACTCTCTCTCTCCCCCTCTCTCTCTCTGGAAGAGCACCCACAGAACTTTCAACATAGCCCTACAAACAGGTGGCAGCCCCCAGGGACTTGGTGGGGGGGGTCTACAGGATCTCCTCACATCCTTCTGCTCACCCCCCCCGACCCAAATCCCTTCAAGGGGCGTGACGGAAGGGGTGACGCTGTTGCTGCTGGCCATCCAGACGGGCCTCCTGGACCTTCAACTCCTCCAGAGGACCTACCTGCTCACCGTCATCTTCTTCATCGTGGCCACCTCCACTCTCCAATCTGTGACCGAAATAGCCGAGCCAGTCGTTCTGGGGCTGGGGGCATCGCAGAACAGGTGAGGTGGGGGGGGGGGCAGTGGTGGGCTGCTACCAGTTTGAGCAAACCGGTAATTGCGACCTGCGGGTGGGCCTGCTCCCGCCGAGGCGCAATCCCGTCTTATATCGCTGTGTTTGATGCCGCATGCCAGTGGTGGGTTCCTCCCGGTTCGGCCCGGTTCGGCCGAGCCAGTAGCGGTGACGATATGACAAACTGGTTGCTGGGCAAACCAGTTGTTACAGTGTGTGACGCCCAACTCTGGGGGGGGTAGGGGGCAGGCTTTTTCCATCGTGGAGTTCCACGCAGGTGGGGAGAGGGCGGAAGAGGGGATCCTCGACATATGGCCACAATGGAGCCCAAAGTCGCCATCATTAAGCGAGACGTTTGTTAAGTCAGCTTTATGCCATTTTTGCCACAGTTGCTGAGCAAAGCACTGCGGTTGGTCAGTCAGTCACCCGGTTGTTAAGTGAGTCTGGCTTCCCCTTGGGTTTTGCTTGCCAGAAGGTCGCAAAAGGGGATCATGTGACACTGCAGCCGTCACAAGTATGAGTCAGTTGTTGGGATGCTGCAACGGTCATAAGTGTGGAAAACGGTCCTAAGTTGCTTTTTCCAGTGCCGTTGTAACTATGAACAGCCATTAAACGAACTGTCGTAAGTCGAGGACCACCTGTATTTATCTACAGGTGGTCCTCAGTTTACGACCAGTCGCTTAGTGACTATTCAAAATGACAACCTAAAGGTAAGTCCTCGACTTACAACAGTTCATTTAGTGACCGTTTGAAGTTACGACGGCACGGGGGGGGAAAAGCAACTATGACCGTTTTTCACGCTGATGACCGCTGCGGCATCCCCACGGTCACGTGATCGAAATTCAGACGCTTGGCAAGCGACTCACATTTACGACAGTCGCAGTTTCCCAAGGTCACGTGATTGACATTTGGATGCTTGGCAACTGACTCACATTTATGACGGTGGCACTGTCCCTGGATAAGATGATCCCCTTTTGCGACCTGACGAATCCATGGGGGAGCCAGATTCACTTAACAACTGTGTTACGAACTGCAGCAATTCACTTAATGTGGTAAGAAAGTGTGCTTGAAGGGGGTAAAGCTCACTTAACAACTGTCTCGTTTAGCAACAGAAATGTTGCTCAGTTGTGGTCGTAAGTCGAGGACCAGCTGTATTCCTATGAAATCTCTCAAATCTCACTTACTTCAACGTGTGAAACTGGGTAAACCAGAAGAATCTGGGAATAGAGATAGTCCTCGACATACAACAGTTCGTTTAGCGACCGTTCAAAGTTACAACGGCCCTGAAAAAGGTGACTTACGGCCGTTTTTCACCCTTACGACCTTCGTACCATCCCCGTGGTCATGTGATCAAAGACGCTGGGCAACTGTCTCATACTTATGACGGTTGCGACCTTTCCGACCAGCGACATCCAGGGGGAAGTTGCTGAACGAGCGTGCTCCTAACTTAACAAACCGCAGGGGATTGGTTTAACAACGGTGGCAAGCAAGGTCGTAAAACGGGGCGAAACCCGTTCAACGACCCGTTCTCGCTTAGCGACGGAAAGGTTGGGCTCCATTGGGGTCGTAAGTCGAGGACCACCTCCTTGGACGCCATCTAACCCCAGCGTGGTCCCTCCTGGCTTGAGAAACGGGGTGTAGAGTTCACGAGGGACCTGAGTTTTGGGGGGGGGGTCTCCCCATCCGTCGGTCCACCCACCCACCCCGTTTTTTTTTCCCCTCTTGCAGGAATTTCTGGAAACACTTCCGTGGGGTGACCCTCTGCCTGTTTCTCTTGGTGGTCCCCGGATTCATGGCCTACAAAATCGCCCACTTCTTCCAGCCGGATTTCTGGCTGGTGATCCTCGTCTCCAGCTGCATGCTGACTTCCCTGCAGGTACAGCTCGGCATTCCCAATTCCATCCGAATAGAGCTGGAGGGGACCTTGGAGGTCTTCTAGTCCAGCCCCCGGCTCATGCTGGAGACCCTCTGCCATTTCAGAGAAGTGGCTGTCCGGTCTCTTCTGTCCAGGGATGGAGCACCCCCAACTTCTGGTGGCAAGTCGTTCCACTGGCTAATTGTTCTCCCTATCAGGAAATTCCTCCTTAGTTTTAGGTTGTTTTTGTCTTTGAATCAGAATAGAGCTGGAGGGGACCTTGGAGGTCTTCTAGTCCAGCCCCCTGCTCAAAGGAGTTTTTGGACAGTTGACTGTCCAATCTTCTTAAAAACCTCCAGTGTTGGAGCACCCCCAACTTCTGGTGGCAAGCAGTTCCACTGGTTAATTGTCCTCACTGTCAGGAACTTTCTCCTTAGTTCTAGGTTGCTTCTCTCCTTGATGAGCTTCCATCCGTTGCTTCTTCTCCTGCCTTCGGGGGCTTCAGGTAGAAAATAGGTGGAGCCCCCTCTTCTTTTGGGGCAGCCCCTCAAATATTGCAACATTGCCATCGTGTTACCCCAATCCTTCTCTTCTGCACTTTTATACAACAATGAATGACAAGAGATGGAAGGGACCCTGGAGGTCTTCTAGTCCAACCCCCTGCTCAAGCAAGAAACCCTTGAGCAGGAGGTTGGACTAGAACAGTGTCTCTCAACCTTGGAAGCTTGAAGATGGGTGGACTTCAACTCCCAGAATCCCCCAGCCAGCAGCACTCAGACAAAACGGCCATCAACGGGCACATAGAGATGGACCACATTTACACACCATTCAAAAGAGACAATCCAAAAGCTAAAAGATCACTGCACTTCCTGGCCAGAAATAAAATACCCACAAGAGCAGAGATTAACACAGTGTTTCTCAACCTTGGTAGTTTGAAGATGGGGGGACTTCAACTCCCAGAATCCCCCAGCCAGCGGCACTCAGGCAAAATGGCCATCAACGGGCACATAGAGATGGACCACATTTACACACCATTCAAAAGAGACAATCCAAAAGCTAAAAGATCACTGCACTTCCTGGCCAGAAATAAAATACCCACAAGAGCAGAGATTAACACGGTGTTTCTCAACCTTGGAAGCTTGAAGATGGGTGGACTTCAACTCCCAGAATCCCCCAGCCAGCGGCACTCAGGCAAAACGGCCATCAACGGGCACATAGAGATGGACCACATTTACACACCATTCAAAAGAGACAATCCAAAAGCTAAAAGATCACTGCACTTCCTGGCCAGAAATAAAATACCCACAAGAGCAGAGATTAACACAGTGTTTCTCAACCTTGGTAGCTTGAAGATGGGTGGACTTTAACTCCCAGAATCCCCTAGCCAGCGCTGCTGGCTGGGGGATTCTGGGAGTTGAAGTCCACCCATCTTCAAGCTTCCAAGGTTGAGAAACACTGGACTAGAAAATCTCCAAGATCCCTTCCATCTCTTGTCAATCTGTACCATCAGAAGATCACAAAAGGGGATGAACTGACCCCGGGGAGACCTCACGACCATCATAAATAGGAGTCAGTTGCCAAGTGGCTGGATTTTCACCAGGTGACTATGGAGGCCCTGCAACGGTCGTAAGTGTGAACCATGGCCCTAAGTCCCTTTTTTTTTTTCAGCGCCATTGTAACTTCGGTCACTCCATAAACGGTCGTAAGTGAGTCTACCCCAGTAAGAAGCTTCCCCCATTGGGTACCCAATCCCTTACACATTAACAGACTTGGAAGGGACCTTGTAGGTCATCTAGTCCAACCCCCCAACTCAAAAAGGAGACCCTTCACCATTTCTGACAGAGGGCAGCCCAATCTCGTCTTGAAAGCCTCCAGGGATGAAGCTCCCACGACGACCCATCAGGCACAGCCTCCCCCCAAGTCGTCAGGAGGAGGGTGGGAGCCGACCTCACTGTTGTGGCTCCGTTACCTGAGCCTGTGTCATCGGCAGGAGAGGACTCCGAGAGTGAAGGAGAGGAGTTGGCATGCCTCCCTCTCCAGGACCCTCCTCTCTGGCAATGACTTCGGTGTCCGCCGAAGGGCAAGAGATAGGGCCGGGGCCAAGCACGTCCACGCAGCCACAGATGGACAGTGATGAGGGTAATGAGTCTTGGCTGGATCCATGCCAGCGTCGCAGAGATAAGCGCGCGCAACAGAAGAAAAGGCGTGCCCGAGATTAGGCTGAGTCACTGGACCACACCCCACAGGGTATAAAAGGGAGCGTGGTGGCCAGTCAAACCTTGTGACGAACAAAGCTGAAAGCTTCCACGCCATTCTGCATTGCCGGACTTTTGGCTATAGACTTTGCTGGATTATCTCTGGACTTGAGTGACTCCGTAATTATTGAGCTGTTTCTTTTGATGTACCAGGAGTGGGGAGAAGTTATCTCTCCTCTTTGTAAATAATAAACTCTTGGCAGGCAGCCACTAGGTTGTAGCCAAGTTCTGTTATCATAAGGAAAAGGATTTTGCCGGCTGGTTTGGTCTTTAATTCTTGAACGTCTGTTGGTGTGTGTGCGTGTGGTTGGGGACAGAACACTCACTTCCTCGCCCCTCGTAGGTGACGGGGACCCTCTTCGTCTACGGCCTCTTCGTGGCCGAGCTCCTCCAGAAGACCCCCGTGGAGAAGATGGACGAGATCCTTTACTGCGTCCAAGCCGTCAGCCGGGTGCTGGAGTTCCTGGTGGCCCTGTGCGTGGTGACGTACGGCACCTGGGGGTCCATCGTGGGAGAGTGGACGTGGGTGGGGGCCTCGGTCATCATCGTCCACTGCTACTTCAACGTCTGGCTGAGGGCCCAATCCGGCTGGAAGAGCTTCTCGCTCCGTTGGGAGGCGGCCAAGAAGATCGGCTTGCTACCCAGGGCCACCAGCAGGCAGCTGGAGGATCACAACGACTTGTGTGCCATCTGCTTCCAGGTGAGTCACCTCCTCCCCATGTCTCCCCCACTGGGAGACCACAGGGGCAAGGATGGGCTTTGTAATATAATGCATCCAAAGGACAAACTAGCTTGAGGATGTTTTAATCCAGGGGTGTCAAACTCGACTTCGTTTGTGTTTGACCTTGTAGGGGGGCATGGTAAGGGTTGGTGTGGCCAGCTCGACGTCACTGGTGGCCCCAGTGGTCTACCAACGAAAACGGGCTCCCGAGCTCCGTTTTCGGCTGCAACAGCCTCCTGCAACGTTCTGCCAGCGAAAACGGAGCTCCGGAGGGCCCTCCCGAGCTCCGTTTTCGCTGGCAGAGACACCGCAGGCCAGTCCTTCGCCGTTTCCAGGGTGGGCCAAATCTAAACACCTCATGGGCCAGATGTGCCCCCCCCCAGGCCTTGAGTTTGACACCCCTGTTTTAAACCCTGGGGAAGGGGTCTCAAAGGTGTGGGGGGGGGGGTTTCCCCCAAGAGGCCACTGGACTTTCTGGTTTTTCTCTGAAGGCGTTTCGCTTCTCATCCAAGGAGCTTCTTCGGCTCAGAGCAGATGTCTGCAAGGAGTATAAATCCTTCCATTCCCCACCATCTAGTCCAGGGGTCTCCAACCTTGGCCACTTGAAGACTTGTGGACTTCAACTCCCAGAGTTCCTCAGCCAGCAAAGCTGGCTGAGGAACTCTGGGAGTTGAAGTCCACAAGTCTTCAAGTGGCCAAGGTTGGAGACCCCTGGACTGTTCAGAGCTGAAGGAGCTTCTTGGATGAGAAACAAAATGTCTTCAGAGAAAAACCAGAAAGCCGCCGCTTGGAAAAATAAAAAATAAAAAAAGGACCTTTGGGACAACGATGACCTGGATGACGGAGAATCTCCATAAACACCTGGGCAAGGGGGTTGGCTGGATGATCTCTTGAGGTCCCATCAACATTTCCCTAGACTTCCCCGAGACTCTCCGTATTCCCCACCCTCCTTTTGTTCGTCTGCCAAGGATTCTGCGGTCTCTTAAATGTACCTTCCACCGAACAAACGCAAACGCCATTTTGTCTTTTATTTCCAGCATTTATTTAAAATCCGTTCCAGAGTTGCCGCTTCCTAATCTGCAGGTAGACCTTGACTTAACAACCGTTCATTCAGTAACGGTTCAAATTTACAACGGCGCTGGAAAAAGTGAAGTTATGACTCTTTTTCATACTTACGACTGTTGCCGCCTCCCCGCATGATTTAAAGTCAGACGCTCGGCAACTGACTCATACTTATGATGGTCGTGGCATCCGGTGGGGGCTCACGCCATCCCCTTGGGCGGCCTTCTGACAAGTGAAGTCAATGGGGAAAGCCAGATTACTTAACAACCGTGTGACTGACTTAACCGCCACAGTGATTCACTTAACGACAGTGGCCAAGAAAGGTCGTAAAATGGGGCACAACTCAGTCAAGGGGGAAGGCAGATTTGCTTAACAATGGTTTCATTAATTTAACAACAGCAGGTATTCAATTAAACAACTGGCAAGAAAGGATCGTAAAATGGGACAAAGCTCAGAGAAATGTTGGGCTCCATTGGGGTTGTAAGTCAAGGACTACCTGTATCCCCTCAAGTTCACCATAGCAAGATCTTCATTCTAGATGAATTATTTGTAATTCTTGAATGTGGCCGAGATCCATCTGCTCCAAGCTCAGTGTTGTGACCCAGGCTCACTTAGTCATTGCAAGACACAATCAGTCTCAAACAAATCTATTTTATTATAACAGTTGAGAATTACTTCATTCCTAGCTTAGTCCAAATTAATTCCAAAACAAGTCCTTCAGAAAAAGTCCTTCCGCTTATCACAAACCTTTATCTTCTTTGGCACCCTGCCAAAGGCCTTTCATGGCAAAGCCCCACGAAGTTCAGAAACAAGAGACACCGACTGGAAACAGATTTAGCAATGTTGCTTTCCTACAAAGAGCCCAAGAGCCTTTACTACTTTTAAGTCTTATGGGAGGGGCCAATCATCTCCTGGCCTTATTCCCGAGTTGTCCCTTTTGCTTTAGCTGTTCTTGCCTTCTGGCAGCTCTGCGCATGCGCGCACTAGGAACAGGCTCCTCCTGTTCCTCTGCCTCTCTGCTGTCCGACTCTGGAGGCTCCGGAGTCAGCGCATCACTCCCAGATGGCTCTGGCCCCATCTCTGCCTCCGACGCAGAGCCCTCGTCCGGGCCTTCCCCAGACTCCAGGACTGGCCCATGTTCCTCCCCAGACTCCTCACTGTCCGACTCTACTGCCAGCTCCGCAGACTGCCGGCAGACCACAACACTCAGATCTACCCAGAGTCTCTTCTCACCTCTCTTTTTCTGTCTCTTTTTTTCAGGAAATGACCGTCGCCGTGATCATGCCCTGCGGCCACATTTTCCACGAAGGCTGCCTTCGCAAGTGGTTCTACGTGCAGGACACCTGTCCCCTCTGCCACCAGGCGGTTCAAGTCCCGGCTACCCAGGAAGTCCAGCAAAGTGATGCTGGACCAGAGGGGACATCCCAGCCAGAGCGTGGAGGATCCGTCGGCCACCAGAATACAGAAGACTCCAACAATGACAGGCTGCTGGACCCTGGCACGTCCAGTTGCACAGAGCAGCCTGGGCTTTTGCCACAGGGGTCTGCTGAGGAAGACGCTGTGTGTCCATGAGGGGCTGTACCTGGGCTCAGCCCTCCCCCAGAAAGAGCCCCCACCGCAGAAGAAAATTACCAACTGCCTGTGCTAGAAAGTCTAGAAAAATTCAGGGAATCGGTAGAGGCTCGGATTGTGGGGCAGCACCCTCTCCAAAGCGAGCTGAGATTACCCAGTGTGCAAAGAGACACCGGTCCCCCTTGGCCCTCGGCTGCTCGGAGTGCCGAGGGGCGTCGGGAGAGGCCCATGCCAACTGCCAGCCATCCTGCGGCAACGGGCAGCAATGCCGAGATTGTGGACGAGATTCAGGAGAAACCGGACGCTATCCGTGACCAACTGGACAGTCTCAGGGACATCCTTCCCGCCTCCCTTCCTAACCCTCATCCGTCACTTGCGGGCATTTCTCCCGAAAAACCCTGTATTCCCTAACCTCCTACTTCCCTTACCCTGTCAATTGCCTTTTTGCCAGCCTCACTCAGGAACGTCAACTGGAGAACTGTATTTTTCGAACCATGCAAAGTTTTGCTCGGAAAGCCCGTTGCTCCGTTCACCTTTTTTTCTGTTCGGGAAACCCGTCGGCTCGATTCTCTGAACACAACAGGCTGACTTCAGCCTGGTAGCTCGGCCCTGTGGCTTCCTCGTGGATTTTGGGGGGGGGCAATGGGTGGCATCTGGGCAAGTCCATAGGGCGGGCAGGTAACTCAGCGTCCCAGCGAAAGATCCTCCCAGGAGTGACCCAGCCCAGTGAGGTCACAAAGCACAGGGCAGGCATGAATTCCTCGGTATCCTCTTCTGCCCATTGCGTGTTGTGGTAGTTGTGTTGCAAAAGAGCCGTCCCAGGCTGGGGTCTTGCTTTCTGGCTAAATGAAGCAGGGATTTCCCATACAGACCACTTGAAGACAGCATGGCTGGCTGGGGAATTCTGGGAGTTGAAGTCCACGTGTCTTCAAGTGGCCAAAAGTTGGTACACATGAAATAAAGGAGAGGTGTGGATTTCCGGTGTGCAAACGGGAAGAAAAGAAAAAACCCGCAACTCGGCAGAGGGCAGATTCTGGGAAAAATAATAATAATGGGGTCCTTAACCCCAGAGTGGGGGGGGGAAATATGGGACTTGCCTCCCCCCTCAAATTCAAAGCCGACCAGCGTGAGACAAACCTCAAATCCTGAACGGTCGGTAATTAAAGCTCGAGGTGCCAAAGTGGGCTTAACTTGACCAAAGAGATTTAATCACACGGGTGGGCTTTTCAATAGGGTGGGGAGCAGGGGTGAAATGTAAAATTTGTTACTACCGGTTCTGTGGGCGTGGCTTGGTGGTGGGGGTGGGGGTAATGTGAGTGAGTGGGCGTGGCCAACTTTTTTTTTTTTTTTTTTAACTTTCCAAAGCATTTTTTTCTAATGCTTTGAAAAACCTCTCTGCCGATCAGGCAACTCAGCTGGGATCGTCAGAGACTTTTCAAATCATTATTTTTACCACCGCTTCGGCCAAGAGTTTGCAGAAAAAAATGCTTTGAAAAGCCTCTGACGATCCCAGCTGAGCCGCGCGATCATCAGAGGCTTTTTTTTTTACTTTTAAAAGCATTTTTTCTACCGAAGAGGTTGTAGAAAAAATGCTTTTAAAAGTTAAAAAAAAAAAAGCCTCTGATGATTGTGCGGCTCAGCTGGGCATGGGGGGGGGGAGCACAGGGATTTTTGCTACCGGTTCTCCAAACCACCCGTCGCCATCGCTGCCGGATCAGGCAATCGAATCCGAACCGGGAGCATTTCACCCCTGGTGGGGAGGAGGAGAAAGGCCGAAATTGGGCTTGTCAAAGGACAAGCCGGTTTCGTATGAATGGATTCTTTGACTCTCTAAAATATCTCAGTTGTGACCCAAGCCGATTCTCGGTTGTCTTCCTTGCACCCTGGTGCGCGTTGTGCGTTTGTCAAGTTGAGATCTATTGCTGAACTTAACCTGCAGGCGTTGTCGGTGCTTCAACACCGGAGGTTTTTTAAAGAAGAGATCGACAGCCGTTTGTCTGGAGTGGTTTGCGGGTCTCTCGCTTGAGCAGGGGGTTGGACTAGATGACCTGCAAGGTCCCTTCCGACTCTCCTTATTCTGTATCAAGACTAAGGGCGACGTGATCACAGTCAACCAATATTTGAGGGGCTGCCCCAAAGAAGAGGGGGGTCCACCTATTCTCCAAGGCACCTGAAGGCAGAACAAGAAGCAACGGATGGAAATTAATCAAGGAGAGATTAGGAAATAAGGAGGAATTTCATGACAGTGAGAACAATTAACCAGTGGAACTGCTTGCCACCAGAAGTTGTAGGTGCTTCATCACTGGAGGCTTTTAAGAAGAGATTGGACAGCCACTTGTCTGAAACGGTATAGAGTCTTCTGCTTAAGCAGGGGGTTGGACTAGAAGACCTCCCGGGTGCCTTCCAACTCCTGAACGGACAATCGGCTCCAAAGGACAATCCACACTACTCTAGAGTGTGGTTTTTTTTCCTGTTTTCTTCGCAGGTCACCCGGGTTTCAGGTTGCCATCACACAACTGAGTTGTGTAACCCGGTGCACAACTGGGTCTGTGAAGAGATTAACAAGGATTGTTCCCAGTGGTGAAAAGCCTGCCTGTTAATCTCAGAAACCAGCATATCTGGCTGGGGAAGTTTAGATGGCCTGCGTAGCCTTTGAGGATGGCTGGATTTCAACACTCTATACAGATGGCGCATGTGATACACAGTATATGAATACAGTAAATCCCACTCCCTTCTAGCACTGATGATGTAACCTAGACGGATAACGAAATGTCTGCAACGAAAGAACCAAGCTCAGAGAGGACCAAGGACCCCACAGTTCTCCTCCCCCCCCCCTCCTCCTCTGCAAACCCCACTCCCTTCTAGAACTGATGATGTTACCTAGTTGGGCAATGAAATGTCTGCAAGAAAACCGCCAAGCTCAGAGAGCATCAAGGACCCCACAGTCTTCTCCTCCTCTCCGCAAAGTCCCCTCCCCTCAAGCACTGATAATGTTCCCTAGTTGGTTCATGAAATGTCTCCAAGAAGACCACCAGCCTCAAAGAGCATCAAGGACCCCACAATCGTCGTCTTCCTCCTCTCCTCAAACCCCGAGCCTTGGTAGTACAGTCGTCTAAAGCAGTGGTCCCCAACCCCCGGTCCGCGGACCGGTGCCGGGCCGTGGAGTACCTGGCACCGGGCCGCGTAGCGGCCGGGGGACATGAACGCTGCAGCGCAAAGGCTCCTGGGCCGTGCGCAATGGGCCGTGCGCAAAAGCTCCTGGGCCGTGCTCCCACCCCTGCGCGCGCTCAGCGGGCCGCGGCGATAAAAAGGTTGGGGACCACTGGTCTAAAGCACCCTGTTATTAACATCAGCTGCCTGCAATTACTGCAGGTTCAAATCTCTCCAAGGTTCAAGGCTGACTCAGCCTTCCATCCTTTCTAAGGTAGGTGAAATGAGGACCCAGTTTGTGTGGGCAATAAGCTGACTTTCTATAAATATACAAAAGGATGAAGGGCTATTGCTTAACGCATTGTAAGCCGCCCTGAGTCTCCGGAGACGGCCGGCATATAAATCAAATTAAAAAACAAAACAAAACTCCACTCCTTTGTAGCATTGATGATGTGACCTAGTTGGGTAATGAAATGTCCCGCAAGGAAACAACCAAGCTCAGAGAGCATCAAGGACTCCAGAATATATTAATTTTGTGAGTCTCTTGATGCGCTCTAAGCTTGAGGACGTTTCATTACCCAACTAGGTAACCTCATCAGTGCTTCCGTCTCTTCCACTGGTATATTAAACTTCAAGTTTTTCTTAAAAAAAAAAAAAAGGCTGCACGTTGAACGGTTTTGGAATTAATACAAGGAATGGATTTTTATCTCTCGCCCTCCCTTACAAAACAATGGATGGGGCTTTGGAGATTTTGTAATAAAAACACATGGAAGCTGGTTTCAGGCCAGATGCGCCATTTCCAAAATAATGAGCTGCTAAAATTCACAGCGTGGAAGGAGAGAAAGGCGGGATTTTGCTATCATCTCCTTCCTGCCTTCCTTCCTGGCGTTTCCGCTCAGTTTCTCCAAGCGTTTTCTCTGACGCACCCAGGACAACTGACATTTTGACTCGGAGCCATAATCCATTTAGCAGGACGATTTCCGCGGAAATCTATCCACGCTTTGCTGTCTTTCCAGCTATACCTAACATCAAAGTAAGCTGGCCTCTTCCCGATTGGCCACGGTGACGTCTCCCAGAATCCTTAGCAAGCATGGGGCAGGAATTCTGGGAAATACGCCCCCAGAACATCATTGCAATTGATTGGAGAAGAAGACTTGTCAGCATCATGTCACTTCACCCCTCTAGCTGAAGGTCTAGCTGTTTGTTTACGGTTAGTCCTCGACATACGACCACAACATTTCTGTTGCTTAGCAATAGCACTTAGATACCGCTCTGCAATGCTTTTACAGCCCTCTCTAAGCAGTTTAGAGTCAGCG
This sequence comes from Pantherophis guttatus, assembly GCF_059756535.1. NCBI lineage: Eukaryota > Metazoa > Chordata > Lepidosauria > Squamata > Colubridae > Pantherophis > Pantherophis guttatus. The sequence continues at coordinate 2,085,437 of NC_142070.1, forward strand.
TCTTGCCCCCCCCCCCAACAACCTGGGTCCCCATTTGACTGACCTCGGAAGGATGCGTCAACCTTGAGCCAGTCAGGATCGAACTCCTGGCCGTGAGCAAAGTTTTGCCTGCCATGCTGCATTCTAACCACTGCGCCACCACAAACGCCATAAAAGACAACGGTTGTTTGAGTGAGTTTTGCCGTGTTTTACAACCTCCTTGCCATCATGTTAAGCAAATCACTGCAGCCTTAAGAAAGTCATTGAGACCACTTGGAGCAGTGTTTCTCGACCTTGGAAGCCTGAAGATGGGTGGACTTCAACTCCCAGAATCCCCCAGCCAGTGCTGCTGGCTGGGGGATTCTGGGAGTTGAAGTCCACCCATCTTCAAGCTTCCAAGGTCGAGAAGGAGTTTATCTGTGCCCTCGGGGTCACATTTATGGTGCAAATGGGTGTGGACACTTCTTGGAACTGTTTGAAAAAGGCCTTGTAAACTGCTGGTTTGAAAGAGGGGTCAAAGAGGCCATCTAGGTTAACATTAACAGAGTTGGAAGGGACCTTGGAGGTCACCTAGTCCAACCCCCCCCCCCCGGCCAAGCAGGAGACCCTCCACCATTTCTGACAAATGGCGGTCCAGTCTCTTCTTGAAAGCCTCCAGGGATGAAGCTCCCACCACCTCCGAAGGCAACTTCTGCTCCATCGGTCGATCGTTCTCACTGTCAGGAAATTCCTCCTTAGTTCCAGGTTCCATCACTGGAGTTTTTTTTTTTTAAAGAAGAGATGGACAGCCATTTGTCTGGAATGGCTTGGGTCTCCTGCTGGAGCAGGGGGTTGGACTAGATGACCTGCAAGGTCCCTCCCGACTCTCGTTATTCTGTATTCTGAATCTCTCCTTGTTCAGTTTCCATCCCTTATTCCTTGTCTGGCCTTCAGGTGCTTTGAAGAATTGCTTGACCCCTTTCCTCCTCTCTGGGGCAGCCCCTCAAATATTGGAAGATGCTCTCCTGTCTCCCCTGGTCCTTCTCTTCACTAGACTAGCCATGTCTTCTGTCCCACTATGATTCACTCAAATTTCTTTCTTTCTTTCTTTCTTTCTTTCTCTCTCTCTCTCTCTCTCTTTCTCTTTCTTTCTTTCTTTCTTTCTTTCTTTCTTTCTTTCTTTCTTTCTTTCTCTCTCTCTCTCTCTCTCTCTCTCTCTCTCTCTCTCTTTCTTTCTTTCTTGTGCTTTGGAAAACAGCTTGACCCCCTTCCTCCTCTCTGGAGCAGCCCCTCAAATATTGGAAGATGCTCTCCTGTCTCCCCTGGTCCTTCTCTTCACTAGACTAGACATATTTATTCTTTATATGTTTTAGCCTCCAGGCCCCTAATCATAGAGGGACGCGGGGGCTCAGTGGCTAAGACGCTGAACTTGTCGATCAAAAGGTCGGTGGTTCGAATCCCGAGGGCCGCGTAACGGGGTGAGCTCCCGTTCCTCGTCCCAGCTTCTACCAACCTAGCAGTTCGAAAGCACGTAAAAAAATGCAAGTAGAAAAAATAGGGACCACCTTTGGTGGGAAGGTAACAGCGTCCTGTGCACCTTTGGCGTTGAGTCATGCCGGCCACATGACCACGGAGACGTCTTCGGACAGCCCGGGATCTTCGGCTTTGAAACAGATGAGCACTGCCCCCTAGAGTCAGGAACAACCAGCACATATGTGTGAGGGGAACTTTTACATTTACCTTTACGCCTAATCATCTTCGTTGCTCTTCTCTGCACTCTTTCTAGAGTCTCAACATCTTTTTCATAGTGTGATGACCAAAACTGGATGCAGTGCTCTAGGTGTGGTCTTACTAAGGCTTTATATGGAATAGCCCTCAATCAAAGGAGATGGGGGTGGGGTACGACACCACCCATCTCCTGTTTCCGACACCATCCTTTCAGTAGTTCCAAGAAGTAGTTTCCCCACCCAATTGCACTATTCAGGTGATCCTCAGGGCACGATGAACCTCCAAGTGGCCTCAATGACTCTCAGAGAGAGTACTAACGCCCAGAGGACTGTGAGGAATGTAAATCCTTCCGTTCTCCACCATTCAGTCAGAACCGAAGAAGCTTCTCAGATGAGAAGTGAAACGTCTTCAAGGAAAAAAAGAAAAAGAAAATCCGGTTGCCTCTTGAGAAGAAAAAAAAAAATTACCTTTGGGACTTGTAATATTTTCCAACCACTCTCCTCCTTCTCCGGCAACTTGCAGACCATAATAAGAGTGATTGGTGGTGCTTCTTCTGGCCAGCAGCTGCTACTACCGGGCGGGAGAAGAAAGGAGAGCTTTCTCAATGGCTGCCTTAAATTATCCGCCATAAAACTGTAAGGATAAAACTATGCACAAATTTCATCCTTGTGGTGGATAAGAGTTCAGTCATCTGGTTACCACAAATTACACGAGCCTATTTTTTCTGCCAACCTCAACGCTGGAGGAATGCAGATTAAAGAGACTTTGATGAAGGCCCTTTGAGAGTTAGGGCCCTCCTACCTTCTCCAGGGGACGTGGTGGCTCAGTGGCTTAAGACGCTGAGCTTGTCGATCAAAAGGTCGGCAGTTCAGCGGTTCGAATCCCTAGTGCCACGTAAAGGGGTGAGCTCCCGTTCCTTGTCCCAGCTTCTGCCAACCTAGCAGTTCGAAAGCAGGTAAAAAATGCAAGTAGAAAAATAGGGACCACCTTTGGTGGGAAGGGAACAGCATTCCGTGCGCCTTTGGCTTTGAGTCATGCTGGCCACATGACCACGGAGACGTCTTTGGAGAGCGCTGGCTCTTCAACTTTGAAACGGAGATGAGTACCGCCCCCTAGAGTCAGGAACGACTAACACATATGTGCGAGGGGAACCTTTACCTTACCGTCTCCACCAGGGAAAAAGCTGCATCCGTCACTAAGAGGACATCCATAGCAGTAGTGAAATTCAATTTTTTTTACTACAGGTTCTGTGGGCGTGGCTTGGTGTGGCTTGGTGGGCGTGGCAGGGGAAGGATCCTGCAAAATCCCCATTCCCTCCCCACTTCTGGGGAAAGGATATTGCAAAATCTCCATTCCCAGCCCACTCTGGGGCCAACCAGAGGTAGTATTTGCCGGTTCTCCAAACTACTCAAAATTTCCGCTACCGGTTCTTCAGAACCTGCTGGATTTCACCCCTGATCCATAGACATCATAAGTTCTTGACTTAGACCAGACATGTTCACCACACTTCCAGCTGTTGGAAGTTCTCCACGGGTCTGGTGGTCTTCCGACTTAGCTTTGACTAGCTTTGGGCTTCTTCAGATAGCCATACCACAAGGAGCTGGCTTATGGGGCACTTTGAGAGACCTAATAGGGGCACGAATTATGACGTTCAGGACTCAATTCATCCGACACGTGAGATGGTTATTAAGTGTGAAAGAGACACCCAAGTGTTTCTTCACGTGAGGTCAAGCGATCTTGGAGGTACGTCTTCCAAAACCACATGTCCATCTCCCTTTCTTTCCTTCTTCCTGGTCATAAAGTCCTTCTCCCTCAAAGCTTGGCCCCTGATGATGTCACGTTGGTTTCTTCGCCGCAGAGATGTCCACCCAACCTTCTTCCAGCGCCTGTTGGGACCTTCTCAATGGGATGCCGCGGACTTGAATTTATTCCTCCAGACGGGGGGGTAGAAATATAGGTACTCCTTGATTTACAAGCATTTGTTTAGTGACAGATCGAAGTTACGACAACAGTGAAAAAAGTGATTTAGAGCAGGGCTCTCCAACCTTGGCAACTTTTAAGACTTGTGGACTTCAACTCCCAGAATTCCTTGGCTGAGGAATTCTGGGAGTTGAAGTTCACAAGTCTTAAAAGTTGTTAAGGTTGGAGACCCCTGATTTAGAGAAAGATCTTTAAAAAAAAAAAAAAGTAAACGATTGAGTTTAAAAATCTAATAAATAAATAAATTCGGAAGAAATCTAGATAAAGTGAGCCAGAATGGGATGCGAGGGCAGAGGCTGAAATTTTAGGGAAAAAATTAAAAATGCTAGAAAAGTAAAGAACTAAATGATTTTTTTAAAAAAATAAGGATTAAAACTACCTGAGGTCTCCTCCACCTCACTCGGTCCCTGCAACTGAGCATGTGCAAAACCTAGTATAGGCAGTCCTCGACTTATGACTGCAATTGAGCCCAAAATATTTGTTGCTAAGCAAGGCATTTGTTAAGTGAGCTGTGCCCCATTTTACGACCTTTCTTACCACAATCATTAAGTGAGTCACTGCTCACTTGTTAAGTGAGTAACATGGTTGTTAAGTGAATCTGGCTTCCACATTGATTTTGCTTGTCAGACGGTCGCAAAAGGGGATCATATGACCCCGGGACACTGCGACCGTCATTAAGTTCATGCCAGTTGCCAAATTTGTCTGAATTTGGATCATGTGACCATGGGGATGCTGTGACGGTCGTAAATATGAAAACTAGTCGTAAGTCACCTTTTTCTCAGTGCTGTTGTATCTTTGAACCGTCACTAAACAAATGGTTGTAAATCAAAGACTACTTATAGTCTTTAAGCCCTTCATTAATTCAGCCTGACAGACATCCGGAGGGACATGTTCAGCATCTATGCAGGTAGTCCTCGACTTACGACAGTTCATTTAGCGACCGTTCAAAGTTACAACGGTACTGAAAAAGGTGACTTAAGATGGTTTTTCACAATTACAACCTTTGCAGCATTCCCCAGGGTCACGTGATCAAAATTCAGACTCGGAAGTCTGGGAGTTGGAGTCCACCCATCTTAAAGCCTACTGGTTGGAGGATTCTGGGAGTTGAAGTCCATCCATCTTAAAGCCTCTTGGCTGGGGAATTCTGGGAGTTGGAGTCCACCATCTTAAAGCCTGCTGGCTGGGGATTCTGGGAGTTGTAGTCCACCCATCTTAAAGCATGCAGGCTGGGGGATTTTGGGAGTTGGAGTCCACCCATCTTAAAGCCTGCTGGCTGGGGGATTCTGGGAGTTGTAGTCCACCCATCTTAAAGCATGCAGGCTGGGGGATTTTGGGAGTTGTAGTCCACCCATCCTAAAGCATGCAGACTGGGGGATTCTGGGAATTGAAATCCACAAGTCTTAAAAACTTCCAACTTTGGAGACCCCTGTGTTGAGCCCTCAAGCAATCGGAGCCAAGAGCAATTAATGGGGGGTGGGGTGGATGCGTGGTGGGAGGGGCAGGGGGGCAATTATAACTGTTCCCCCACTCCCAGAGGATTTTAGTGGGTTTACAAACAACAGAACGTTGTTGTAATTAGAGATCAAGATTTCTAACACAGCAATCCCAACAGCTGTCTCCACACCAAACATATAGAGAGTCCTCAATTTACAACTCTTCTTTTAGTGGCCGTTACAATGGCACTGACCTTTTTTTACACCTACGACCGTTGCGGCATCCCCGTAGGTCACCTGATCAAAATTCAAGACCCTTGGCAACGGACTTGTATTTATGACGGTCGGGGTCACGCGATCCCCTTTTGCGACCTTCTACTGACAAGCAAAGTCAGTGGCAAAGCCAGATTCACTTAACAACCGTGCCCCTAACTTAAGCAACAGCAAAGATTCACTTAACAACAGTGGCAGGAAAGGTCGTAGATTGGGGCAAAACTCACTTAACATCTGTCTCGCTTAACAACCGAAATTTGGGGGCTCCACTGTGGTTGTAAGTCGAGCACTACCTGTATTATTACTTCTGACCACAATGGAGCCCCAAAATTTTTGTCGCTAGGCAAGACATTCGTTCAGCGAGTTTTGCCTCATTTTATGACCTTTCTCGCCGCAGCTGTTAATGAATCACTACAGTTATTACGTTAGTAAAACGGTTGTTAAGTGAATCTGGCTTCTGCATCGACTTTGTTTATCAGACGGTCGCAAAAGGGGATCATCTGACCCCAGGGCTCTGCAACCGTCATAAATACGAGTCAGTTGCCAAGCGTCCTGAATTTGGACTCCATGAGCCCGGGGGATGCTGCAATGGTGGTTAAGTGTGCAAATCGATCGTAAGGTCACTTTTTTTCCCAGCGCCGTTGTAACTTCAAAACAGTCACTAAACAAACTGTTGTAAATCGAGAACGACCTGTCATGCTTAAAATTAAAAATCCCAGGGAATAAAATCCGGCAAAGGTAAAGAGGATCAACAAACTCCTCCTCCTCCCTCTAAGGCAGTGTTTCTCAACCTTCGAAGCTTGAAGATGGGTGGACTTCAACTCCCAGAATCCCCCAGCCAGCGGCACTTAGACAAAACGGCCATCAACGGGCACATAGAGATGGACCACATTTACACGCCATTCAAAAGAGACAATCCAAAAGCTAAAAGATCACTACACTTCTTGGCCAGAAATAAAATACCCACAAGAGCAGAGATTAACACAGTGTTTCTCAACCTTGGTAGCTTGAAGATGGGTGGACTTCAACTCCCAGAATCCCCCAGCCAGCGCTGCTGGCTGGGGGATTCTGGGAGTTGAAGTCCACCCATCTTCAAGCTTCCAAGGTTGAGAAATACTGCTCTAAGGAAAGTTGCACCAACCTTCCCAAATACTTTTCGGGATGGACAAGAAGGAGGGCAAAGGACATTCAGTAGGAGCAGCTTGCAAAATTTGGCTACCTTGGCACATCCGCTGGCTTCAGACAACTCACCAAACTTTGGCATGCTTTGCAGGGCCTCCAAATGCCGTTTGCTCCCTCGCCCTACTCAGGATCGGAGCATCGGCTACTCAAACCTGCATTTTATCTGTCAGTAATGGGGTGTAGGGTCTCCTGCCTGGGGAGGATGGAGAGACGGGGGGGGGGGTGTTGGACTAGATCAGGGCTCTCCAACCTTGGCAACTTTTAAGCCTGGAGGACTTGGAACTCCCAGAATTCCCCAGCTTCAACTGGGAGTTGAAATTGCCCAGATTGGAGATCCCGGGACTAGATGACCTCACAAGATCCCTTCCGACTCTTTTTTTTTTTTTAATTTGATTTATATGCCACCTTTCTCCGGAGACTCAGGGCGGCTTACAATGCATTAAGCAATAGCCTTCATACTTTTGTATATTTATACAGTCAGCTTATTGCCCCCACAATCCGGGTCCTCATTTTACCTACCTTAGAAAGGATGGAAGGCTGAGTCAACCTTGAGCCTGGTGAGGTTCGAACTTACAGTAATTGCAGGCAGCAGATGTGAGTGGATGTTAATAACAGTGCTTTAGTCTGCTGAGCCACCAGGGCTCTTAAGAGCTTGGCCTGGGATACGGGGGTCCTCTGAATGCAAAGGGAGAGAGAAAGCAGGACTGTTCTTAGCTCGAAGGAGGGAAGGAAGGAAGGAAGGAGGGAAGGAAGGAAGGAGGGAAGGAAAAAAGGAAGGAAGGAGGGAGGGAGAGAAGGAAGGAAGAAAGGAAGGAAACGATTAAGGAAAGGGGGGAGCTTTGGGGGAGTGAGGGGGGCTGCGGATAGGGCCCTATGAAGGGGGGTCTCGGGGAACGGAGACCCCTGGGGGAGGCACATGGATGGATGGGGGGGAGCCTGCAAAACTTTGAGGGGCTCCCAGAGGAGAGACGCACTTTCCGAGGCTGGAATATTTGGGGGGGGGGCTGCGAGTGGGGAGGGGGGGCGGCGAAGACCGAGGCAGGGATCCCGGGGGAAGCGAGGATGACCAGAGAGGGAGGGAGGGGGGGGGTCTCCAAGCCCAGCGCGTCCCTCCCGCGGTCATCCCCGCCGCCGCCGCCGCCTCCGTCCGTCCCCTGGAGTCCGCCCCTCCCCGGATGATGTCAGCTTGCTCGGCCCGGTGGCTGCAGCCCCCTCCTCCCTGGGGAGGCGGAGGGAGGCGGCATGGCCCGGCTCGGCCCGGCCGGAGGAGGCGGCGGCGGCGGCGGCCCGCTCCCCCTGCGGCTGGAAGCTGCGCCCGGGCCCGCGCCGCACTGGCTGGCGGTGCTGATGCTGCTGCTGCCGCCGGACGAGGCGGACGAAGAGGAGGAGGACGAGGACGAGGAGGAGGAGGAGGACGGCGGGCAGCAGCACCAGCAGGGCGGCCAGGCCGGCCGTCGGAGGCAGCAGCAGCAGCAGCAGCAGCGCAGGCGGAGGCGGAGGCGGAGGAGGCGGCTGCGGGCGGCGGGCGCTCCGGCCGGCGGGCTGCTCCCCGGGGACCCGCGGCGGCGGCTGCTGCTCCTGCTCCTGCCGGCCAATGGGGGGGGCGGAGGAGGAGGAGGAGGAGGAGGAGGAAGGAGCCCCGGACCGCGCTCCGACCTGCCCGCCGCTCCGGTAAAGTCCGCAGCCGGCGAGAGGAGGGAGGGGGGGAGGGAGGGAGGGGAGACCCCCAGCCCCGTCCCCCTCCCGCGTGCTCTGGCAGACCCCCCCAACTTTTCCTCTATCCAGCCCCCTCCAGCCCCCTCCCCCTCCCGCTGCCCCCCAGTCCCCGGTCCCCACTCCACTCGCCCTCTCCCCCCTCCATCCCCCCCCCCATCTCGCCTTGGACGCTCGCTCACCTCCGGCGGCCCCGGGCTCTGCATCCCGGGCGCGCTCCGCTCCGGTGGTCCCCGTGGCCCCGGGGGTAGCCCTGCCTGCTTACCCGCCGCTGCCTCGCCTGCCGCTCGCCGGCCTCCTCCTCCTCCTCCTCCTGCCCCCCGCCCTTCCCCACCCCTCCCCCCTCCCTCCCTCCCTCCCCGGGGGCTCCTTGCTCTCTGATTCCTCCATCCTCTCCCCGCCGAGGCGTCCCCACCCAGCGCTCGCCTCCCTCCCTGCCTGCCTCCCTGCCTGCCCCGCCGCCGCCGGGAAGCCAGCAAAGCATCCCCGAGCCCGGATTGTCACCCCGACACCTCGTGGCGGCGGGAGCAGGTGGTGGCGCCAGGGCAGCCCCTTTCCTCCCGGCCCCCGGCCCCCCCCAGGCTGGGCTGGGGTCTCGGACGGCGCTCAGCCTCTGCCCCGCTCCCCAGTTTCTCGCCCCGGGGTCCTCCCGTCCTCGTCGGAGAGCTGCTGGTCCCGGAAAGCCGAGAGACCCCAAACTTTCTTCCGAGCGCCCCCTCCTCTCCTCCCCAACAAGCCCCTGCTCGGGGGGGCTGGGATTGTTTTGGTTGGAGGACGGCACGCGCGCGCCCACCCGACACACACTCACACTCACACACAAACACACACACACACACCCCTCTGGAGGCAGAGGTAAAAGGCAGTTTTGATGTTCTCCATCCAGGAGAGCCTGGCCAGAGGGGGGCTGACCATGAAAGAGGAGCCTCTGAGCGGAGGGGGACTCTCGGCGGTCAGGTCGTGGATGCAAAGCACCGGCGTCCTGGATGCCCACACGGCTCTGCAAAGGTAGGACGCAAGAGACAAACCCCCCCCCGTCCTTCTCCTTGTAACTCCAGCCGGCGACCCCCCCCCCCGTTCCCTCTCCCTGCCTCAGTTTCCCCTCTGGTTTAGGGACCCGCCGAGCTTTTTTTTGACTGCCTCCTTCTGCGGGGAAGGTTGAGGGTCAGGGCAGGAGAGGGCACCTCCCTCCAGGAGACCCACCCAAATACCAAAGGGCTGCCGCCTGCTTCGGGGTTAGAACCTGGTCTGGGAGTGGGAGAGCAAACTAGGAATGTTGATTTGCTAAGCGATGCTTGCTTGAGTGGGCGCAAAGGATGGGGGGGGGATTGGGAGAGGATAGTTGTGAGGGTCAGCCCTCACGGTGGTGGGTGGTGGTGGGGAGCTGTGTCTCGGGCATTTGGGCTAAGCAGTTGACCCCCCCTGTTCAACCCCCTCGAAATACTCAAGTGAGCAAGTAGAAGATCTCCTTTGTTGGAGCTCCTCCTGGGCCATCAGGTCCTCTCTGGAAGTCCCTGCAGGAGATGACAAGACAGCCGAAGATGACTCCGAGGTGGCTGATGTGATTTTTCTTTCGGCGTGATTTGGAAAATGTTCCTTGAAAGTAAAATAAGACTTCCGGATGGAAAACCAAAAAGCAGCTAGAAAGAGTTCAGGCTGAGCTCTCCTTTAGTAACACCCATCCCTGCCGTTTTTTCAACTTTCCAGCTATCTTCTAAAGTTCGATTTTATATATATATAAAAATTCTGCAGCTTTAATGATCTTTCTGGTTTTCAAAACAGCGAAAGGATCTCTCTTTCTCTCTCTCTCTCTCTCTCTCTCTATATATATATTTCTTTGTTGTTGGACTTGTCCGCATCGCAAATCTATCTACCTTTCGGTCTTGCTTTCTATCTCTTCCTTTTCCTGCTTGTCAATAAACAAGGGTTGTATGAATGATTTCTCCCAGGACTTGACGAGTAGGAGAGTTAGCTCCTTTGGATTCGAATTGATTTTCTATCGATCGCAAATGTCCCCTGACCTTTGACATCCAATCTTGCTTGGCACGGGAGTTCAGCTTGGTTAAACAAAGGAAATCGGAATTAGGTTGCATAGCTAATGAACGAGGGGCGGGGAAGGATGGACAGAAAGATGAGTGTCCCCTTCCCAACCCGTTTCCCCCCCCCCAAGATTCCCGTAGAATTGGATCTTGGCATCTGCTAGTTAACAGAATATCAGAGTTGGAAGGGACCTTGGAGGTCTTCTAGTCCAACCCCCTGCTCAAGCAGGACACCTTATACAATTCCAGACAAATGGCTGTCCAATCTCTTCTTAAAATCCTTCCGGTGTTGGAGCATCCAGAGACAACTCGTTCCACTGATTAATTGTTCTAGCGGTCAGGATATCCCTCTTTAGTGCTAGGCTGCTTCTCCCCTTGATGAGGTTCCATCCCTTGCTTCTTGTCCTGACTTCAGGGGCTTCGGAGAATAAGTTATCCCCCCTTTTTCATTGCAGCCCATCAAATATTGGGCCATGTTATTATGATCTAATGTGTGGACAAATATTATAGAGTACAAGTGTAAGCAGAATGACAGAGTTGGAGGTCTTCTAATCCAACCCCCTGTTCAAGCAAGAGACCTTCTACCACTTCAGACAAACGGTTGTCCGATCTCTTCTTAAAAACCTCCAGTGATGGAGCACCCACAACTTCTAGTGGCAAGCTGTTCCACTGATTAATTGTCCCCACTGTCAGGCAATTCCAGATTGCTTCTCTCCTGGATTAGTTTCCATCCATTGCTTCTCGTCCTGCCTTCAGGGGCTTTGGAGAATAGGCTGACCCCCTTCCTCTTTGGGGCAGCCCCTCAAATATTGCAACACTGCTATCATGTCTCCCAAGTTCACAGCTTCATCTATCTTGCTGCCAGCCTTTCCCGTCTGTTTGAGCTTGAGGATGGGATACCAGGCCTGCGTCTTCCTTGGGCCAACACGCCATCTGAAGACGGTGCCCCATGGAGGAATCCTGCAACGCAATTTGTACATTCACTAGCGCTTTCTCATTGTCGAACCGTTCGGTAATTGATCCAATTCTTTCAGCGCTCTCTCGTCCCCCCCCCACGCACAAATATTTCAAGTCTTTCGGCAGCCCTACCATTTAGTCTTTAATTAACCGTTCAGTACCGCTTTATAATGCCTTGGTAAGACCACACCTGGAATGTTGCACCCAGTTTTGGTGGCCACGATATAAAAATGATGTTTAGAACAAGTGCAGAGAAGAGCAACCAAGATAATTAGGAGGCTAAAATATATGAAGAACGGTTGCAGGAATTGGGTACTTTTAAGTCTACTGAAAAGTAGGACTAGGGGTGGCATGATAGCAGTCTCCCAATATTTGAGGGGTTGCCCCAAAGAAGAGGGGATCCACCTATTCTCCAAAGCACCAGAAGGCAAGACAAGAAACAATGGATGGAAACTAACCAAGGAGAGAAGCAACCTGGAATTAAGGAGAAACTTCCTGACAGTGAGAACAATTAATCAGTGGAACGGCTTGCCTCCAGAAGTTGTGGGTGCTCCATCACTGGAGGTTTTTAAGAAGAGGTTGGACAGCCGTTTGTCCAGAATGGAATAGAGTCTCCTGCTTGAGGAGAGGGCTGGACTAGAAGACCTCCAAGGTCCCTTCCAATTCTGTTATTCTGTTACTCTGCAATCATATAAGGTAGTCGGTAATAAAAAAAAAATCAGAGGCCACCACTATCATCCAGGATCAGGACTAGAGGGAAGTTGCAAAAGATGATGATGATGGAAGAAGAGAAGAAGGAGGAGGAGGAGGAGGAGGAGGAGAGGAAGAAGATATCCATTCAATCGCGTCGGACTCTTGGCGATTCTATGGACCAACTCTCTCCATGTCTTCCGATCTTGCGCTGCTTCTCTTGAGTTCTTGCAAAAGATATTCTCTTCTTTTTCTATATTTTTCTGCGGACTCTCCATTCCAAAGCTGCCCTGCGCTGTCGGGATGAGTGCAGAGCCAAATGTGTCCCTTAAACCCCCCTGAAGCCGTACAGTTCTGATGGTCTCTGATCCTCCATCACCGCTAGCCAAGAGGCTGGGTGCGTTCATCCAAGGCTGGAGATTTATCCTGCCACTGGAGATTTAATCTGGTTCTCCCTTCGGTGTGCCACCGGTTTCTAGATTGCGGTTCAGGTCTCTGAGCCAGGGCAGGGCTAGGCTGCTTCAGCTGAGTCCTGCAAAGACATTATGTGTATAGATCTGGCTTTGTGGGTGACAGTCGGTCAAGGAACACTGCAAAAAAAATGCATTTAGCCATCGCTAAATCAGGCTTTAAGTGGGCAGCTTTGGCCCGATGACAGAAGCAAAGAGAGGCTCCTAAAAGAATAGAGGAAGGGGCCCCACCGAGCTCAGGAAACCTACATCACAACAAATGGAACAGAGTTTAGCCCTTTTTTTCTGGCTTTGAAGACTTTGGGGGGGGGGAAGACCCTGAGGTTGGGAAAGATGGAAGGCGAAAAGAGAAGGGGACGGCAGAGGCAGAGATGGTTTATGTCGTGTTTCTCCGGAGTCGACACAGTAGTGTCAAGATTTCCTTTTCCCCAGTTTTTGCTCCGGAGCGAAGCTTTCCAATTGCTAAGTGAAATCTGGAGTCGCTCTGGAAAAAGGCAGCGGTGGTCATTACAAGCATCCACATTTTTGAAATATTCCTCATTCTCGTTTGAACCATCTGGGCTGAATTCATTCAGAAAGAAGCGTTGCTGTCTTATTTGGTTTTCTTTTTTTAATGTTGGCCCGGATAGAAACGTCTGCCTGCCTGCCTGCCTATCTCTCTCTCATCTATCTATCTATCTATCTATCTATCTATCTATCTATCTATCTATCTATCTATCTATCTATCTATCTATCTATCTATCTCATCTCTCTATCTCTCTATCTATCTCATCTCTCTCTCTCTCTCTCTCTCTCTGTCTCTCTCTTTATCTATCTGTCTGTCTGTCTCTCTACCTATGTACCTACCTACCTGTCTACCTACCTACCTATCATTATCTCTCTCTCTCTCTCTCTATCTATCTATCTATCTATCTATCTCTCATAGTCTATCCTATCTACCTACCTACCTACCTACTCCTCTCTCTACCTATCTACCCCCTCCTCTTTCATATGTATCCATCATCTCTCAACATCTTGTGCCAAGGAGAAGGAAAATCACTTCTCCTTATTCTTATAAATTATAAGAATAATTTATATTCTTGCCTTTCTCTTTCATGCACCTGAGTGAGCCACTTTTTAAAAAATTCCTCATCGTAATCTTTTCTAGATTTTTCTAAGTGAACCGGAAAACGTTCAACTTTCATTCTTACTTCTTTCTGGTTTGGACTTGTATCATCTAACTGCTTATTTTCTTTCCTTCTATCTCTTTCAATTTTGAGGTCTGTTTTTTCCCCCCTCCACTCCAATGAGGTGAAAATCAGGTAGATGGGTGCTTGAGTTGCAGAGTTCATCATGTTCCCCAGCAAAGCCTAGCTGAATTTGCAGATTGAGAGACATCACTGAACTTTCTCTGAAAAGCCAGATTGGTTGTCGTTGTTGTTCAGTCAATATGTTGTGTCCGACACTTTGCAACACCGTGGACCAGAGCACGCCAGGCCCCCTTGTCCTCCACTGTCTCCCAGAGTTTTCCCAAATTCATGTTCGTTGTCTCCACGACACTATCAGAATAACAGAACAGAATTACAGAATAACAAAGTTGGAAGGGACCTTGGAGGTCATCTAGTCCAACCCCCTGCTCAAGCAAGAACCCTACACCAATTCAGACAAATGGTGGAGACATCTCTTCTTAAAAACTTGTTGGAGCCTTCACAATTTCTCGAGGCAAGTCGTTCTACTGAAGCAGTTGTACTTTCTCCCTGTTGCTCGTCACCTTGTCCCATTAATGGATCAATAATTTCCTTGACTTTTTCTCTTGTTTTTCACATGTTGAAAGAAGCTTCAGGGTTTTTTTTTTGTTGTTGTTATTTTTAACTTTTTGTCGCAAGCCTTAGTTCATTTTGAGCCTTAGCTTTCCTAATTTCATCTTTGCAGGCTCGGGCTGTTTGCTGCTCTTCTGCCTTAGTTATGTGCCTTTCTTTCTACTTTTTCTACTTGGCCTTTTAGTCTTTCCATTTATCAGAGAGTTCTTTGTGCAGCCATGCCGGTTTCCACTATCTAACCATCTCATCCTCTTCTGTCCTCTTCTCCTTTCACCTTCCGTCTTTCCTGACATCATCAGGGTCTTTTCCGATAAAAGTTGTCTTCAAAGCCACATTTTTAAAAAGGTGAAACTCTATTCCATTTATTTTGACAAAGCTGGGTATTTTATTTTTATATACGATTGGGCTTTCTGTGCACCTGATTAGCAAACTGGCTTGCAACAACCGTAAGAGACTCAAAACAACCTTCGTACAGTTGCAATCCAGAAAAAAATTCCTAATGAACGTTTGGATATCTCTGTCCTGGTGGGTTGGATACGAGGCAGCCCACCTTCCTGTGCTTATAATGTTTAACATCTGAATTCCAATTCAGGAGAAATTTAGCAAATCTGTCCTGGATGGGAGAAACCGGGAGCTGGTACATTCAGAGTTAATATTTGTTTCTCTTCAAGCTGTGCTTGCATTTGTTCCCCTTGCTCTGTCCGTAAGGTTGCAGCCGAGAGGAGCGCTAAACCGAGCTGATAAATAGAAATAAATAATAATATAATCAGCCCCCAACACTCAGATCCAAGCTCAACACACGCATTTGATGGCGCAGTGGCGCATACATTTGAATAAAGAGGTTTTGCCCGTGTCAGGAAGATTTGGGCGGTTGAAATCTGCCAACGAAAGGGCTGGAATTGCATGGAATTTATTCTTTTTTAAAATTCAGTGACCAGATGGGTGAATCCATCTGAGTGCAGAATCACTTTGAGTTTCATGCTGAATTGTCAGCTTCTCCCAGGCAGGTCTGGGAACATTCTTGGTTCTAGAGAAGGACTCCAATATTTGTTAAGCAAGAACGGTCGTTTACGGCGTGAAAATATGGAGAAAGGCTCAAACCGGGCAAAATTTGGGTGGTCCTGAATACAGGTAGTCCTCTACTTACGACCACAATTGGGCCCAAAATTTCTGTCGCCAAGTGAGACCTTTACTAAACGATTTTTTGCCCCATTGTACGATCTTTCTTCCACCATCGTTAAGCGAATTGCTGCCGTTGTTAAGTTAGTCACATGGTTGTTAAGTGAATCCGGCTTCCCCATGGACTTTGCTTGGCAGAAGGTCGCAAAAGGAGGATCACGTGAACACCCCTCCCCCCGGGAACACGGCGACCGTCATAAGTATGAGTCAGTTGCCAAGCGTCTGAATTTTGATCATGTGACCATGGGGAGGCCGCAACAGTCGTAAGTGTGAAAAACGGCCCTAAGTCACTTTTTTCAGTGCCGTCGTCATTTCCAGCGGTCACTAAACGAACTGTTGTAAGTCAAGGACCGCCTGCAGTCTTGAATCTCGGTAACCTGGCTGCCTAGGAAAAGCGAAAGAGCCTCTCCTGAAGGAGGTGAACAAGGGAAACCTCTTGAAAACAACGAGATCGAAAGCGGAATACCGAAAGGAAACAATTGAGCATCGAGTTTCCTGCTGGAAAAAAGAATCTTTGCAGAATTTGCACGCAGCCCCCAGCTTGCTGTGGCTGACGGTGGTTGGGGGAAATTGCAAACTCACTGACCTCGATGAAGCCTGGTGGTTCACTCTGTGTGTGCGTGCGTGTAGAATCAGAATAGAGCTGAAAGGGACCTTGGAGGTCCTCTAGTCCAACCCCCTTCTCAAGCAAGAGACTGTATATGACAAGTGTCTGTCCGGTCTCTTCTGGCTGGTGAGCCTCATCTCCAGCTGCATGTTGACCTCCCTGCAGGTACAGCTCTGCACTCCCAAATCAATGAGAACAGAGCTGGAGGGGACCTTGGAGGTCTTCTAGTCCAACCCCTGACTCAAGCTGGAGACCCTCTCCCATTCCGGACAAATGCCTGTCCGGTTTCTTCTTAAAAGCTTCTAGTGATGGAGCACCCACAACTTCTGGTGGCGAGCTGTTCCGCTGGTTAATTGACCTGACTGTTAGGAAGTTCCCCCTTAATTCCAGGTTGCTTCCCTCCTCGATTAGTTTCCATCCGTCGTTTCTTGTCTTGCTTTCTGGTGCTTTGGAGAACAGGTGACACCCTCCGCCCCCCTCTTCTTTGGGGCAGCCCCTCAAACACTGCTATATCAGGTCACGGCTGGTCCTTCTTTTCACTGGCGTAACCGTACGGAGTTCCTGCAATCCTCCTCCGTTCGTTTTATGACGCTCCTGGCCACGGCTTCCCGGCGCTGGGTACAATGCGGGGGCCGTGGTGCCTTTCCTGTAAGAGCCCGGGCGCTGGTCTGCTTTGCTAGGAAATGCTCGGATTGAATTATTAATGGAAGCCTCTCCAGCGTCAGGGACCGGCGGAGCCCCCCCTCCCTCCCCATTCTGCAGGCTGCCCCTCCTCCCTCATTCCTGGGGCCTTTGGGGAAATGGAGGTAGAATTAAATGCAGGTGCAGGAAAGGGAAGCTGCAGTTAGGAAGTTTCTCCCCCCCCCACCATTTTTAACCCTTTCCTTTCTCCATCTGCGCACCCCCTCCCACCTCCCCTCTCCCTACTGCCGGAGGGGCTAGGGTCCGTGTGGGTGTGTGTGTAGGTGTGAGTGTCAGGTGCCCGCTGGCCTCCCTTCCCCTCCCCACCCCACCTCAAGTCGGTATCCCGAACATTTGGAAAAGGAGGAGGGCAGGCAAATTGGGAAAGAATGGTGGGATTGTGCGATGGAAGGGCCCTCCCGAGGTCATCTAGTCCGGCCCCCTTGGATGTAGAAAGTCAGTTCTAAGTCATCCCGAAGAGAGGGCTGCCGGGTTGGACGCAGAGAGAGAACATTTGGGGGCCTTGAGTGACAAATCAGATACTCTTTGGAGCGGCTCCAAAGATTCACACACACAAAGCAATAAAAATATCCAAAATAAATATACACAGCAGTAGAGATACAGGTAGTCCTTGACTTACCACAGTTCATTTAGTGACCAAAGTTACAACGGTGCTGAAAAAAAGGGACTTGCGGCCGTTTTCCCACCCTTGCAGTATCCCCCGCTGATCAAAATTCAGTAGGCCTGGCAAGTGACTCCCATTTATGACGGTCGCAGTGCCCTGGGGTCACGTGATTTCCCCCTTTTTGCGACCTTCTGATAAGCAACAGGGAAGCCAGATCCATTTAACAACCGCATTGCTAATTTAACTGCCATGATTCGCTTAACAACGGCGGCCAGAAAGATCGTAAAATGGGGCAAAACTCACTGAATAACCGTCTCAATGGAAAATTCTGGGCTCAGCTGCGGTCGTAAGTCGAGGACTACCTGGGCTATCCACGCAGCAGCTTTCTGCACCAGTTGCTTCACTTTTTAGGCGATACACAAAGAATCGCAGGGTACATACAAACACTTCTCAGGGATTCCAGAGACGGCATTCATAGAAATGTGGTTTGCATTTAATTTCTGGAACAAACCGAAGCAAGATATCTGAGTGGGGTGCGGTGGAGAAGCAGAATGAGAGAGAGAGAGAGAGAGAGAGAGAAACAGGAATGAAAAACCGGAATTAAGACCGTCTGCCTGCAACTCCCGAGGGATCAGCAGGTGACAGTAAGCGAGAAACCCGATCCCCGTTGTCGCACGAGGCTCACAGCTGAAGTGTCGTTGGGCTGTTGGCTTTAGGGCCGTGTCCAATATCATCTTTTGAAAAAGTCAGCAGTAGCAGAAAACTAAAAGAGAGAGAAAGACAGACAGACAGACGGAGGACTTGAAAATAATCCTCCAGCCCCTGCAACTGGTTTTGCAACGGATGGAAACGTATCAAGGAGAGAAGTAACCTAGAACTAGGGAGAAATTTCCTGACAGTGAGAACAATTAACCAGTGGAACTCCTTGCCACCAGAACTTGTGGGTGCTCCATCACTGGAGGCTTTTAAGAAGAGATTGGACAACCATTTGTCTGAAATGGTATGGGGTTTCCTGCCTGAGCAGAGGGGTTGGACTAGAAGACCTCTGAGGTCCCTTCCGACTCTGTCATTCTGTTGTTTTGAAGAGAGTAAGTGCAAAGTGTGGGCCCAATTGGCCAAAAAAAACACCTCAGGGTTGGAAACCTGCGGAAGTGGCCTTCATCCTGCAGTGGGTAGACAATGGCTAAAATGTGGAGGAGGAGGAGGAGGAGGAGGAGGAGGAGGAGGAGGAGGAGGAGGAGGAGGAGGAGGAGGAGGAGGAGGAGGAGGAGGAAGGTATGATGCACCTGTCATTCATCTTATTTATGCATTTGTTAATCAAAGGAAGAAACTACCTGAGTTGCCTTTGCAACACCAGGAGACTTGCATTAAGCATGTGTCTGTCTGTCTGTCTCAATAACGATTTTATCAAGGAAGGAAGGAAGGAAGGAAGGAAGGAAGGAAGGAAGGAAGGAAGGAAGGAAGGAAGGAAGGAAGGAAGGAAGGAAGAATATTTCTGCAACTGGCTGGAATTAAATTGGAAGCACTGACTTTAGGATGGCTTCCGTTTTCCGTAATATGAGATCTCCTGCCTGGGTCAAACCAATAATTCTATCATCCCCTGCCGGCGTAATGGCTGGGAATCATGGGACTTGTAGTCAGGCAAAGCTGGAGGAGGCTGAATCGGGGTGGTTGTGCTGTATGATGAGAGAAGCCGCCTTTCTAGAATCCTCCACGGTAGCTTCTTCCAAGGATGCCCAGCACAGCAAACGGTGGTTCTAATGTTAGTAAAAACCACTTCTTTTTTTCTGATGAGAATAAACAGAGGAGGCAGTGAGGAATGAATAAACTTTGTTTTCTTACAGAGGAGATGCCACGTTATTAGTTTCCCTGTAATTCCCGCTTGTTTTCTTGCAGACGTTTCATGACCCAACTAGGTAACATCATCAGTGCTAGAAGGAGAGGGGTTTGCAGAGAAAAGGAGGAAGAGGACTGTGGGTCTTTGGTGGTCTTTGAGTTTGGTAGTTTTCTTGCAGATATTTCAATACCAAAATAGGTAACCTCATCAATGCTAGGAGAGGGGTTTGCAGAGAGGAGGAGGACTGTGGGGTGGGGTCCTTGATGGTCTCTGAGCTTGGTAGGTTTCTTGCAGACGTTTCATGACCCAACTAGGTAACATCATCAGTGCTAGAAGGGAGTGGTGGGAAAGGAGGAGGAGGAAGAGGAGGATTATGGATCCTTGGTGCTCTCTGAGCTTGGTTGTTTTCTTGCACATTTGGCACAGAAGATCTCTGTATCAAACCCAATGTGTCAACGCATTTCTGGTCCACTTAATTCATTAACATTCTGAAACTTTTCTGTCCAATATTGTCCAAACCTTTCAGGGATTCAAATACAGACAGTGCGCAAACTCCAACAGTTCATTTAGTGACCGTTCAAAGTTACAACAGCACTGGAAAGAGTGACGTATGACCATTTTTCACGTTACGACCTTTGCAACATGATCCCCCTGATCCCAATTCAGAAGCTTGTCAAACTGTTTCCTGTTTATGACGATTGTGGCTTCCCTGGGGTCATGTGATCCGTTTTGGCGAGCTTCTGACAAGCAAAGTCAATGGGGAAACCGGATTCACTTAATAACCCGTGTTGCTAACAATGGCAGTGACTCACTTAACAACCGTGGCAAGGAAATTCATAAAAGGAGGCAAAACTCACTAAACAAATATCTCACTTAACAAAATAAATTTTGGGCTCCGTTGTGGTCGTAAGACAAGAACTCCCTGAAGCATGCAAGCTGATCTTCGATCCAGAAAAGCAGAGTGGAGTTCAACTCCCATAATTCCCCTGCCAGCGTGGAATTCAGTTTGTCAAGTTTTTCACCCAGTCCCGTGCAGTGTGTAAGGTTTCGGTGAGTCACAACTATCTCCCGGCCCCAAAATTTGAACGCTTTTGTTTAAACGTAAACTCCATCTTTGCAGATTAAAAATACAGTCTTCAATTTTGCTTGTTTAGCGACCGTTCGAAGTTAGTACGACGCAAAAAAAAGCGCGACATGACTATTTTTTCACACTTATGTCCGTTGCAGCATCCCCAAAGTCATGTAATCAAAATGCAGGTGGTTCTCGCCTTATAACAGTTTGTTTAGTGACTGTTTGAAGTTACAACACCACTGACTTTTGTGACCATTACAGCATCCTCAAAATTCAGAGGCTTGGCAATTGACTCATATTTATGACCGTCGTAGCATCCCAGGGTCACATGAGCCCCTTTTGTGATCTTCTGACAAGCCAAGTCAATGGGGAAGCTGGATTCACTTAACAACGGCAGTAATTCGCTTAAGAACCGTGGCAAGAAAGGTTGGAAAAAGGGGGGAAATTCACTGAACAATTGTCTCGTTTAGCAACAGAAATTTGGGGCCCAATTGTGGTCGTAATTCGTAAATTGAAGAACTACGATAGTTCATTTAGTGACCGTTCAAAGTTACAGCGGCACTGAAAAAATGACTTTTGACCGTTTTTCATGGTTACAAGCTTTGCAGCCGAGGTGGTATGCAGCTGGTTCAGACCGGTTCACCTGAACCGGTAGCAGAAATCGTGGGTGGGCCCACCTACCCGCCCACCCTCCCTGGCTCTATGCCATCCTATTTAGGCACGGTTTTGAGGCTGGGTGCATGCGCAAAAGGCGTGCGCTCCAGTAAAGCACATACGTGGAAGGCCGGGCACATGCGTGGGCACATGCATGCACATTTGCGAACCAGTAGGGAAAGTAAGTGAATACCACCCAATATTTGCAGCATGCAACTGGTTCATACTTATGACCATTGCTGCATTCCAGGCTGATGTGATCCCCTTTTGCGACCTTCCGACAAGAAAGTCGATGGGGAAGCCAGATTCACTTAACAACTTTGTTACAAACTTAACAATGGCAGTGATTCACTTAAGAACTGTGGCAAGAAAGGTCGTAAATTGGGGTAAAATTCACCGAACAACCGTCTCACTTAGCAGCAGAAACTTGGAGCTCAGTTGTGGTCATAAATCGAGGAGTACCTGTATTACCTCCATCACTACTGCTCTATTTTTCCCTCTTTCTCTCTCTGGATTTTTTGTTTCTTAGCTAAACAGATCTTGGAGAAAACAGTGGATGGAAAAGTTATTTCCTTGGGGAATTGCACTGAGAAAGGGAAAAGTTTGCCTCACTTTTGTGTGTGGGTTGCAGATTGGGAAGAAATCTTGTTTTGCATTGTTAAAGGAAAAAAGATTGTCCTCTCTCTGTTTTCTCTAATTATTCTTCCCTTTTTGGACTGAAAGGCCAAAGCAGCTATTTCTGGCCCCAGTAAGGCGGATAGAAAGAACGGAAAAATCAGCCTTCCTAACAGATCAGCATGGAAACCCTACCAATTTATCATTATTAAAGCAATTTATTATTTGATCTGTCCGATAAGTCTTACAGGGAAGCCCAAATGCTACGCTTGGAATACAGGTAATCCTCCACTTTACGACTCCAATTGAGCCCAAAATGTATCTTTCTAAGCGAGACATTCGTTAAGTGAACTTTGCTCCATTTTACAACCTTTCTTGCCACCGTTGTTAAGTGAATTGTTGCAATTGGTAACATGGTTCTTAAACGAATCTGGTTTTCCCATTGACTTTGCTTGTCAGAAGGTCACAAAAATAGATCACGTGACACCCCCAGGGACACTGCGACCGTCGTAAATATGAGTCGCTTGCCAAGCGTCTGAATTTTGATCACGTGACCACGGGGGACGCTGCAATGGTTGTACGTTTGGAAAATGGTCCTAAAAGTCACTTTTTTCCGTGCCGTTGTAACTTTGGTCATTAAATGAGCTGCTGTAAGTTGAGGACTTACAGGTCCACAATTGGACCTGTAAGTTTTGGTCACCATAATATAAAGAAGATGTTTAGAAAAAGTGCAGAGAAGAGCAAGAAAGATGATTAGGGGGCTGGAGGCTAAAACATAACAAAAAACAGTTGCAGGAATTGGGTTTAATTCTAGTTTAATGAAAAGAAGAACTATCAGGGTGACATGATAGCAGTCTTCCATTGTTTGAGGGGCTGCCCCAAAGAAGAGGGGGTCCACCTATTCTCCAAGGCAGAACAAGAAGCAACGGATGGAAATTAATCAAGGAGAGAAGCAACCTGGAATTGAAGAGAAATTTCCTCACAGTTAGAACAATTAATCAGTGGAACTCCTTGCCACCAGAAGTTGTGGGTGCTCCATTACTGGAGGATTTTAAAAGGCAATGGACAATCTGGAATGGTATAGAGTCTCTTGCTTGACCTCAGGGTTGGACTAGAAGACCTTCAAGCCAGGTCTCTTCCAACTCTGTCATTCTGTATTCTGTAAATGTTCAGAAAAGAAGGATTAGGGATGACATGATAACAATCTTCCAACATTTGAGGGGTTGCCACAAAAAGAGGGGATCAAATTATTCTCCAAAGCCCCTGAAGGCAGGACAAGAAGCAACAGATGGAAACTAATCAAGGAGAGAAACAACCTGGAATTAAGGAGGAATTTCCTGACAGTGAGAACATTTAACCAGTGGAACAGCCTGCCACCAGAAGTTGTGGGTGCTCCATCACTGGAGTTTTTCAAAAGGAGACCGAACAACTGTCCGGGAATTGCGCAGCAACTGTCCCAATGAAGTAATAGAGGATGACCTGAACTTGTAATTTTATATAAATAAATATATTTAACATTTATATTTATATCAGTCAAGATAGGAGCCTCATGAGGTAAAATCCACACAGGAACATCCTCATGTGGTAAATAACCGAGCTCACAGAAGAAAAAGGCGGGAAAGAAGGAAACACCCCCTTTTGCCCACAGCAACCAATCACGGCGCAGGTTGCCTCATGTAGGCGCCAGCTCTCTCCCATCAATCAGCTACAACTGTGTGTTCTGGCAAATTGTACAACGCAACTGATACGTTTAAATAACAATTAACAACAACCATTTGTTTGAAATTTGTACTGCTTGAACGGGGAGGGGGGGTGGACTAGAGGACCTCCAAGGCCCCTTCCAACTCTGTTATTGCTATTCTGTTGTCATTCTGTTATTCTGAGATGCAGATCTGGAAGTTTGGATAGTTTAAAAAAAAAAAAAGGACGAAAAGGGAGTTTTCAGTTCGTATCAAGGCTCATGCGCCGGTGCAGAATACCTTAATACATAAAAATGAGGGCCGGTGGAAGAATTCCTGGTTGATTAATCATCTCCCTTTTAACTGATTGACTTAATTTGAATACATTTTCTTATTGCTGCTACCTCTGTCGCTTGCTTTGGACCAAAAAATAAGACATCCTTCCTTCCATTCCTTTCTTTTTCTCCTTCCCTCCATCCTTCCCATCTATCTCTTTCCTTCCTTCCTTCCTTCTTTCCATCCATCCATCCATCCCTCTCTTCTTCTCCTACACTCCATCCATCCATCCCTCTCCTTTTCCTACATTCCATCCCTTCCATCTATCTCCTCTTGTCCTTCCTTCTCCTTCCTTCCCTCTTTTTCTCCTTCCCTCCATCCCTCCCATCTATCTCCTTCCTTCCTTCTATCCATCCCTCCCTCTCTTTTCCTCATACCCTCCATCCCTCCCATCTCTCTCTTCTTGCCCTTCCCTCCCTCTGTTTTCCTCATACCCTCCATCCTTCTATCTCTTCTTGTCCTCCTTCCTTCCTTCCCTCTTTTTCTCCTTCCCTCCATCCCTCCCATCTATCTCATTCCTTCATTCCCTCCATCACTCCCTCTGTTTTCCTCATAACCTCCATCCCTCCCATCTATCTCGTCCTTCCTTCCTTCCTTCCTTCCCTCCTTCCTTCCTCCCTCCCTCTCTTAATAATCTGAATAATATGCACTTCCATTTTTAATGGTTGGTCATACAGTCAGCCAGATGTTTGAACTGGATTTGGCATTTTTATCCACCAATGGAGTCCTTTGGCAGGCAGACATTCTTGTTTGAGTTAATGAAAGGTATCATCATCACAGGATCTCAGCTCTTCCAAGTCAAGCTGCCTTTTGCAATTGACCGATAGTGAATTTGTCAATGCCAATAGTGTTTAAAGGGTGCTCCAGTTCCCAAGGCACCTATTAATACTGGTACCATCTTTGCTTGCTTTTGCCACAGTCGTTCTACTTCTATTTGCAGGTCTTCGTATTCTGAGATTTTCTCCATTTCTTCCCCTTCTCTCCTGCTGTCTCCGGCTACTGTCACGTCCGTTACCCAGGCTCTTTTTTTTTGGTCTCTCTTACCAACAGTTGTTAAGTCTGGAGCCTTTTGTAGCAGGAGCTTGTCTGTCTGAATTCTCAAGTCCCAGAGCAATTTTATCATCTTCATTTTCTTCATCTGTTTTGGCGGCTGTTTCTGTGCGGCAATATTCGGGTTTTAAGTCTTTTACGGGCATCAACCTCTCCACAAGTTGGGCTGGTTGAAATTTTATTTATTTATTTAATTATTTTTTAAAAATTACATTTAGTCTTTCAAAGATAACTACAGGTAGTCCTTAATTTACAGGTGTTCATTTAGTGATCAGTTGAAGTTACAACACCACCGGAAAAAAAATGACATGACCACTTACGACCATTGCAGCATCCCCCGTGGTCACATGATCAAAATCCAGATGCTTGGCAGCTGACTCATATTTATGACGGTTGCAGTGTCACGTGATCCCCTTTTATGACCTTCTGACAAGCAAAGGCAATAGGGAAGCTGGATTCACTTAACGACAGGTTACTAACTTAACAGCTGCAGTGATTCACTTAATAACTGTGGCAAGAAAGGTTATAAAATGGGACCAAACTGAACAACTATCTCACTTACCCAACAATGGGTTCAATTGTGGTCGTAAGTCGATGACTACCTGTACCAGGCCCCAATTGGGTTTTGGGTTTCCAGACAGCTGTTTCCTACAGCTGGGTCTCTCTCAGGTTTCCTTTAATCTCCTAAAATTTCTCCTTCATTTATGATTTTTTTCCCCCTCCAGCCCTCTCACGGATGGGTTTTGCAGAGCGGTATTGTACTTTAATTCCCCAAATAAATGAAACCAACATAGCAAATTTCCTTTATACCTAATATTACCTTTGCCAAGTTCCAAAGCAGTTGAAATTCCTGCTTTTTCCTTTCTGTACAAGTCCAGGTGTGTCTAAAGTGTTGATTATAATTCCCGGGAGTTTAAAGTATTTGTTGTCTGGATTGTAATGCACACAGCAATCATTTCCCAACTATGGCAGAGATTATTATATCACCAAAATGTGCTTTCTTTGCAGAAAATCTGCAGTTCCAGGCTTGACAAACAGGCCTAAAAATAAACAGTTCATTTAGTGACAACTTAGTGACCATTCAAAGTTACAGTGGCACTGGAAAAAAGTGACTTATGACCATTTTTTCACACTTAACGACTGTTGCAACATCCCCATGGTCATGTGATCACGGTCACACTGTCCTGGGATCACGTGATCCCGTTTTGTGACCTTCTGACGTGCAAAGTCAACGGGGAAGCCGTGTTCACTGAACAATCATGTTACTAACTTAACAACCACAGGGATTTGTTTAACAACTGTGGCAGGAAAGGTCCTAAAAGGGGGTAAAAAAACACATTGACCAACTGTGTCGCTTAGCAACACAAATGCTGGGTTCAATTGTGGTCGTAAGGTGAGGACTGCCTGTAGATGAAATTGCGCCTGGACGGAGGATACAAAGAACTTGTAAATAAGAAAAATTGGATTTGTTCTGTAAGTGGCTATCTGGGAACTCTCACTCTCCATAAAACAGGAAAAAAGGAGCAATGGGACAAGCTGCCTACCTCAATGTTCTTTTGATGTTCTGGATTGAAATTCTCAAAGTTCCAAGTTTGCAACTCCTTTGGAGTCGTGGAGTCCTTGCTGCTCTCTGAGCTTGGTTGTTTTCTTGCAGACATTTCATGACCTAACTAGGTAATGTAGGCAGGCTCCATGATGGTTGTATGTCAAAGATTATCTGTGGAAAAAAATAGACTGGAAGACCTTCAAGATCCCTTCCGACCCTATTTGTCTGCTATTCTGTTATTTGTTACTCTGTTATTCTGCTATTCTATTACTCTGTTATTCCGTTACTCTGTTATTCTGCTATTCTATTATTTGTTACTCTGTTATTCTGCTATTCTGTTACTCTGTCATTCCGTTACTCTGTCATTCCGTTACTCTGTTATTCTGCTATTCTATTACTCTGTTATTCTGTTATTCTGTTATTCTGCTATTCTCTTACTTTGTTATTCTGTTATTCTGCTATTCTGTTATTTGTTACTCTGTTATTCTGCTATTCTATTACTCTGTTATTCCGTTACTCTATTATTCTGCTATTCTGTTATTTGTTACTCTGTTATTCTGCTATTCTGTTATTTGTTACTCTGTTATTCTGCTATTCTGCTATTCTATTATTTTACTATTCTGTTATTTTGCTATTCTGTTTTCTGCTATTCTGTTACTCTGTTATTCTATTTTTTTTGGCATAGAAAAGGAGGCTGAGTTCAGCCCCTGCAGATGTTTTGCGTTGCAGCTGCTTAAACACCTTTTTTTTCCTCCTTTCTCTCCCTCCCACAGTGGTATTGGGCTGGCTCGGGCCCATTTTGAAAAACAGCCCCCATCTAACCTCAGGAAATCCAACTTTTTCCACTTCGTGCTTGCCATGTACGACCGTCACGGACAGCCAGTGGAGATCGAGAGGACGTCTTTCATCGACTTTGTGGAGAAGGACAGAGTAAGGTCCAAACTCATGCGCGGTTCTCGCAAACACAAGAACCCAAACACACACAGACACACACAGGAAACAGTCAGGATAGAATATCCTCAAACCCTTCCAGTTGCAGTTATTCTGATTTTTTTCCCCCAGCAGCCATCAGAATCCACCAGAGCTAAACCCTTGCTGGAGTAATATTGAAAATATCCTTGATGGCTCCCTGAGCGCCTTTTTCATTCATTCATTCATTCATTCATTTTGTTATTGAACATTTGTAGTGGGGGGGGGGGGGCAAGGGAAGGAAAAAAAAAGATAACCCACAGGAGACACAGCATATAAAATAAAGACAAGAACCAGGAATAAGTGGCAAGCAGAAACACCCGAGAATCTAAAATAGCATAAAGGGAATTTTGCTGCAAGATATCATTATGACTTATAGCATTATAAACTATATCTATCTTTTTTAAAAAGGAAGTGAAAATACCTCTTCATTAAGCCTTTACCCAAAGCCACCAGGTCAACATTTTAAATACATTTTATTGTGTCATTCCAAGATATAAATACAAATAAACCCAAAAATTAAAAAACAGCAAGAGAAAGTGAGAGAGAAAAAGATGACGCCTGACTTTTTCAGTGCAGTAAAATGCAAAAAAACACCACAAACTAAACATTTTGCTTTACACTTCACAACTTTACCAGCCATTCCTATAATAACAAAACCATCGTAATCATCAAACTCCAAGTTTCCTTTTCTTTTCCAGACCAGAAAGTCCAGAAATAGAAACAAAACTCGATAAAATCCCTTTGATTAAAATGGTCTTTTTCTCCTCCTCTACTCACTCTCTCAAGCTACCTGCTTAGCACAGTATAAGTGGCTACTTAAAACTATCAGCTATGATACTTCAACTCCATGCTAGAAATCTAGTTTTCCATACAGTGAAAGCAGTGGTGGGATTCAAGTAATTTAACAACTGCTTCTCTACCCTACTGATTTCTTCCAACAACCAGTTTGCCAAACTGCTCAGAAAGTTAACAACTGGTTCTCCCGAAGTGGTGCAAACTGGCTGAATCCCATCACTGAGTGAAAGGATCATCTCTGGGTAAAGCCCCTCATCTAATAAAGATGATGTTTGTAGGGCACTGAGGGCATATTTGAGGGGGTGCCATCTCAACTTTTACATGCACACACACAGAGAGAGAGAGAGAGTAGAAAAAACAAGAATGAAAAAAAGAAAGAGATAGAAGAAAAAGAAAGAAAGAAAGAAAGGAAAGAAGAGAGGGGAAAGGAAAGAGAGAAAGAGAGGAAAAGAAAGGAAAGAGAAAGAAAAGGAAAGGGAAAAGAAAGGAAAGAAAGAAAGAAAAGAAAGAAAGAAAGAAAAGAGAAAGAAGGAAAGAGAGAGGAAAAGAAAGGAAAGGAAAGAGAAAAGAAAGGAAAGAAAGAAAAAGAAAGAAAGAAAAGGGGAGGGAGGGAAAGAAACAGAAATAAAGAAAAAGAGAGAGAAAGAAAAGAAAAAGAAAGAAAGAAAAAGAAAAAAGAGAGAGAATGAGCAACAGACTGCAGCGGGAGCAGGGCTCAGGAATGAGTCAGTCTGGACAGGATGTCAAGATAAGAGAAGAAGGAGAAAAGAGGAAGAGGAGGATGGTTGCACCCCAGGCTAATTTCTACACGAAGCACTTTCAGAAGAAGACACCTCTGCCCTCTCCTTTTCCCAAACTCCCCGTCTTGGCATAAGGAAGATCAAGGATTTCCCCCAGTCTCAGAAAACAAGAGACAACCCCAGTTCATCCACTCCCCTTCCAGTTGATTGCACCTCCAAAGAAAAGCATCTCCCGCTTGCCCCGCTGTTCCTGGTTAAACGTGTCTTTGAGGAACACCAGGTGGAAGATCTCCGCTCTTCGCCTTTTTTCATTCCTCCTTTCCTCCTGACAGGAGCAGAACGGAGAGAAAACCAACAACGGCATTCACTACCGGCTGCAGCTGCTGTACAGTAACGGTAAGGACCCTATAACCTTAGTTTGGGGCTTTGGTGAAGCTCTGCTGCCTTTGCTGAAGGCTATTCAGAAGACGGAAGCTGCTGAGATACATTTGCTCATCTAAATTTTATCTTGACCCTCCACCTGCAGCCGAATAGTTAGGATAGGGTTCAGGGTGGCTTCAGAAGCTTGCAAGGTATGTTTGCAAGCCATTGAGGAAAGGACAACCCCCCACCCCAACACACCCCAAATTGGTGGCTACAGGGCTGGAGGTCAGCACTCTTTTAATCAAACTCTGGACTTAAGTAAAACGTGCCGAAAGCATTTGTAAGAAACCATCCAGACCTTGAGAAAGAGTGCACAGAAAAGCAACAAAGATGATTAGGGGAACGGAAGCTAAAACATATTTATTTATTTATTTATTTATTTATTTATTTATTTATTTATTTATTTATTTATTTATTTATTTATTTATTTATTTATTTATTTATTTATTTATTTATTTATTTATTTATTTATTTATTGGTTCAATTTATATACCGCCCTTTTCCAGAGACTCAGGGCAGCTTACAATGCATTAAGCAATAGCCTTCATACTTTTGTATATACCTGCTTAGTAGGGCTTTCGCCCCCCCCCCCAAAGCGGTGTTCTTTTTTTTTTTAATACAAAGTCAGCTTATTGCCCCCACAAACCGGGTCCTCATTTTACCTACCTCGAAAGGATGGAAGGCTGAGTCAACCTTGAGCCTGGTGAGATTTGAACTTGCGGTAATTGCAGGCAGCTGCTGCTACTTAACAGCACTTTAGTCTGCTGCGCTACCAAGGCTCTTCCCTTGGTATATGAAGAATGATTGCAGGAATTGGGTATGTCTAGTTTAATTAAAAGAAGTATTAGGGGTGACATGATAGCAGTCTTCCAATATTTGAGGGGCTGCCCCAAAGAAAAGAGGGTCGAGCTATTCTCCAAAGCACCTGAAGGCAGGACAAGAAGCAATGGATGGAAACCAATCAAGAAGAGAAGCAACCCAGAACTAAGGAAGAATTTCCTGACAATTGAGAAACAATTAGCCAGTGGAACAGCTTGCCACCTGAAGTTGTGGATGCTCCAATACTGGAGATTTTTAAGAAGATGTTGGACAATCACTTGTCTGGAATGGTTCAGGGTCTCCTTGAGCAGGGGGTTGGACTAGAAGACCTCCAAGGTCCCTTCCAACTCTGTTATTCCTTGCATGTGTTATCTTAGTTGCTTTTCACAGCTCACTCGTCTTCTTTAAAAAATGCACAATTTGCACCATTGGATGCCAAGTTATAATATATGTTCAGTGAGGTTTTTAACCTTTCAGAACATTTTCCCCAAACATGGCCACTTTACAGAGAGCGAACGTCAACTCCCAGAATTCCCTAGCCTGGAATTCCGGCTGGGGAATTCTGGGAGTTGAAGTCGACATGTCTTCAAACGGCCCAGTTGGAAACCCATTGGGGTAGACCCAGGCTGGGGAGGCAGACGGTTAAACACCGCAGAGGCTTAAAACACAAGGAGTCGTCGTCTTGAGCTGCTGTGCTGCGGTTCTCAGCCTCAGCGACTTGAAGAAGAGAGGTGGACTTCAACTACCAGAATTCCCTAGCAGGGCTGGCTGAGGAATTCTGGGAGCTGAAGCCCACCTCTCTTCAAATCACCAAAGTTGAGACAGGCTGTTCTGAACTCTCTCCAAACTTTGTTTTTTCCCAGGCCTTCGAACCGAGCAAGACCTCTACGTACGACTCATTGACTCCATGTCCAAGCAGGTAACAACGCCCTGTGCTTGGGGTGCGATGGGGAAGCCTCAGTGGTGAAATCTAAAATTTGTTACTACCGGTTCTGCGGGCGTGGCTTGGTGGGGGAGGGAATGTGACTGGGTGGGCGTGGCCTTTTCTTTTTCTTTTTTTACTTTTAAAACCATTTTTTCGGCGAAGAAGTTGTAAAATAATGCTTTCAAAAGGTTTCTGACGATCCCAGCTGAGTTGCCTGATCGGCAGAGGCTTTTTTTCTTTTAAAAGCCTCTGCTGATCAGGCAACTCAGCTTGGATCATCAGAGGCATTTAAAAGAAAAAAAGCCTCTGCTGATTAGGCAACTCAGCTTGGATCGTCAGAGGCTTTTGAAAGCATTTTTTCTACAACCTCTGAAGAGGTTGTAGAAAAAATGCTTTTAAAAGCCTCTGACGATCCCAGCTGAGCCGCACGATCATCAGAGGCTTTTTTTTTACTTTTAAAAGCATTTTTCCGGCCGAAGAGGTTGTAGAAAAAATGCTTTTAAAAGTTAAAAAAAAAAGCCTCTGATGATTGTGTGGCTCAGCTGGGCAATGGGGGGGGGGCAGGGATTTTTGCTACCGGTTCTCTGAACCACCCGCCTCCATCGCTACTGGATCGGGCGATCCGGTCCAAACTGGGAGCATTTCACTTCTGGGAAGCCTCCTTAACACATCTTGGCTTGGGCTTAAAAGGCTCAGAGTTGATAGATCTGGGGTTCTGAACAAACACACACCACAACGCTCATCGCAAAGTCCCCCAAAGGACACTGGGAATTGTAGTTTGGAGTAAGCTGCAGTGGACAGCTTCTTTTCACAAGGGGACATGGCCTTCCCACCGTCTCAACCATACACAGATAGCCCTCGACTTATGAGCACAGTTGAGCCCCAACATTTCCGTTGCTAAGCAAGGAAGTTGTTAAGTGAGTTTTGCCCCTGTTTTACAACCTTCCTTCTGACAAGCCAAGTCAATGGGGAAGGCAGATTCACTTAACAACCGTTTTACTAGTTTAACAGCTGCAGTGATTCACTTAACAAAGGTGGCCAGAAAAGTTTGCAAAATGGAGCAAAACTCACATAACAAATTTCTCACTTATCAGCATACATTTTGGCCTCAATTGTGGTCATACGTTAAGGACTACCAGTATTGTATTTTACTCATAGAAGTACAACAGTTTCTTATTTACCACAAATCTTCGTAACCCTGACCTCTGATCCACCCAGGATCAAATAAAATTAAATGTCCCCCGTGTTACGAAAAGACAGAACTTTTGATCAGTTCCCCGCCCCAAAATTAGGCCTTTTCCTAAAATTTGCTAGTGGAGGAAAATGTCTACAGAGATTCTCTGAGCTCAGAGTTGAAGAAGCTTCTTGGATGAAAAGCGAAACGTCTTCAAAGAAAAACCAGAAAGTCCAGTTGCCTCTTGAAAAAGCACCTATGGGATAGTGGAGGAAAAATGCAATCCGGTCTCCGTTTGATGAGAAAACAAGTCACTCTTAGAATTTGTACGCTCTGAACGAGCTCACTCTGGAAAAGGAGTCCCAGGGAATTAATTCTAGCAAATAATTGAAGATGCTTCATTAAGTCTCCATCTTATTAATCAACACCATTAAGTGGAGAGGCAGATTCCTGGCTGGGTGTTAAGAGCATCTGGCCCAGATGGGACAGCGGGTGTTTAACACCTACTTTGCACCAAGGAGTATCCAACTGCTGTTTTTTTTTTTTTTTTTGAACCCTGGATTTTCTCCCAGAGATCTGACTTTATGCTTGACGTTAAATGGAAAGAAGGAAGAGAATGATGCTCTGTTAAAAAAATTACAGATGGGTCTGCAGCGGAGAAATCCAGCTGTTTTCCAACGCAGGCATTCCCTGGCATTATTCGAATTAACTGGCAAATACACGTAGTCCTCGGGTTACGACCGCGATGGAGCTCCAAATTTCTCTTGCTAAAATGAGACAGTCGTTAAGTGAATTTTCCCCCATCTTCCAATCTTTCCTGCCAGAGTTGTTAAGTGAAGCACTTTGGTTGTTAAGTGAATCGGGCTTCCCCTTTGACTTTGCGTGTCAGAAGGTCGCAAAAGGGAATGATGTGATCCCAGAGTGCTGCGACTGTCATAAATATGAATCAGTTGCCAAGCGTCTGAATTTTGATCACATGACCCTGGGGATGCTGCAAAATGGTTGTAAGTGTGAAAACCGATCATAAGTCATTTTTTCAGTGCCGTTGTAACTTTGAACGGTCACTAAACAAATGGTTGTAAGTTGACAACTGGAATACTGCATCCAGTTCTGGTCGCCACGATGTAAAAAAGATGCGGAGACTCTAGAAAGAGTGCAGAGAAGAGCAACAAAGAGGATTAGGGGGCTGGAGGATAAATCATACGTAGAACGGTTGCAGGAATTGGGAATGTCTAGTTTAATGAAGAGAAGCACCAGGGGAGACATGATAGCAGTCTTCCAGTATTTGAGGGGCTGCCACAAAGAAGAGGGGCTCAAAGTATTTTCCAAAGCCTCTGAAGGCAAGACAAGAAACAATGGATGGAAAGTAATCAAGGAGAAAAACAACCTGAAACTAAGGAGAAAATTCCTAACGGTGAAGCAATCAACCAATGGAATATTTTTTTCTTGAGAACTTGTGGTGCTCCATCATTGGATGCTTTCAAAAAGAGACTGGAGAATCATTTATCTGAAATGGGATAGGGTCTCCTGCTTGAGCAGGGGGTTGGACTAGAAGACCTCCAAGGTCCCTTCCAACTCTGTTATTCTATTTATTATTTATTTATCTATTTATTGGTTCGATTTATATGCCGCCCTTCTCTGAATACTCAGGGCGGCTTACAATGCTTTTAAGCAATAGTCTTCATACTTTTGTATATACCTGCTTAGTAGGGCTTTCGCCCCCCCCCCCAAGTGGTGTTCTTTTTTTATACAAAGTCAGCTTATTGCCCCCACAATCGGGGTCCTCAATTTACCTACCTTAGAAAGGATGGAAGGCTGAGTCAACCTTGAGCCTGGTGAGATTTGAACTTGCAGTAATTGCAGGCAGCTGGTGCTACTTAACAGCACTTTAGTCTGCTGTGCCACCATGTTCTATGTTCTATGCTCTATGAATTGCGCTCACAAGCTCAGCAACAGCCATTAACCACCCCTGCGGCCACAATATCATGTGACAGAACCAGGATTGTCCAGGGGGAGTATTGGCTACAGTATGCTGGACCGGCTGAATTTTCCAAGTCGTCTTCAAGGGCAGCCCCATGTAGACGGAAGCCCAGTAATCCAACCGCATTGAATTTTGTTCCTGAACCAGCTTGTTTGCCACATCCCCTCGATACACCGAAGCCTCAATCAACTTCAAAGCCAGCATTTTCCCAAGGCACCCTGTTTATATTATATACCTCTCCCCTCTCCAAAAAACCCCCCCCCATGGTTAAAGTCAACCGGGCTTTGGCAGTTGTGCAAACACAACTACATTGGGAAGCCCTCTTCAATGCACCGGGTAAATTGCAGCCAGTGGACCGAATTGCCATTAACAGTCTCGAATTTGCATTGTGTTAAATCGAGGGCAGCCCACAGTTCATTTTTTGAGCTGAGTGCCAGACTGAGGCTATGTTTAGTTAGGACTGATGCACCTTACAATGTTCCCCTCAGGTTTCTCTCTGCTGCAAGCCAGTTCCTGGAAGTTGACCAGATGCAGGAAGACAAGCAGGATGATGAGAGGAGGGGTTGCTGCTTTGGAGAAGGGCCCCACAAGGTGATGGCTCCCTCCTTGTAGACCTCTCCATGCAAGGACTGTAGCTCACGGTCTTTAAAGGCACCCTCGCATGGAGATGTCTCCAGGGAAGGGAGCCATCATGTGCTCAGAAGCTGCTGGAGATGCAGCTGTCCAGG
Organism: Pantherophis guttatus; assembly: GCF_059756535.1. Lineage (NCBI taxonomy): Eukaryota > Metazoa > Chordata > Lepidosauria > Squamata > Colubridae > Pantherophis > Pantherophis guttatus. The sequence goes on from NC_142070.1 coordinate 2,120,094, forward strand.
ACAGAAATGCTTCACCTCTCCTGATGACCCAATTCAGACAGTCAAGGGTGCCTAGCAAGGAACAGAGGGAGGGGAGGAGGGAGGGAGGGGAGGGGAGGAAAGAAGGAAGGAAGGGAAAAGGAGAGAAGGAGGAAGGAAGGAGGGAGGGAAGGAAGGGAATGAGGAGGGAGGGAAGGAAGGAAGGAAGGAAGACCTAGAATTCTGGATGGAAGGAAGGAAAGAAGGAAGGAAGGAAAATGAAGGAGGAAGGAAGGAAGGAAGGAAGGAAGGACCTAGAATTCTGGATGGAAGGAAGGAAGGAAGGAAGGAAGGAAGGAAGGAAGGAAGGAAGGAAGGAAGGAAGGCCTAGAATTCTGGATGGAAGGAAGGAAAGAAGGAAGGAAGGAAAATGAAGGAAGGAAGGAAGGCAGGAAGGAAGGAAGGAAAGAAGGAAGATAGGAAAATGAAGGAAGAAGGAAGGAAGGAAGGAAGGAAGGAAGGAAGGAAGGAAGGAAGGAAGGAAGGAAGGAAGGAAGGAAGGAAGGAAGGAAGGACCGACCTAGAATTCTGGGTGGAAGGATGGAAGGGAGGGAAGGAAGGAAGGAAGGAAGGAAGGAAGACCTAGAATTCTGGATGGAAGGAAGGAAAGAAGGAAGGAAGGAAAATGAAGGAGGAAGGAAGGAAGGAAGGAAGGAAGGAAGGAAGGAAAAGGAAGGAAAGAAGGAAGGATGCAAGCAAGCAAGCAAGCCCTTATTGGTACTAATAACTGAAGCCCTCCCAGAATGACTATTTATGGTCTTTTGCAGGGGACCAGCAGATCTGCAAATATCCGGGCCCTTCCTAATGTTGCGTCTCCTCTTTCATTGCAGGCCATCATCTACGAAGGTCAGGATAAGAACCCCGAGATGTGCCGCGTGTTGTTAACTCACGAGATCATGTGCAGGTAAATCGTGCTTGGGAGTGGCAATGACACAGGCTGGTCATGGGTGGGATTAAGGAGGCCCTCGGGGAAGCTTCGAGTAGGGCATTTTGGGGTGTGAAGGTGAGACCGTTTTGCAAAGCAGCCAAAGCAACAACGGGACGATCTGGAGGTTGGACCCAATGGCTTGGAAGCAGGGGGATGTCTGCTGGGACGGGAGTCAAAAAAGTCAAAATGGCAACCATGACTGTGATTGAAGGGTGGAAAAAGGAGAAACTGAAGAATTCAAAGCAGTCACAGCCATTTTTTAGATTTCAGGAAAGGGTTTGGCTGCCCACTGTTGGGTTCAAGTTGCAGCAAAATCTGTCCGTCATTCTGGATTAATAACAAGAATGTCCAGAATTAATCCTTTGGGTCTAGTTTAAATCGATAGTTCTCCTGGTTTATGTGGCCTTGGGGAAGTGGTTTAAATTAAGATCAAGGAGGAGCATTTTTCAACCCAGGTTTGTAGCCATGGTTTGTAGAAAGTTTGTTCCTCTTAGCCACAGTTGCAAGGGTTTTTTCACAGAGCATGCTGTAACCTGGTCAAATCTCTCCAGTCCTGGCTTTGGAAATATAGAATCATTTTGGGGGTAGGGGTGGCAAAAGCAGCCATTTTTCAGAGTGCAACTACTTCTTCCAAAGGAGGCAGGGAGAGAGGGAAGGAGAGGGATGAAGGAGAGGGAGGGAAAAACGGAGGGAGAGGAAAGGAGTGAGAAGAAGGGAGGGAAGGGAGGGAGGGTAGAAGGAAGAAGAGGGAGGGAGGAATGAAAATGGGAGAGAGTGGGAGGAGGAAGGAGGTGGACAAAGGAGAGGGAGGGAAGAAGAGTGGGAGAGGGAAAGAAGGAGAAGAAGGGAGGGAAGGAGTGGGAGAATGGGAGGCAGAAGAGGGATGGAGGAATGGAAGAGCAGGAGAGGCAGAGAGGAAGGAGAGGAAAGTAGGAAGGGAGGGGAGAGAGAGAGAGAAAAGAAGGGAGGGAGGGAGGAGGGAGGGACGGAGGAAGAAGAAAGAAGGAAGGAGAGGGAAATGAGGGAGAGAGAAGGACAGGAGAAAGGAGAGGGATGGTGGGAGGAAGAAGAGGGAGGGATGAACAAGTGGGAGGAAGGGAGAGGGAGGGAAGGAAGGAAGGCTAAAAAAATACAGATATGAGAAGTGTAGTTCACTTTACACCATGAGAAGGGGATGCACAGATCCGGTGGGCTGTAAGACTTGGAGGCAGACCCCCCCTGGAAGACCCTCAAGTCTCCCAAAATATCAACATTGCAGGAAAAGCGACCTGCAGGTTGCTGGGTTTCCATTCCGTCCGGGTGCTTCTCATTCCCGGCGTTGTGAGAAAAGCGTTGTATCAATTTCAGCGTGCAAGCAAAATCGGGAGGCGTTTCCGATAGCATCTTTTTCCGGCCAAGAAATTTTTATTGAAAAGCTTTCACCTTCAGCTTCTGGGAGAAAGCATTTCCGGCCAAGGGAGCTGCAGCTGACAAATGCTTGCACCTTTTAATAAAGTTAGAGCTGCTGAGCTTGTCCTGATGATTTTTGGCTACACAATTGTAATGCGCTCTTATTAACAAGGCAGTTCAGGTGTCCATAGATGGGGAATTCTGGGAGTTAAAGTCCACACATCTTAAAGTTGCCAAAGTTGGGCACACCTGTCCTAGGTGTTCTCTTGGAGGTCTCTTAGTCCAGCTCCCTGCTCAAGCAGGAAACCCTATGCCATTCCAGACAAATGGTTGTCCAATTTCCTCCTGAAAACCTCCAGTGATGGAGCACCCACAACTTCTGGTGGCAAGCTGTTCCACTGTTTAATTGTTCTCCCTATCAGGAAATTCCTCCTTAGTTCTAGGTTGTTTTTCTCTTTGATTAGAATCAGAATCAGAATATAGCTGGAAGGGACCTTGGAGGTCTTCTAGTCCAGCCCCCTGCTCAAGCAGGAGATCCTAGACCATTTCAGACAAATGACTGTCCAGTCTCTTCTTAAAAGCCTCTGGTGATGAAGGACCCAAAACTTCTGGTGGCAAGCTGTTCCACTGGTTAATTGTCCTCACTTTCAGGAAGTTTCTCCTTAGTTCTAGGTTGCTTCTCTCCTTGATTAGTTTCCATCCATTGCTTCTTGTCCTGCCTTCAGGGGCTTTGGAAAATAAGTTGACCCCCCTCCTCTTTGTGATAGCCTCTCAAATATTTAAACTCTGGTATCATGTGACGCCCTAGTCCTTTTTTTCTCTAGGCTGGCCCAACCCAAATCCTCCTAAACTAAACTGATGATTAGTTTCCATCCGTTGCTTCTTGTCCTGCCTTCAGGTGCTTTGGAGAATAGATGACCGTCTTTTCTTTGGGGCAGCCCCTCAAATACTGGAAGGCTGCTATCATGTCACCCCTGGTCCTTCTTTTCATTAAACTAGAATTAAACCCAGTTCCTGCAACCGTTTTAACTTCCAGTCCCCTAATCCTCTTTGTTGCTCTTCTCTGCGCTCTTTCTAGAATCTCTCTTTCTTCCGCTTCCTGATTCTAGGTTGTTGTTGTTAGTTGTGAAGTCGTGTCTGACCCATGGCGACCCCATGGACAATGTTCCTCCAGGCCTTCCTGTCCTCTTCCATCCTCTGGAGTCCATTGAAGCTCACATTGACTGCTTCAGTGACTCCATCCAGCCACCTCCTTCTCTGCCGTCCCTTTCTTCTTTTGCCCTCCATCGATCCCAGCCTTAGGCTCTTCTCCAGTGAGTCCTTCCTTCTCATTAGGTGGCCAAAGTATTTGAGTTTCATCTTCAGGATCTGGCCTTCTAAGGAACTCAGGGTTGATCTCCTCTAGGACTGACCGGTTGGATCGCCTTGCAGTCCAAGGGACTCGCAGGAGTCTTCTCCAGCACCAGAGTTCAAAGGCCTCCATTATTTGGCCTTCTCAGCCTTCCTTATTGTCCAACTTTCACAGCTGTCCATTGCAACTGGGAAAACAATCGCCTTGACTATGCGCACTTTTGTTGGCAGGGTGATTGCTTTTTAGAATGCTGTCTAGATTTGCCATGGCTTTCCTCCCCAGGAGCAAGCGTCTTTTAACTTTTTGGCTGCAGTCCCCAGTTGTGATCTTGGAGCCCAGGAAAATAAAATCTGTCATTACCTCCATTTCTTTTCCATCTATTTGCTAGTTACTAGTTACTTCTAGGTTAAGGAGGTAGGAAAAAAAACAACAACAACCTCACACCAAGTCTTTGCAGAATCCAAATCCTTGCACTGTAATGTGCTTTTGAACTCAAAAGACTGGGTACACACACACACACACGTACATGGGTGCCACCATGTTGCAAAACGAAGCCTTAAGAGGAACCCCAGGACTCAGGCTGGGCAGGCTATGCGTGTATATGTTGCCTCTGTATGTAGAATGCCTGGCTACATTCGCACCCAGGACCGCCTCCCTCGCCAAGTGCTGGGAGGTGGGCCCACCGGAGGAGTGCGAAGGAGTCTCCCTCGACAGCCAAACTCCCCTGCGACCTATTAACACCGGCGTTGTTGCTTTGTTTACGGCTGTTCTGCTCTTGGTGTTTTGCAAATTAGCACGGCTGCCTGGTTGCCAAGTTGGAGGGCTAATTGATGTTCAGGAACCTTGCTAATGATCCCGGGGGCTAAGGGAATAGGTTGGGTGGCTCGGGAGTCGTAGGAGCGACTCGGGAGGGCAAAATATTGTGCCTTCCACGCACGCCTTTGGTTGTGTTGTTTATGGAACGACGACGACGGATGGAATTGCCGGTCCCCCGAGGGGAATTGGGGTGAATTTAGAGCTCCCGGCTGTTTATCAGATCAACGATTAATTATATTTAATGTGAGGGATGGTACTTGCTCTAATGATTGAGAAAACAGTAATTGGGTTGGGTATCTCGAAAAGTGTAGCATACAAAGGCAAGGAAGCTTAACGCTGAGACAAGATCCGGTCAGTTTCTCCGTCTCTCTCCTTTGGGGAGGTTAAATCCGGAAATCCATGTTCGACCGGCTGCATGAGTGATTTTTCATCTCTGGATTCACTATGTTTGGTAATAGGGATTCCTGCTTGAGCAGGGGGCTGGACTAGAAGACCTCCAAGGTCCCTCCCAACTCTGTTACTCTATTATTCCATTATATAGTTTCTTGCAAAACAGTGTGGCTTGGCTTTCCAGGTGTCCAAACTTGGCAACTGCTTTGGAGTGTGAGTCCCTGTTGGCGTCTCTTTAAAGCAGCTGCTTCTTTTCCCTGGATGAAAAAGATGCGGTTGCTTTAAAGGGAGAATTCTGGGAGTTGAAGTCCACAAGTCTTAAAGCTGCCAAGTTTGAAGGCCTCTGCTTTAAAGAGTTGCAGATGAGCTTCTTCCAGCTCCCATATATGCAGCAAAGCACTTAAAAAAACCCCCAAAACCTCAACCCAAACCACTTCACAGCCTTCACCCCACAGTGGGTGGGGGTGCCTTTCTTGACTGCCCCCCTCCCGCCCCCCCAATGGATGAGAAGCCCAATGGTTTGCAAGCTTTGTTCTCTGTCCTTGAGAGGCAAGCCGAGTTTCAGAGTTTTGTGGGTTTTTTGTGGCAAGAAGAACCAAGTTGCAAAGTGAGCCAGCCCCCTTGGGACTCTCTTAGAGCGCTGATTTCTCTGCTGACTCTGTGCAGGAGGGAAGTCAGGAAAAGGTGACGCGTGCGGGCATCCGGCATTTCTGAATCATAAATACGAACATAGTAGCAGTAGTACTTTTATAGTGTCTTTCAATTCTATCTGGCAAACTTAAATAGTTAAGGGGATAGAGGAAGGATTGGGGTTGGTATGGAAGGGAGGGAGGGCGGGAGGGGAGAGATAGGATGGAAGGAAGGAAAGAAGGGAGGGAGGAGGGAGAGAAGATAGAAGGAAAGAAGGGAGGGAGGAAGAAAGGAAGAGAGGGAGGGAGGAAGGAAGGAAGCAGGGAGGGAGGGAGAGAGGGAGGAGGGAAATAGGATAGATGAAAGGGGGAGAGATAGGATGGGAGGGAGGGAGGAAGAGAGGGAGGGAGGGGAGAGATAGGATGGAAGGAAAGAAGGGAGGGAGGGAGGATAGAAGGAAAGAAGGAATGGAGGAAGGAAGGAAGCAGGGAAGGAGGGTAGAAATAGGATGGCGGGAAGGAAATAGGATGGATGGGAGGGAGGAAGGAAGGAAGGAAGGACGAGATAGGATGGATGGATGGATGGATGGATGGAAGGAAGGAAGGAAGGAGGGAGGGAGGGAGGAGATAGGGTGGAAAGAAGGAAGGAAGGAGGAAGGAAGGAAGGAGGAGATAGATGGATGGATGGATGGATGGATGGATGGATGGATGGATGGATGGATGGATGGAAGGAAGGAGGGAGGGAGGAAGGGAGGGAGGAGATAGGATGGAAAGAAGGAAGGAAGGAGGAGATGGATGGATGGATGGATGGATGGATGGAAGGAAGGAAGGAAGGAAGAAGGAAGGAGGGAGGGAAGGAGGGAGGGAAGGAGGGAGGGAGAAGATAGGAAGGAAGGACGGAAGGAAGGAAGGAAGGAAGGAAGGAAGGAAGGAAGGAAGGAAGGAAGGAAGGAAGGAAGGAAGGAAGGAAGGAAGGCTAATTTTAAAAACATGTCCAAGTAGAAGCCGAAGCAAGACCATGGGTTCTGATTAACACTTCAGAACTGCCAGCCCAATTCTGGTTCTCTCCACACAAAGCATGTAACAAAGCTGCTCTCTGCAACAACCAGCTCCTTGCTTAGCCTTTCTGCATCAAGACAGCTTCATTCCGGCAACACCCGAAGCAGATCAGGCTTTTGCTGGGTGGCCTACAACCCAGATGCTGCACTGGTCCAAAGGGTGGAAAGAACGGTCAGGAGTCCCTTTTTTTCAGGGCTGTTGTAACTTCAACACGAACCGTTGTAAGTCGAGGAATACGCATAGATGCTGACCTAATAGGATGCCTCCTTCTTCGCCGTGCTTTTCATTCAGAGAGTTGATGGCGGGTCTTTTTTTCCGATGTCCAGGGAGGGTCATCGCCATCTTGAGTTCCTCCTTTGCCCTGACCGTCCCTCTCTTTCTTCCACCCAACAGCCGCTGCTGTGACAAGAAAAGTTGTGGGAACCGCAACGAGACCCCTTCCGATCCAGTCATCATTGACAGGTAAGTACCAACAGAACACTTCCGAACGTCCACAATGTTGTTATCCTGCGAGAGAGGCAGAGATACCCGTGAGCAGAGCCAAACACAGATTTGGTTGAAGTGTTAAATCATAGAAAGGGAAGAAAGAGCCTTTCTTCCTTATATAATAATGGAATAACACTTATTCTTTGCAGGTTCTTTCTTTAGTTTGGTGTAGTGGTTAAGGTTAGAAAATAGGGGTCTGTGAGTTCTAGTCCCACCTCAGCCAAGAAAGCCAGCTAGGTAACTTTGGGCCAATCCCCAAGTGACTATGAATATTAGTTCTGCCTTAACCAGCTGGGTGATTTTGGGCCGATCACTAGGAGACAGGGAGTTCTAGTCCCACCTTAGGCCTGAAAGCTGGCTGTTCACCTGGAGCCATTTCCTCTCTCACAGGGTTATTTCTCTGGGGGCGGGAGGAACATGCGTTGTATTGGTTCACCATTTTGAGTCATTTATAAGCATAATAAAGGCGGGATAGAATTAACAAACAAACAAATAAATAATGGCCAAAGCTCAATTGGCATTAGATAAGGAATGAGAGAATTCATGGACATACTGTAAATGTTTGTGACAACGCAATGATTCTAAATCAATGACAGGTTTAACCCCATTTTACAGCTCAGCCTCTTCTCAGAGTAGCAGAATAGAGTTGGATGGGACACTGGAGGTCTTCTAGTCCAACCCCCACCTTAAGCAGGAGACCCTATACCATTTCAGACAAATGGTTGTCCAACCTCTTCTTAAAAACCTTAAAAATCTCCAGTAATGGAGCACCCACAACTTCTGGTGGCAAGTTGTTCCACTGATTAATTGTATTCACTGTCAGGAAATTTCTCCTTAGCTCTAAGTTGCTTCTCTCCTTGATTGGTTTCCATCCGTTGCTTCTTGTCCTGCCTTCAGGGGCTTTGGAGAATAGCTTGACTCCCTCTTCTTTGGGGCAACCCCTGAGATATTGGAAGACTGCTATCATGTCCCCCCTGGTCCTTCTCTTTGTTAACATACCCAATTCCTTAAGTGTTGTACCTTATGATTCTTGATGAACATATCTTTTCTTTTATGTACACTGAGAGCGTATGCACCAAGACAAATTCCTTGTGTGGCCAATAAAAAATTCTATTCTATTCTATCCTATTTTATTCTATTCTATTCTATTCTATTCTATTCTATTCTATTCTATTCTATTCTATTCTATTCTATTCTACTCTACTCTACTCTACTCTACTCTACTCTACTCTACTCTACTCTACTCTACTCTACTCTACTCTACTCTATTTCTGCAACCGTTCTTTGTATGTTTTATCCTCCAGCCCCCTAATCCTCTTTGTTGCTCATCTCTGAATTCTTTCTAGAGTCTCAACGTATTTTTTACATCATGGCAACCAAAACTGGATGCAGTATTCCAAGTGTTGCCTTACCAAGACATTATAAAGTAGTATTAACATTTCACATGATCTTGATTCCATCCCTTTGTTAATGCAGCCTAGGACTGTGTTGATTTTTTTGGCAGCTGCAGTGCACACTGTGACTTGTGGTGCCTCCCAGCTCCGCAATTCTACCTATTGTGTACTGGGAGACAAGGGAAATGTCTTTGGTTTGCAAGGCTGATATATCTTAAGACCCAGCAGAAGCTGGTGGAGGAAGATTTGGGGGTAGATAGGGGCAGAAAAGGCAGCCCAGCCCAACCCAAATCTGGGGGACTATGGAAAGAAAAGGAGGTGTTACACGATCCTCGCAAAGTTTAGTTAATTTTTGGTTTGCCTGGAGATCTTCTGGTCCCTTGGACAAGTCATCTGCTCCCTTCACTCAGAAACCAGGACGCTTCTCCTATTGTCACCTTCTGTGCTTGTGTGTCTGTGTGTGCAAGCACTCATGCAAGTCATTTTCTCCCTCTCCCAAACAAAACACCAAGGGAATGACAGGGGCCCTCCTGTCCCGGCATATCCCAGTGGCAGTTGGGGGGTCTTGATAACACACTGACATTTCCCCAGCCTTTGTCCGCTCCCGATAACATCGGGCGCTGCGCGAGGAGGCCCCATAGCTGGGCAGACCCGCCTGTCACTCAGTCCCACTGCGGAGGCCTCCAGCCGCTGAAGGAAAATAATAAGGATTGACAAGCCGGCGGGGAGATTAGAAGCAGAAGAATCAAAGCTATTAGAGGCTGTCTCGCCTTTGTCCCTGCTGATCTTTCAGCCTTTCCTACCATCGGCTCTCGTTTGCTTGTTGTTCCTCGCGCACATATTCTGACCTAGGCTTCCTGAGTCAGTAAAACACACGAGTAGTCCCAAAAATCCCTTTTATTGCAACAGCTGGGAATTCTGTTCATTCACAGAGGAGTCCCAAATAGTTGTAAAGAGTCCTTCGGGATAAGGACGATAATCACCCACCTTTATCTCCCTTGACACACTGCCCAAAAACCTAATTGGCAAAGCCACACGGAGTCCAGAATCAAACAGAGCTTCAGGCTTTAAACTGAAGAAAATTAACAATGTTGCTTCCTGCAAAGGCCCACGTGCCTTTGCTCCTCTTTAAGCCTTATGGGAAGGGCCAATCATCTCCAAGCCTTACTCCCGAGTCGTCCGTTTTGTTTTAGCTGTTCTTGCCTTCTGGCAGCTCTGTGCATGAGCGCACTGGGAACAGGCTCCCCCTGTTCCTCTGCCTCGCTGAGGTCCGACTCTGGAGGCTCCGGAGGCAGCGCATACCTCCCAGATGGCCCTTTCTCTGCCTCCGACGCAGAGCCCTCGTCCGAGCCTTCCCCAGGCTCCAGGACTGGCCCATGGTCCTCCCCAGCCTCCTCATTGTCCAATTCTGCTGCTAGCTCCGCAGGCCGCCGGCATATCACAACAGCGCAGGACAAAAAAAATCCGTCCACCTTCAGATTAAATTCCAGCAAGTTTGTTGGTGTCAGCTTTGCAAATCCTGGAGCTGGGCCAGGACAAACCAGGGCTTTGCGGCATAAACCTACATCCTACATGCTGCTTTGCAGATCTTGGGGCACAATCCAGATTCCCCCCAAAACTGAGGATATCCGACAGGAAGGCATCAAAGATGCAACAGGAGGAGGAACAGGGGATTGGGCTTTTGCCCTCCCTTCCGCTGTGCACACTTACCCACACATGGACCTACCTCTCCAGATGCAGCCTTTCTCTGAGAATGCAAAACCTCCAATGGTTAAGAATACCGTAGTCCTTGACTTGCGACCACAATCCAACCCAAAATTTCTTTTGCTAAGCGAGACAGTGGTTAAGTGAATTTCCCCCCACTTTACGACCTTTCTTGCCACAGTTGTTCAGTGAATCGCTGCCGTTGTTAGGTTAGGAACACGGTTGTTAAGCGAACCTGGCTTTCCCCATTGACTTTGCTTGTCAGAAGGTCGCAAAAGGGGATTATAGGACCCTGGGATATTGTAACCGTCATAAATATGAGCTGAATTTTGACCGCAGGACCTAGGCATGTTGCAATAGTCATAAGTGTGAAAAATAGCCGTGTCCCTTTTTTCAACGCCACTGTAACTTCACTAAATGAACCGTTTGTTATAAGACGAAGACTTCCTGTACTGGACCAGCCAAGTGGAGGAGTCAAGTAGGGAACCTGTCTGGAATCTCTAGGTGGGCATAAAAGGCGAAGTCTGACCCCTTTGAATTCCATTGAACCTTATTTAGTCTGGCACGAAATTGTCAGTCTGGGAAGATTCCTGTAAAATAGGCATGCGCAATGAAGTAGCTAGTTTAAAATCTTCACATGGGAATCTGGTTGTTAATACCTGACGCTGTCCTTCCGCAAATGCCCGGCAGGACATCCAGAGGCATTCAGGGCCCCATGTCCCCTATCCTTCACCCACCCTCCCACCCACCCCCAACCCTTTTGCAACCCCAAATGGCTACGGCTTTCACCCTTCTTGCAAAGATGGGTGACATTTGGCTAAGAGCAATGAGAAGATAATTGCCAGAACTCCTGTGGGAGTCTCTCAAATTAGCATGCTGGCCATTTTCTAGTACAGATAGTCCTCGACTTATAGCAGTTTGTTTAGTGACCGCTCAAAGTTGCAACGGCACTGAAAAAAAGTGACCCAGGACCGTTTTTCACACTTACGGCCGTTGCAGCCTCTCCGTGGTCACGTGATCAAAATCCAGACGCTTCTCAACTGACTCGTATTTATGACGGTTGCAGTGTCCCGGGGTCACATGATCCCCTATTACGACCTTCTGATGAGCCATGTCAATGGGGAAGCCGGATTCGCTTAACAACCATGTCACTAACCTAACAACTGCAGCGATTCACTTAACGACTGAGGCCAGAAAGGATGTAAAATAGGACAAAATTCAAGTGTTTCGCTTAGCAATGGAAATGTTGGGCTCAATTGTGGTCGTAAGTCGAGGATTACCTGTATTTGACCAGGTCTCAGTTCAAATCCTCTACCAAGAGCCTTGGTAGTACAGTGGTCTAAAGCACCCTGTTATTAAGACCAGCTGCCTGCAATTACTGCAGGTTCGAAGCTTGCCAGGCTCAAGGTCGACTCAGCCTTCCATCCTTTCTAAGGTAGGTAAATTGAGGACCCAGTTTGGGGGGGCAATAAGCTGACTTTGTATAAATATACAAAAGTATGAAGGCTATTGCTTAGCGCACTGTAAGCCGCCCTGAGTCTCCGGAGAAAGGCAGCATATAAATCAAATTAAAAAAAAAAAAATCCTAACCTGAATTGGCTGGCCTCGACTCCTTCTTGGAAAGTTCGAAAGTTGTCCTATTTCTCTTTTTCTGGCTTCCAAGTCCGTCTGCCCACTTCCTCTTCTCTAGCCATGTAACCCTTCCCTCGCATCTGACACGGTTGGGGAGTGGAAGGGGGGGGCGTCCTCCCTCCCTCACCCTCCCTCCTCCTTCTGCTCCCCTTCTCTCTTTCTCTGCCTCCTTCTCTCATCCCCTCGTTCCTCTCTCCTCCGACGGCGGCCAAACCCTCTGGTTTAGAGAGCATGGTAAGTGCCCTATCAACATGTTAATCAAATTACTTAGGAGCTAAAATTGACGCTTTTCATTAATTATACAAGATTATTCTAATTGCGAATTCAAATTTATGCGCTCGGAACAGAAGGTGTTCGGCAGCGTCGCTGGGAATTTGCATGTTAAATGGGGAGCGCGGCACATTAGGCATGCTAATGTATGCACATTGTCTTTATTTTTAACTCCCTGGGTTTCTATGCACCACTGCTACTTAAGAAGGTGAGCAAGTCGGACATGTGTTTATTCTTATTTCCTTCTCTTTCATGCGGAGGTAGAGGTAACCTAGAGAGGAGGGCAGGGTGTTGCATTGGTGTATGTGTAAAATTACCAATTCGCTGTCAATCTTGCGACGGGGAGGGCTGCTTCCCACTTATTCCTTCCCACCCTCTCCAAAATTTATGATTTTTTTTCTTCTTCCGTCCTCTGTGCCTTCCCTCTCTTGATTACCACCTGCAAAGACCTCAGGAACCCTACCCAACCGCTAGTCTCAACTAACATTTCCTTGGAAATCATTTGCTTCTACGATGAACCTCCTAGACGTTTAACAGAGTCGGAAGGGACCTTGGAGGTCTTCTAGTCCAGCCCCTAGTCCTGCTCAGGCAGGAAGCCCTAGACCATTTTAGACAAATGGCTACCCCATCTCTTCTTAAATACTCCAGTAATGGAGCACCCACAACTTCTGAAGGCAAGATATTCCACTAATTGATTGTTCTCACTGTCAGCAAATTTCTGCTTAGTTCTAGGTTGCTTCTCTCCTTGATTAGTTTCCATCCTTTGCTTGTTGTCCTGCCTTCAAGTGCTTTGGAGAATAGCTTGATCTCCTCTTCTTTGGGGCAGCCCCTCAAATATTGGAAGACTGTTATCATGTCTCCCCTTGTCCTTCTTTTCATTAAACTAGACATACCCAATTCCTGCAACCGTTCTTCATATGTTTTAGCCTCCAGCTCCCTAATAATCTTTGTTGCGCTTCTCTGCATTTTTTCCAAAGTCTCAACATCTTTTTTACATCGTGGCCACCAAAACTGGATGCAATATTTCAAGTGTGGCCTTACCAGGGCATTATAAAGTGGTATTAACACTTCACGTGATCTTGATTCTGTCCCTCTGTTGATGCAGCCTAGAAATGCGTTGGCTTTTTTGGCAGCTGCTGCACACGGCTGGCTCGTATCTAAATGGTTGTCCACTAGAACTCCAAGATCCCTCTCACAGTTACTACTATTGAGCGAGGTACCATCTATACTGTACCTGTGCATTTTGGTTTTCTTGCCTAAATGTAGAACCTTACTTTTTTCCACATTGAATTTCATTTTGTTAGATAGCGCCCAATGTTCAAGATCCTTCTGTAGCTTCAGCTTATCTTCTGGAGTGTTGGCTATTTTTTTTTTTAATTTGATTTATATGCCGCCCTTCTCACGGTGGCTTACAGTGCACTAACAATGTGCTAAGCAATAGCCTTCATCCTTTTGTATATTTATACAAAGTCAGCTTATTGCCCCCACAACTGGGTCCTCAATTTACCTACCTTAGAAAGGATGGAAGGCTGAGTCAACCTTGAGCCTTGGTGAGATTCGAACCTGCAGTAATTGCAGGCAGCTGTGTTAATAACAGGGTGCTCTAGACCACTGTACTATCAAGGCTCTATTCCTGCCAGCTTGGTGTCGTCTGCAAATTTGATGAGTTCCCCATCTATCCCCTCGTCCAAGTCATTGATGAAGATGTTGAAGAGCACTGGGCCTAAGACAGAGCCTTGGGATACCTCTACTATTATTTTTTCTACCACTCTTCTGTTTCACCCATGGCTAAACCTAGGGAGTTTCCCCCTCTGCTTTTCTTCACTGGGGTGGAATGGGTCTCAAAAACGGGGAGACCAGTCCTTTCTAGAAGTGGGTTCTGGACCCGAGGGAGGAGATGGCGTTGAACCCAGGGCTCCTCAAGAAGAGAAATGTTGAGACCGGCGTTTCTCAACCCTTGGCAACCTCCAGGAATTCTGGGAGTTGAAATCCACCCATGCTGGCTAGGGAATTCTCACAGTTTAAGTCGCCAAATCTGAAAGTTTTATACAAATTTCATCTGCTTTATCGATAGAAGAGAATATTTGTAGCTCAGGGTTGAACTGTGGGGACCTTGGTGCTCTCTGAGCTTGGTGGTCTTCTTGATGACGTTTCATGGCCCAACTAAGTCACTTCATCAGTGCTTTGGTAGAAGGAAGGGGGTGGTGCAACCTCAGAGAGCACCAAGAACCCTATAGTCGTCGTCCTCCTCCTCCTCCTCCTCCTCCTCCTCCTCCTCCTCCTCCTCCTCCTCCTCCTCCTCCTCTCTGCAAACTCCCCTCCTTTCTAGCACTGATGATGTTCCCTAGTTGACTCATGAAACATCTCCAAGAAAGCCACCAAGCTCAGAGCACACCAAGAACCCTATAGTCCTCCTCCTCCTCCTCCTCCTCCTCCTCCTCTCTGCAAACTCCCCTCCTTTCTAGCACTGATGATGTTCCCTAGTTGACTCATGAAACATCTCCAAGAAAGCCACCAAGCTCAGAGCACACCAAGAACCCTATAGTCCTCCTCCTCCTCCTCCTCCTCCTCCTCCTCTCTGCAAACTCCCCTCCTTTCTAGCACTGATGATGTTCCCTAGTTGGGTCATGAAACGCCTGCAGGAAAACCACCAAGCTCAGACTCGTCCACAGTTCAACTGAGAGCTACAAATATTCTCTTCTATCAGCTGATTGTGGGCTTTTGGCTTTTTCGGGGACCTTTGTGGAGGTTGAGCTATCTTCCCACTTCTCTCTGTTTCTGCCTCTCTCCTCCTGCAACCAGCCCTGGCCTGCTACCTGTTAATTATTGATGCTAGGATGACAATTATAGGTCCCTGCACAAGCAGGCTAAATATTTCATCAGCTTCCAATGCTGTAGGCAGGGGAAGAGAGCATCCTTCCATCCCTTTTCATGGCAGCTTTGTCTCCGCCTCTGACTTCCTGGGTCCAAGACCCACATTTATCCTTCTTTTTTTGGAGCCTGAGGCAGAAGGAACTTGAACCTCACAGATTATTGGTCCATCAAGCCGAAAGCCGCTTCTTCTCCCTGTAAGACATTCCTGCCATCCCAGTTTCTTTTCTCTTGGATCAGTTTGCTATTTTGAAGCAGAATAACAAAATAACAGAATATCAGAGTTGGAAGGGACCTTGGAGATCTTCTAGTCCAACCCCCTGCTTAAGCAGGAGACCTTATACCAGGGTTATCCAACCTTGGAACATTAAGACCTTATGGGCTTCAACTCCCAGAATTCCCCAGCCAACATAGCCTTGATGTTCACAAGTCTTAAAGTTCCCAAGTTTGGACATCTTTACCCTATACCATTCTGGACAAATGGCTGTCCAATCTCTTCTTGAAGACCTCCACTGATGGAGCACCCACAACTTCTGGTGGCAAGCTGTTCCACTGGTTAATTGTCCTCCTTGTTAGGAATTTTCTCCTTAATTCCAGGTTGCTTCTCTCCTTGATCAGTTTCCATCCGTTGCTTCTTCTCCTGCCTTCAGGTGCTTTGTAGAATAGGTTGATCCCCTCTTCTTTAGGGCAGCCCCTCAAATATTGAAACTCTGCTATCATGTCACCCCTAGTCCTTCTCATCGTTAGATTAGACATACCCAGTTCCTGCAACCGTTCTTCCTATGTTTTAGCCTCCAGTCCCCTAATCATCTTCGTTGCTCTTCTCTGCACTCTTTCTAGAGTCTCCACATCTGTTTTGTGATGTGGCGACCAAAACTGGATGCAGTATTCCAAGTGTGGAATATTACCAAGGCCTTATCAAGTTGACCTATCTTTGAGATTTTCCAGCGTGGGCTTTTAATCCCATGCTCCCTGTGCTGGAAGGGACCTTGGAGGTCTTCTAGTCCAACCCCATGCCCAAGCAGGGGACCTTATACCATTTCAGACAAATGATTGTCCAATCTCTTCTTGAAAATCTCCAGTGATGGAGCACCCGTAACTTCCAGTGGCAAGCTGTTCCACTGGTTAATTGTCCTCCGTGTTAGGAAGTGTCTCCTTAATTCCAGGCTGCTTCTCTCCTTGATTAGTTTCCATCCGTTGCTTCTTGTCCTGCCTTCTGGTGCTTTGGGCCTCTCTCCCTTTCTTACCCTCCCTGCGGGCTCAGCTATCTCCCGAGTTCCTATTCCTGATTGATCATTCTCTGCTGGAATGGGACCCATTAGCTGCCTGCGAGGCAGCCAGGGATCAGTTTCCAATCAATACCCTTTTAGACAAACAAGGATGTATTTCTGAGCTGCCTTAAAGGGACCACACCAGGATGGAGAAGGAGAAAAGCGAAGAACCTGCCACGGCAGGATTTTAATTTTGGGGCAGAGAGACGGTCAGCGGTCATCAGCAAAAGCACAATTCTAATTCTCATGAACTCAATTTGGGGATAACCCCCCTCCCCTGCGTTTTCCTTCCCCCTTAATTCTTGCCACTCGAAGCCCTGTAGCCCTTCAATCAGAATAGAGCTGGAAGGGACCCTGGAGGTCCTCTAGTCCAACCCTCTGCTCAAGCAGGAGATCCTAGGCAAGTGACGGCTAATCTTTTTGCCACCGCGTGCCAAAAGCAGGGGGAGCGTGGGGGGGGGGTTCGCGCACGCATGCCCACACACATAATTTTTTGTGCCCCCCCCGCGCATGCACATGTGATACCTCCACGCTCTCCCCACTATTGGCACGTGATGGCACAGTGGGCCCAGTAGGCCCATTTTTCACCCTCCCCAGGCTCCAGAGGCTTTCTAGGAGCCTGGGGAGGGTGAAAACGACCTTTCTCACTCCCCCGGAGGCCCTCCAGAGGCCAGAAATGGCCTGTTTGCTGACTTCCGGTGGGACCAAAAGGCCCGTTTTTCGCTCTCCCCATGCTCCAGAGCCTTTCTAGGAGCCTGGGGAGGGCGAAAATGAGCCTTCCCCAGAGGCCCTCCGGAGGCCGGAAATAGCCTGTTTCCCAACTTCTGGTGGGCCCAGAAGGCCCGAAAATCAGCTGACTGGTGCACACATGCGCGCCAAAGCTGAGCTCACATGCCCACCGATATGGCCGATATTTCACACTTATGGCCATTGGAATATCCGCATGGCCACATGATCAAATTCAGACACTTGGCAACTGGCTCAGATCTATGACGGTCCCCGTGTCCCAGGGTCACCTGATCTCCTTTTGTGACCTTCTGACCAGCCAAGTCAACGGGAAAGCCAGATTCACTTAACAACTGTGTGACTAACTTAACACCTGTGATGATTCGCTTAACAACTGAGGCAAGACAGGTCGTAAAATGGAGCGACACTCTCTTAAGAAATATCTCACTCAGCAACATAAATTTTGGGCTCAATGGTAGTCATAACTTGAGGACTACCTGTAACTAACCTAATTCTGAAGATTTTAAAGGTATCTGTGTGTTGTACATTAGGAAAGAAACAGGGTGACGGCTTAATAGATATATTAATTTAATAAGTAATAAGCAGTTTTCTAAGGAAGTTGTTCCTAGAATTCACTGGTAGCTTTTAGCGCAAATTAGCCCTAACTAAACGGCTTTGAAATTAGGGGGATTTAATGTTGCTTGTCATTAAAACTGCTTTCTGTAGTTATTGTGCATCATCACCAAATGGAACAAACCATGTTTGTTACACACTTGAAAAGAAGCACCATATTTTAATCCTAAACGAGGGACAATTTTTTGAAATACTATGTCGGGCAAGCTTAATTCAGCTGAAATCAGCCAGCTAAATCAGTTCTCCAGTTATTGTGTGTCTTGGAACATTAGGTTCTATATATGCCATTCCTGATATGATCGCCGTCTTTTTATCTTCAGCTTCCTGTTTGGCAACAGGTTGGGAGATTCAACGAGGGTACAGCCATAGATTTGCATGGTTATTGGTTTGACGAGAGCTTATGTGGATGTTCTCCCTGTGGAGGACAGGAAGTAGGAATTCCCAGCAGTCTGCTCAATCTAGTTGGGAAATTGCAGATAAATCACGGGGAGGGAGAGAGGGAGGAAGGAAGGAGAGGGAGGTGAGGAAAGGAGGGATGGAAGAAGGAAAAGAGGGACGAAGGAAGGAAAGAGACGGAATGGGGGAGGGAGGCAGGAAGGAAGGAAGAAAAGGGGGGGAGGAAGGAAGGAAAGGGAGGTGAAGAAAGGAAGGATGGAAGAAGGAAAAGAGGGAGGGAGCGGAGGCAGGGAGGGAGGAAAATGAGGTGAGGAAAGAAGAAAAAGGAAGAAGGGAAAAGGAGAGCAAGAAGGAGGGAGGAAGAAAGGAAGGAAAATGAGAAGGATGTGAGGAAAGAAGGAGGGATGGAAGACAGGAAGGAAGGAAGGAAGGAAGGAAAGGAAGGAAGGAAAGAGGGGGAGGAAGGGAGGAAGGAGAGGGAGGTGTAGAAAGGAGGTATGAAAGAAGGAAAAGAGGGAGGGAGCGGAGGGAGGAAAATGAGAAGGAGGTGAGGAAGGAAGAAAGAAGGGAAGAAGGGAAAAGGAGAACAAGAAGGAGGAAGGAAGGAAGGAAAATGAGAAGGATGTGAGAGAAGAAGGAGGGATGGAAGGAAGGAAGGAAAGGGGGAGGAAGGGAGGAAGGAGAGGGAGGTGTAGAAAGGTATGAAAGAAGGAAAAGAGGGAGGGAGCGGAGGGAGGAAAATGAGAAGGAGGTGAGGAAAGAAGAAAGAAGGGAAGAAGGGAAAAGAGAACAAGAAGGAGGGAGGAAGGAAGGAAAATGAGAAGGAGGTGAGGAAAGAAGGAGAAAGATAGGAAGGAAGGAAGGAAAATAAGAAGGATGTGAGGAAAGAAGGAAGGATGGAAGACAGGAAGGAAGGAAGGAAGGAATTACTGAGATCCTTTGTCAGATGCAAGGAAGCCAATGGTCAAACTCTTATAAGGACTCCTGAAAGCAATTGGTGTTCCTTTTTTCTATTTTCCTCTATTTCTAGATTTTTTCTCAAGTTCTTCCTCAAATGCAACCAGAACTGCTTGAAGAATGCCGGCAATCCGCGAGATATGCGCCGGTTCCAGGTGAGGTTCTCACTTGTACGAGTCCGACATTCCTCTTTCTTCTCCCCAGCCCTTCCCTGGAGACCCCCTTTTCAAAAAGAAGACACCTTCCTTCGTAGCATTTGCTCCTCCAGTCTGGTTGGGCCTCCTGGAGCCCTGAGGTTCTGCACAAAATGGGATGCATCTCACTTCAAGGAAGAGGGCGGCCCATAGGTTGGGTGGGGGGGCTGGAGCTATGGAGAAGATCAATGTATCTGGGTTCACCATGGAAAATGGGAGCTTTAGTACTCTCTGAGCTTGCCTGCTTGCTTTCTTGCAGACGTTTCATGACCCAACTAGATAGCATCATCAGTGCTAGAAAAGGATAGGATGGGATGGGATGGGATGGGATGGGATGGGATGGGATGGGATGGAATAGGATAGGATAGGATAGGATAGGATAGGATAGGATAGGATAGGATAGGATTTTTTATTGGCCAAGTGTGATTGGACACACTAGGAATTTGTCTTGGGAGTGAGGATTGGGAGGAGGAGGAGGAGGAGGAGGAGAGGAGGGAGGAGAACTGTGGGGTCCTTGATGATCTCTGACCTTGGTGGTTTTCCTGCAGACATTTCATAACCCAACTAGATAACTTAATCAGTGCTAGAAGGGAGTGGCGATTAGGAGGAGGAGGAGGAGGAGGAGGAGAAGAGGAGGGAGGAGGAAGACTGTGGGTTCCTGGTGGTTTCCTTGCAGACGTTTCATGACCCCACTAGGTAACATCATCAGTACTAGAAGGGAGTGGGGTTTGCTAGAAGGGAGTTGAACAATCTTGGAGATTCTTTGGCTGGACTGTTTCGTGTTCGCTTCTTTGGCAGTTCCTTGATTGGGTGTATTGTTTAAGTAAAGTGAAAATAATACCCCACCCGTACCCCATCTGTAATCCAGATGGCCGATGCAAACAACAGGGAGATCTAAAATATTTGGCCAGACAGCCCTTTGAAGGTCCAGCAGCTTTGAAGGACTCTGGCTTTTCTTCTTCCCGGACTCTGCTCTCTTGCACCAATGTGGCTCAGGTTTGCTCATCAAGATGGGTGTGTTTGCTCTAGCAACCTCTGGCCGCCTGGCACCGATGCTATGCAAATTGGCACGGCTGTTAATCATGTAAAAATGTCACAATTACCATATCCTTATGCAAGCGAACTGATGAAGCTACTAGCTAGTCAGGGCTGGGGGATACCTGAGGAGTCCTGGACCACAGGCCTCTGATTTTACACAGCTCTTCTCGGCCCCTTTTAGGTTTCTGGCCGATGGCCAACGCAAGACAAAACGGGTTGGGGTGCGGGGAATGCAACTTTTTTCATCCTCAAATGATCTTGCTTTCCATTTGTGAGTTGCACTGGTGGGATTCAAAATTTTTTACTACCGGTTCTGTGGCTACCGGCTTGGTGGGCGTGGCAGGGGAAGGATACTGTGAAATCTCCATTCCCTCCCCACTGCAGGGGAAGGTTACTGCAAAATCCTCATTTCCTCCCAATCAGCTGGGACTTGGGAGGCTGATGGGGGCGGGGCCAGTCAGAGGTGGTATTTACCGATTCTCCGAACTACTCAAAATTTCCGCTACCAGTTCTCCAGAACTGGTCAGAACCTGCTGAAACCCACCTCTGGTAGTGAGCACTGGGAAGGTGGAGGATTCGCCAGTTGTGCCCTCCCCAACTTGTTGTTTTGGGCAATGGGTGTTGTAGTCTCACCCATCTGGATAGCAAACAGTTGCCTTTTAGGCAAGATCAATATTCTGCAGGGAGGTGGTAGATAGATAGATAGATAGATAGATAGATAGATAGATAGATAGATAGATAGATGATAGGTAGGTAGGTAGATAGATAGATAGATAGATAGATAGATAGATAGATAGATAGATAGCAGATAGATAGATAGATGATAGATAGATATAGATAGATAATTAGATAGATAGATAGATAGCAGATAGATAGATAGCAGATAGATAGATAGATAGATAGCAGATAGATAGATAGATAGATAGCAGATAGAAAGATAGATAGCAGATAGATAGATAGATAGATAGATAGATAGATAGATAGATAGAAAGATAGATAGCAGATAGATAGATAGATAGATAGATAGATAGATGATAGATAGATAGATAGATATAGATAGATAATTAGATAGATAGATAGATAGATAGATAGATAGATAGATAGATAGATAGCAGATAGATAGATAGATAGATAGCAGATAGATAGATAGATAGATAGATAGATAGATAGATAGATAGCAGATAGATAGATAGATAGATAGATAGATAGATAGATAGATAGATAGATAGACAGACAGACAGACAGACAGACAGACAGACAGACAGCCAATAGCTGATGATAATGATAGGTAGATGATAGATAATAGAATAGATAAAAGATGATAGATAGATCTGAATATCTGGCCGAGTGTGTAATGAACCATAATAATGGTTGGTAGGTAGGTAGGTAAGAAGGTAGACAGACAGAGACACAAACAGACAAGGACAGGACAGGATAGGATAGGGAGAGGGGAGCAATATGTAGACAGATGATAGATATGATAGATAAATGTCAGAGAGAGAGAGAGAGATGATAGAGAGAAGAGAAGAGAGAGAGATAATAGAAAGAGGATAGAGAGAGATGGACAGTCAGATTTGGGTTTTTGTTTTTTTTTTAGTTTCTTTCTTTCTTTTACATACTTTCTTTTGTATCCTCTGGAAGTAATTCTTTTCTTACTAAACCTCTCTTCCTACTTCTTTAATCATAAAAGTTAAATTGTGTTGAAACAACAGCAACCCACTACCCGAACAACAGAAAGACGATTTTTTTAAACAGCTAAATTTCTAACGTTGCTGTGTTTGGTTCTATCCTGATCATCCTCCAAGCTCTCTTTCTGATTGTTTGTATTCGTCCATTTGATGCTTCCCTTTCCGCAGGTGGTGGTGTCGACGACGGTGAATGTCGATGGCCATGTCCTTGCCGTGTCCGACAACATGTTTGTCCACAACAATTCCAAGCATGGACGCCGGGCACGTCGGTTGGATCCTTCAGAAGGTACCCTTGCCTATATACACTTTTGCACACCAGCAACCACAAAACTCCCTTTAATAATAAGAAGAAGAAGAAGAAGAGGAGGAGGAGGAGGAGGAGGAGGAGGAGGAGGAGGAGGAGGAGGAGGAGGAGGAGGAGGAGGAGGAGGAAAATTTGGAATGGAATGAAATAGAATAGAATAACAGAGTTTGAAGGGACCTTGGAGGTCTTCTAGTCCAACCTCCTGCTCAGGCAGGAACCCCTAGACTATTCCAGACAAATGGTTACCCAATCTCTTCTTGAAAGCCTCCAATGAAGGGGCAGCCACAACTTCCTGAGGTTGAGAAACACGGCTTTGCGGCTGTAGTCCTCAATTTACGACCACCACTGAGCCCGGGATTCATGTTGCTAAGTGAGACTTTTCCTCAGCGAGCTTTGCTCCAGTTTACGACCTTCCTTCCCACGGTTGTTAAGTGAATCACTGCAATTGTTAAGTTAGTCACACGGTTGTTAAATGAATCTGGCTTCCCCATTGACTTTGCTTGTCAGAAGGGTGCAAAAGGGGATCACGTGACCAGCCCCCCCCCCCGGGACACAGCGACCACCATAAATACAAGTCAGTTGCCGAACATCGAAATATAAACCCCGTGTCCATGGGGAAGCCGCAACGGTCGTAAGTGTGAATAACGATCCTGTCACTTTTTTCAATGCCGTTGTAACGGTCACTAAATGAACTGTTGTAAGTCAAGGACTATCATTAGGCAGAAGAACATCCACCAGGCATGGAAGCCAGGTTTAGTGTCTAATCCCGGTTTAGTGTTACCTCTTTCCCAGCCAATGCTGGCCAATATGTTGGCTTGGCTTTAGGATCTTAATTGAGAGGAAAACGGAATCCGGCTGCTGTTTCTTGGAGCCTTCCAAGAGGGTCCCCTTTGAGCTGTGGGGAGGGGGCGTCTCTTTGGTGCCCTCGTCCTTGGCCTGCTTCCCTTCCCTTCCCCTCCCCTTCTGTCTGAGGGTCTTCCCTCCCCTCCTGGTCTGTGCGGGGGATTCCTGACGCTTTATCCTTCCCCCCTCTCTCTTCGCCCTCCTAAAGCAGCCACGCCCTGCATCAAAGCCATCAGCCCCAGCGAAGGCTGGACGACGGGAGGGGCCACCGTGATTGTCATCGGGGACAACTTCTTCGACGGGCTTCAGGTGGTCTTTGGCACCATGCTGGTCTGGAGTGAGGTGAGTCTGCCGGCTTTCCCCCCTCCCCATTTCTGGATTTATTTTTATCTTCCTCTTTTGTCTTTCCCTTTCTTTCTTCTTACTACCCTCCATTTTCCCCTTCCCTTCCCTTTCTCCATCCTCTCCGCTTTGCCTGCCTCT
This sequence comes from Pantherophis guttatus, assembly GCF_059756535.1. Classification (NCBI taxonomy): domain Eukaryota; kingdom Metazoa; phylum Chordata; class Lepidosauria; order Squamata; family Colubridae; genus Pantherophis; species Pantherophis guttatus. The sequence continues at coordinate 2,143,564 of NC_142070.1, forward strand.
TTCCCTTCCCTTCTCCTACTCTTCCCTTTTCCCTTCCCCTTTCCTTCCCTCCCCTCCTCCCTTCCCTTTCCCTCCTCTCTGCCTGCCTCTTTCCTTCTCCTTCTCTTCCCTTCATTTACCTCCTTCCCTTCCCCTCCCCTCCCTTCTCTTCCCCTCCCCTCCCACTCTTTCACTTCCCTCCCCACCCTCTCCTCTCTCTCTCTCCTCCCCCTCCCTCTTCCCCTCCCTCTTCCGCCCCCTCTCCCTCCCGCCCCTTCTCTTTCTATCCCATCCCACCATTTTATGTCTGATTCTCTTTCCCTCCCTTCCCCTCCTCCTTTTCCGTCTCCTCTCCCACTCCCTCTCTTCCCATCATCCCATCATTTTATGTCTGATTCCCCTCCTTCCCCTCCCCTTCTTTTTTCCCTTCCTTTCCTCATCCCTTCCTTCCCTTCCCACCTAACCCCAATGCAAAACCTTTTGAGTCCCAGCAAAATCCATGATCTAACTCCATTTTTGGGGGGATGGCCTTCATATTTTTGCTCCCAAGAGAGTTTGCAGAAACAACCCAGCTCAAGTTAACCGCAGGCAGAAATGGCGCAAAGCCCACCCACCCCCAATGTAAAACCCAAAAGCAAAGAACGCCTTTGGGTCTGGGGTCAAAAATCAGCCAGTGCAGAAACTGCACCTTTTTCTGGGTGCCAAGACAAAAGCATAATGGAAGGCGTCTATAATTCCCATTTTCAGGTCCAAGGCACATCACTTTCCTCATTGGGGGGGGGAGTGTATCGGCACCCCTTTTGTGGGCAAAAAGACCCTCCACTTCCTGAAAGGAAATTTCTCTGAGCTGCTGCTGTGGCTACTTGTCCATGGAGTCTTTCCCAGGTGGGGTGGCTGGGAGGGAGATTGCAGGAAGAAGGGAGACCGAAAGCAAGGGACAATAAACCTCACGGGGGGGTGGGGAGAGAGAAGGAGAAGGAGGAAGAAGAGAAGAAGGAGGAGGGATACAGGAGGAGGAGGAGGAGGAAAAGGAAGGGGAGGAAGAAAAGGAGGAGGAGGACAGTGGAAGAGGAGAAGGAGCAGAGTGGAAAGGAAGGGGAGAAGAGATGCAGGAAAAGAAGAAGGAGAAGGAAGAAGAAAGGAGAGGAAAAGAAGAGAAAGGATGGAGGAGGAGAAGGAGAGGGAAGAAGAAAGGAGAGGAAAAGAAGAGAAAGGATGGAGGAGGAGGAGAAGAAGAGAGAAGAAGAAAGGAGAGGAAAAGAAGGGAAACAATGCACAGGAGGAGGAGGAGGAAGGGGAGGAAGTGACTGCCAGCCTCAAAATCTTCATGGCTTCTCAGCGTCCTGCTGCCCCTTCCCTTAGCACAAAACTTCCCCGTCTGACCATCCTCTTCTCCCCATAACAGCTGATCACGCCTCATGCAATCCGGGTTCAGACGCCGCCCCGGCACATCCCCGGCGTGGTGGAGGTGACCCTGTCCTACAAGTCGAAGCAGTTTTGCAAAGGAGCACCTGGGCGGTTTGTCTACACAGGTAAGCGCTGGACACGAGGGAGGGAGGGCAGGGTGAGAAAATAAGGGATAAGAGACAGGCGTCCGCAGCTTCTGCCATGGGATGGTTGGGCCACAAAGTTGAGGCAGGCAATGGAAATGCCCCCACACTGACTGGCAAGAAAGAGAGAAAGAAAAGAAAGGAGAGAGAGAGAGGGAGGGAGGGAGGGAGGGAGGGAAGGAAGAAAGGACGGAAGGAATGAAGGAAGGAAGGAAGGAAGGAATGAAGGAAGGAAGGAAGGAAGGAAGGAAGGAAGGAAGGAAGGAAGGAAAGGGAGGAAGAAGTGGGAGAGGGAGGGAAGGAAGGAAGGAAGGAGTGGGAGAGGGAGGGAGGGAGGGAGGAAGGAAGGTGGAAGGAAGGAAGGAAGGAGGAGGAAAGAAGATTCATTTAATGACTATTCAAAGTTAAAATAGCACTGAAAAAAGTGACATGACCATTTTTCACACTTACGACCGTTGCACCCTCCCCATGGTCACATGATCAAACTTCAGACACTTGGGCACTGACTCATATTTACAACCGTTGCTGCATCCCAAGCTCACGTGATCCCTTTTGCGACCTTTTGACAAGCAAAGTCAACGGGGAAGCCCAATTCCTTTCACAGCCAGGTTACTAACCCCTCCAGTGATTCACTTAACAACGGTGGCAAGAAAGGTCATAAAATGGAGCAGGATTCGCTTTGACCGTTGTCTCAGGGCTGCATTGTGGTCGTAACTCGAGGACGTCCCGTATATGAGAGGGAGGGAGACCCCCTGTGCTGCCATCAAGGTAACAGTAACGGAGGTATGTGCAAGGAATCGCAATGCCACAACCGGGCCCGAGAAACGATTGCAAATATAGTCCGACAGATGCAGATTAGAAAAGCGTGCAAAATTACGCTCATTTGCATCTCTTTCTCTCTCTCTCTCTTTTTTTTTTTGCTTGTTTGGCTTAATTCAGGTTATTTTGTTGATAGGGAAAGCAGCAGTTTTATGACAAACTGAAAACTTCATCCTTTAGGGCAGTTTTGAGCTTTCCGTTACAAAATAATCTGGCGTGTGGGTGGCTTATTCTTCAATTGGCTGCCGCCCGTGTGCTGCCAAACAGTGTTCTTAAGGACTAGAAACTTGGTTTGCAGAGGGAGGGGCAGAGGTGGGTTTCAGCAGGTTCTGACCAGTTCTGGAGAACCGGTAGAGGAAATTTTGAGTAGTTCAGAGAACCGGTAGTAAAAATTCTGACTGGCCCCGCCCCCATCTATTCTCTGCCTCCCAAGTCCCAGCTGATCAGGAGGAAATGGGGATTTTGCAGTATCCTTCCCCTGGAGTGGGGTGGGAATGGGGATTTTACAGTATCCTTCCTCTGCCACACCCACCAAGCCATGCCACGCCCACCAAGCCACACCCACAGAACCAGTAGTAAAAAAATTTGAAACCCACCACTGGGGAGGGGGTGGAATTATTATAGCGGTGGTGTTGACATTGGGGATAAAAGTGGGGAAAAAAGAATTCATGCTGTTTTTAGCACTTACCAGTGGAAGTTTCACTCAATCAGGCATTTCAAGAGGTGAATTTTGATAAGTTTGCCTATTTTTTGTGCTCCTGTAACTGATTTGGCACAACTACCGAACAAGAGAGACACAGACTTCAGAGGATAATTGAAAGTGCAGAAAAAGCAATGGCTACCAACCTGCCTTCCAGTGAGGATCTGTGTATTGCACGAGTCAAAAAGAGGGCTGGGAAAATATCTACAGACCCCTCGCATCCTGGACATAAACTGTTTCAACTCCTACCCTCAGGATGGCGTTATAGGGCCCTGCATGCTGAAACAACCAGACACAGGGAAAGGTTTTTTCCCCTCGTGCCATCACTCTGCTGAACACCTAATTCCCAAACCCTTGTCTTATGTCTAAGGATAGTCACCCCTGTAGTAGGGCTGTATTACTATTACCCTTCTCATCTTTTGTATCACCTTCTCCTATTGGTATCTTATGATTGCATTAATTTTTTGTTTGTATGTGGAATAGGAATAGGAATAGGAATAGGAATAGGAATAGGAATAGGAATAGGAATAGGAATAGGAATAGGAAGAGAAGAGAAGAGAAGAGAAGAGAAGAGAAGAGAAGAGAAGAGAAAAGAGAAGAGGAAGGAAGAAGGGGAAGGAGAAGAGAAGATGGAATGGAGAGGAATAGAATAGAATAGAATAGAATAGAATAGAATAGAATAGAATAGAATAGAATAGAATAGAATAGAATAGAATAGAATAGAATAGAATATAGGGAAGGGGAGAGGAGAGGAGAGGAGAGGAGAGGAGAGGAGAGAGAAGAGAAGAGAAGAGAAGAGGAAGGAAGAGGGGGAAGGAGAAGAGAAGATGGAATGGAATAAAGGAGAGGAATAGAATAGAATAGAATAGAATAGAATAGAATAGAATAGAATAGAATAGAATAGAATAGAATAGAATAGAATAGAATATAGGGAAGGGGAGAGGAGAGGAGAGGAGAGGAGAGGAGAGGAGAGAAGAGGAAGGAAGAGGGGGAAGGAGAAGAGAAGATGGAATGGAATAAAGGAGAGGAATAGAATAGAATAGAATAGAATAGAATAGAATAGAATAGAATAGAATAGAATAGAATAGAATAGAATAGAATAGAATAGAATAGAATAGAATATAGGGAAGGGAAGGGAAGAGGAGAGGAAAGGAGAGAAAAGAGAAGACGAAGGAAGAAGGGGAAGGAGAAGAGACGAGAAGATGGAATGGAATAAAGGAGAGGAATAGAATAGAATAGAATAGAATAGAATAGAATAGAATAGAATAGAATAGAATAGAATAGAATAGAATATAGGGAAGGGAAGGGAAGAGGAGAGGAGAGGAGAGGAGAGGAAGGGGAAGGAAGAGGGGGAAGGAGAAGAGAAGAAGAAGGGGAACAGGGGGAAGAAGAAGGGAAGAGAAGAGAACAGAATAGAGAACAGAACAGAATTGTTTGCTGCTCAAGTGTGATTAGACACACAAGGAATTTGTCTCCGGTGCAGAAGCTCTCAGTGTACATGCAAAACAACAAAGTAATCATAAGATGGGATTGCTCTGCCAAGCATCCTCTCCTCCCCTCCCCATCTTTGTCTGCCCTCCCGGACATAACCCCAGCCAGGAGGGCTGCGTTGCCCCCTCCCTCCCTCCCGTTGCATGGCTAACCTTGCATGCTGTGGCCTGGGAAAGGGGTCTGCGGGGGGCGGGGGGCAGCAGAGGGAGCCCGGGAAATCAATAGCAATTAAGGTCGCAGAGAGGCTGCCCAGAACTGAAATGGTAGCATATGTTTACACTAAATCAAGCAATCCATCTTCATCCCAGGGTAGTAACGAAGCACATGCCAATCTGGGCTTGTGGGGGGGAGGGATGACGGAGGAGGAGAAGGAGGAGGAGGAGGAGGTTCAGGGAAGCTGTGTTTGTTTGTCGGAGGGGATCCAGGTAAAGGGGGCAGGGGTCCCTGATACGCTGGGCTTGCTATTTATTCTTATTTATTTACTGCCTTTATTATCTTTGTCAATAACTCAGGGAAGTAACAATATGTAATATGCCTTCTACTTCCTCCTATTTTCCCCACAATAACAATCCTGCGAGGTAGGCTGGGCTGAGAAAGAGGGAGTGGCCCAAAGTCACCAGCCGGGTTTCGTTCCTAAGCCAGGACTAGAATTCACTGCATGCTAGTGATTGGCCCAAAGTCCCCCACTTGGCTTTCTTGCCCAAGGCTGAACTAGAACTCACTTTCTCCTGGTGATCAGCCCAAAGTCACCCAGCTGGCTTTTGTGCCTAAGGCGGGACTAGAACTCACCGTCTCCTAGTGATTGGCCCAAAGTCAAACAGCCAGCTTTCATGGTTAAAGTGGGACTAGAACTCACTGTCTCCTGGTGATCGGCCCAAAATCATCCAGTAGGCTTCCAAGACTGAAGTGGGACTAGAACTCACTGTCTCCTGGTGTTTTGGTCTAAAGTCACTTTTGTAGCTGACCTCAAACAGCTAAGCAGCACTGGAACAGCTTCAGATTCGGATTGGAGACCACAAGGAGATCCTAGAGCAACAGATGAGAGCAGAAAACTGCAGCCAACCCCTTTCGGACAGTTGCTGTGAAAAATGGCCTCTGTGCACAGCAAGCCCAAAGTCATGGTCAGCTGGGGTTGAGTCAGCTGGACGCTGCGACTGCCAAAAAGGTCACTACCATCCTAACTTCATACAGAGAATTTGAGTCAATTAAGGAGTCTTGGCTTCAGGCCCCAAATCCCTAAATCCCAGCCTTTTAGGATGTGACTGTAAGGATTTCGTGCATTTGCACAGGATTGGTGCTGCCTATAGAGAAAAGTACAGGTAGTCCTTGACTTACAACCACAATTGAGCCCAAAATTTCTTTTTTTTTAATTGAAAAAGTTTTTCAAATACAGATTTTTCCCCCTTTCCCCCCCCTCCCTAACCCCCCTCCCCCTCCCCTCCCCCCATGGCTTCTCCAAGATGAAATCCAAATTGATATCACATTATATAATACTTTACCACCCTTTTATATAATACTTTACCACCCCCTATGTGCTAAACATTTCTTTCTAACATTATTATTATACCCCCCGTATACTATACATTTCAAAACAACATTTGGCTATAAAACTATACAATAGATCCTAATTTGGCATTTATTCTACTCATAATCTACCCATTTCCTCCACCCCGTACATATATCTCTTAATTCAAATCTTTTAAGTATATTAATATCTAAACATAACATCCGTTTTCCTAAACAAAGCAATCAGTAACCTAACCTATCTCCTTGTACCATATCAATTTTATTTCACCCACTTTCCTGCAGGTCTACCATACATAATATATTTAATATCTTTATTCTTCTGCCCGTATCACTAAAAGATATTTCCATATGTAAATAAAATCCTCAAATGACTTTAAATTTGTATTCCATATAGTATCTTCTGTAATGTCTTTCAACTAGATTGTTAATTCCATCGACCATGTTCGGGTAACATCAAATCCTGCTTCCAACAGTGTATTTAGTGAGCCCAAAATTTCTGTTCCTAAGCGAGACAGTTGTTAAATGAATCCCTGCAGCTGTTAAAGTTATTCACACGGTTGTTAAGTGAATCTGGCTTCAAGGAAAGAAGCAACCTAGAACGAAGGAGAAACTTCCCGACAGGGAGAACAATTAACCAGTGGAACTACTTGCCACCAGAAGTTGCAGGTGCTCCAACACTGGAAGTTTTTAAGAAGAGATTGGACAACCATTTGTCTGGAATGCTACAGGGTTTCGTACCGGAGCCGGGGGTTGGACTAGAAGATCTCCAAAGTCCCTTCCAGCTCCTGTTCTGTTACTCTATTGACTTTGCTTGTCAGAAGGTTGCAAAAGGAGATCACCCGATCACGGGATACTACAACCATCATAAATATGAGTCAGTTGCCAAGTGTCTGGATTTTGATCCCGTGCCCACGGGAATGCGGCAACCATCGTGCGAGAAACGGCCATTGAGTCGTTTTTTTCACTGCCCTTGTAACTTGGAAAGGTCACTAAATGAAGACTACTTGATGTTTGAAGACTACTTGATCTAACGAAATGAAATTCAATGTAGAGAAAAGTCAAGTCCTACATTTAGGCAAGAAAAACCCAAAAGGACACATATAGACTGGGTGAAACCAGGTTTCTTAATAGCAGTGACTGTGAGAGGTTCTTGGAGTCTTAGTGGACAACCAGCTAAATATGAGCCAGCAGCCAAAAAAGCCAATGCAATCCTAAACTGCATTAACAGAGGGAAACAATCAAGATCAAGGGAGGTACTAATACCACTCTATAAAGCCTTAGTAAGACCACACCTAGAGTACTGCATCCAGTTTTGGTCCCCACACTATAAAAAAGATGTTGAGACTCTAGAAAGAGTGCAGAGAAGAGCAATAAAGAGGATTAGGGGACTGGAGGATAAAACATGCGAGGAACGGTTGCAGGAACTGGGCATGGCTGGTCTAGTGAAGGGAAGGACCAGAGGAGACAGGAGAGCATCTTCCAATATTTGAGGGGCTGCCACAGAGAAGAGGAAGGGGGTCAAGCTATTTTCTATAGGCCAGACAAGGAATAATGGATGGAAACTGAACAAGGAGAGATTTAACCTGGAAATAAGGAGACATTTTCTGACAGTGAGAACCATCAACCGGTGGAACAGAAGTTGCCTTTGGAAGTTGTGGGAGCTTCATCTCTGGAGGCTTTCAAGAAAAGATTGGACTGCCATTTGTCAGAAATGGTGTAAGGTCTCCTGCTTGGGTGGGGGGGTTGGACTAGATGACCTCCAAGGTCCCTTCCAACTCTGTTATTCTGTTAATGTGTTCTTTGCACGCTGCAAATCTGATGGCTTCCTTCTTTCCACGCGTAGCCCTGAATGAGCCAACGATCGATTATGGGTTTCAACGCCTACAGAAGGTGATTCCCCGGCACCCCGGAGACCCCGAACGCTTACCAAAGGTAGGAAAACCCCCCCCCCTCTTCTTCTCTTAAGCGTCTCAGTGTTGCGTCGATGTGTCGAACTCCGACTTTGTGAGAGACTCACTGTGTTTGGCTACCGGTTTTCATTTCCATGCCAAACAGGAGTTTATTTTGTGTTTTTTTCAATTTTCTGATGAGGATGAGGAAGAAAGTTTTAGGAAACCTGGTTTTCCTCTTTATCGGCTGGTTGGGTTTGTCAACGGCAGGGAGTTGTGTGGTTGTTGTTGTTGTGGTTACTACTAGTTGTGGTTACATTGACAAGTCCCAAACTTTTCCCACCTTGTTTTCCTCTATTTTTTATTTTATTTTAGGGGAGTTTTGGCAAAAAAATTGAACATGGAAAATAGCACCGCAGGGCGTGATTAAAGATAAAAATTGAATACAGGTAGTCCTCGACTTATGACCACAATGGATCCCAAAATTTCTGTTGTTAAGTGAGTTTGTCCCCCTTTTACAACTTTTCTTGCCACCGTTGTTAAGTGAATCATTGCAGTTGTTAAGTTAGTAACAAGGTCGTTAAGTGAATCCATTGACTTTGCTTGCTAGAAGGTCGCAAAAGGGGATCACGTGACCTCAGGCCACTGCGACCGTCATAGATATGAGCCAGTCGCCAAGCGTCTGAATTTTGATCTCGTGACCCCAAGGAGGCTGCAGTGGTCATAAGTGGGAAAAACAGTCATAAGTCACTTTTTTCAGTGCTAGCGTAACTTGGAACGAGTGTCACTAAACCAGTGTTTGTCAACCTTGGTAGCTTGAAGATGGGTGGACTTCAACTCCCAGAATCCCCCAGCTGGGGGATTCTGGGAGTTGAAGTCCACCCATCTTCAAGCTACCAAGGTTGACAAACACTGCACTAAACGAACTGTCGTAAGTTGAGGAGTACCTGTAAACCCAATATTTTGCAGTGTTTTCATTCCTCAGTTTCTCAGCAAAACCACAAACTCTGAGCACTGAGACAGTTTGGAAATCACATCACCCCCATCCCACACACACACACACACACACCCAAACACATGTGCACACACCAACACATATGTGTGCACTCACCTACATGCATACCACGCAAAGGGCCCAGAAGGACACACAGCCCATCACGCCTTGACGAGCCTCAAGGGACGTCAGCACCCACCCACACAAACACACCCACACGTGTGTGCACAAACACACAAGCACATACGTGCCCAAACATACATGCACACCACGCAAAGGGCCCAGAAGGGCACACTCTGCATCACGCCTTGACGAGCCTCAAGGGACGTCACCACCACCCCACACGCACACACACAAACACACAAACCCGTGTGCATGCACGCACCTGTATGTGCACAAAACCACACAAATGCGTGTGCGCAAACATATATGCACACCATACAAAGGGCCCAGAAGGACACGCCTTGACGAACCTCAAGGGATGTCAGCACGCACACACGTGCACCCACACACAATATTTGCACAAACATACATGCATGCCCAGGAGGACACGCTCCACATCATGCCTTGACAAGCCTCGAGGGATGTCACCACCACCCCTTGTGTATACACAGACACAGAGCGTGCAAAAGGACCCATTCCAGTTACTCCTTGAAGCCCAGGAGGAAAGCAGGATGGCGTGGAAGTCAACCGGACTTCCTCAAGGCAGGAGGAGGAGCATTTTTTTGTGCCCATCCTCTGGCATGAGGGCACCTGCCAGGCTCCTGCCGTGGTGGCTGGGTGCCTCTCGCTCGTGCCGCCATCCTTGGGAAATCCGGCTGATGCCTCTGGGCAGAGAGCAGCTGGCGGCAAGAGGGGGCTTCAGATGGGGAGTGACAGCCGAAGGCAGCCGCCAAATTGGAGCCATTAATCATGATTTGACACGGATGTAGGAGCTGCTGCGGGGGCTGTTTGCCCACACGGCTTCCCCATTCCTGCCTTGGGGGGGGGGGCTCAGTGCCCCATGCCTGGGGGGCTCAGAAGCCTCCCACCAACCCATGGTGAACATAACCCCCCCCCAAACATTCTCCATTCTCTCCTTCTGCCCACCTCCCTTTTTCAACCCCATTGGCGAGTCTGGGGTCTCCTTCTACGAAGGCCCCGCAGAGGCTGTCGGTCCCGGAAGAAAACCCCTTTTTATCCAAATTAATTTACTTTCAGGATTAGATTTGCTGAGAGGGAGACAGGCAGGGAGGGTTTCCTACACACAGCTTTCTCCCCGTTCAGGAAACACAATAGATGCCCGTGGTTGAGATGGTTCTTGAGGTAGACACTCTCTGTATATGGAGGCTCTTTGTCTCATTCATGTGTTGGCCCGAATTCTTTGGGGCAGATGAAATTTGGGCAATTGGTGCATCAAATTATTTATATGTGGGGGGGGAGGAGGAAGAGGAGGAGGAGGGGGAAGGGGAGGGGGAGGAAGAGGAAGAGGAAGGGGAGGTATTAAGGATACGATGACTACAGCTTTCATGACTACATCCTAAGTTGCAGGGCTTGCGAGATTTTAAAAACGCCACGCTTTAAGAAAAATAAATAAATCTCCGATTTTGAGCTAACTTTTTTTTTAGAAAAGGTGATCGAGCGAACAAAGAAAACCTCCAGAGGGAAATAAAAATACAGAGTGGAAGATAAATTAGGAACCAAAACCTCAGGGAATGAAAAGATCCAAAGGGCAGCAAAATGTAGGAATATGCACTCCTACATATAAAAATATTAGGAATATGCCAAGTTGAATGTTCCATCTTTTTTTCTCCAGATTGCGCCCATCTTGGGTCCAAGCCAGTTTTCCTAAAATCAATCCTCTAAATCGGTGTTTCTCAACCTTGGTAGCTTGAAGATGGGTGGACTTCAACTCCCAGAATCCCCCAGCCAGCGCTGCTGGCTGGGGGTTCTGGGAGTTGAAGTCCACCCATCTTCAAGCTACCAAGGTTGAGAAACACTGCTCTAAATTCTAGGTAGTTGGATGTCCAAAGCCACAACTAGTTGCTGAACCACAGCCAAATTGGAATATTAATGTTATCCTTATCTAGTGTGTGTATGTGAGAGAGGGGAAGGAAGGAAGGAAGGAAGGAAAGAAGGAAGGAAGGAAGGGAGGGAGGGAGGGAAGGGAAGGAAGGAAGGAAGGAAGGAAAGGAAGGAAAGGAAGGAAGGAAGGAAGGAAAGGAAGGAAGAAAGGAAGGAAAGGGAGGAAGAAAGGAAAGGAAGGAAGGAAGGAAGGAAAGGAAGGAAGGAAAGAAGGAAGGAAGGAAGGAAGGAAGAGAAGAGAAAGAAAGAAAGAAAGAAAGAAAGAAAGAAAGAAAGAAAGAAAGAAAGAAAGAAAGAAAGAAAAACATTTTTTGAAGAAAGAGGACCATTTGAAATAATCATATTTAAGATTTCCACCCAGAATGACATTTGTACAGAGTACAGGTACAGAGTCCTCAACTTAGCCTGTCAGAAGATGGCAAGAGGGGATTGCGTCACCCTGGGGATGCTGCAACTGTCATAAATACAAGTCAGTTGTCGAGAGTCTGAGTTTTGATCATGTGACCATGGGGGATGCTGCAACGGTCGTGTGAAATATGGTCATAAGTCACTTTTTTCATTACCGTTGTCACTTTGAGCAGTCACTAAATGAACTGTTCTACGTCGAGGACTACCTGTATAGAGTGAGAACAATTAACCAGTGGAACAACTTGCCACCAGAAGTTGTGGGTGCATCATCACTGGACATTTTTAAGAAGAGATTGGACAGCCCCCTGTCTGAAATGGTATGGGGTCTCCTGTTTGAGCAGGGGGTTCGACTAGAAGACCTCCAAGCTCCCTTCCAACTCTTGTTATTCTGCTATTAAGTCATCGCTGGCAATCCAAATTGGCTTTCTATCCCCATAGCAGAGACCATGTTCCGGATTCAAGGTGTGGGATCCTGAACCCGAAGAGAGAGAGAGAGAGAGAGAGAGAGAGAGAGAGAGAGAGAGAGAGATGGAGGGGGGGAAGAAGGAAGGAAGGATAAAGGAGAGAATGAGGAAGGAAGGAAGGAAGGAAGGAAGGAAGGAAGGAAGGAAGGAAGGAAGGAAGAAAGGAAAAAGGAGAGAATGAGGGAGGGAGGGAGGGAGGGAGGGAGTAAGGAAGGAAGAAAAAAGGAGAGAATGAGGAAGGGAGGGAGGAAGGAAAAAGGAGAAGGAAGGAAGGAAAAGGAGACAATGTGGAAGGAAGGAAAGAAGGAAGGAAGGAAAAAGGAGAAGGGAGAGAATGAGAAAGGGAGGGAGGGAGGAAAGAAGGAAAAAGGAGAGAAGGAAGGAAAAAGGACAGAATGAGGGAAGGAGGAAAGAAGGAAAAAGGAGAGAAGGAAGGAAGGAAAAAGAAAAGGAGAGAATGAGGAAGGGAGGAAAGAAGGAAGGAAAAAGGAGAAAGGAGAGAAGGAAGGAAAAAGGAGAGAATGAGGAAGGAAGGGAGGAAGGAAGGAAGGAGAGAAAGAAGGAGAGAAGGAAGGAAAAAGGAGAGAATGAGGAAGGGAGGGAGGGAGGAAGGAAAGAAAGAAGGAAAGAAGGAAGGATAAAGGAGAGAATGAGGAAGAAAGGAAGGAAGGGAGGAAGGAAAAAGGAGAGAATGAGGAAGGAAGGAAGGAAGGAAGGAAGGAAGGAAGGAAGGAAGGAAGGAAGGAAGGAAGGAAGAAATTAAGAAATTCTCTGGGCACATCCTTCTCACCTTCTGCTTTATACAGTAAATGGTAAAAAAAAAGCTGTGTGATCTGACTCTCCTTTAGCCAAGACTGGGAGGGGGGAAGCCAGGCTGGGCTGCTCATTCATCATAGTTAAGCAGCCTGTCTCCCTCTCTCTCTCTCTCTCACACACACACACACACACCAGCTCCTCATGTGAGACTGTCATCAGAGCTATTCTGTGTGTGTGTGTGTGTGTGTACGTGCATGTCTGTGTACACAACTTTGGAGGGATGCAAAAGCAAGAGAGGTTTGTGTGTTTTTCTCTCTCAAGGGGGAAAAAACCTCTCTTGCAAACCGCACAACCCTCGAGCCCTTCCATCTGGGCCAACGCAAAACAACCACCACCTCCCCACAAAAGAAAGAAAAGCCAACAACCCCTGTGTGATTGTTGTGCTGCAAAGGCTCTAATTAATCAAACACTGAACCTGGAATACAGGTAGTCCTTGACTTACAGCAGTTCGTTTAGTGACCGTTTGAAGTTACAACGGCACTGAAACAAGTGATTTATGACCAGTTTTCACACTTACGACCGTTGCAGCATCCCCACGATTACGTGATCAAAATTCGGACGCTTGGCAAGCGACTCATATTTACGACACCTGGGGGTGTCACGTGATCTACTCTTGTGACCTTCTGACAAGCAAAGTCAATGGGGGAAGCCGGATTCGCTTAACAACCGGGTGACTATTTTATCAGCTGCAGGGATTCACTTAACAACGGTGGGGGAGAAAAGTCATCAAATGAGGCAAAACTCACTTAACCAACGTCTCACTTAGCAATGTAAATTCTGGGCTCGCTTGTAAGTCGTAAGTCGAGGACTGCTTGTGGAATGTGCGGCTTGCGGGATGGCGCATCGTTCAGACAGCAAGGCCAAGTTTCTAGTCCTCATGAGAGGTCAAGGTTCCTTTGTGGTCCCCGATGGGGCTTTCACCGCTAGGCTGTCAGAACGCACAGATAGGGGCCCACAAAATGGTTCACACAAGGCCAGGAAAAAACTGGGGAGCGGGAGAGGAAGGGGATGATGGAAAACTGATCCCGTTTCCTAAATCCAACTTTAGATAAAATATAGGTTCTCCTTGCCTTAGCCCCCCAAAAATTTCCGTCACTAAGCGATGCGTTTGTTAAGTGAGTGGCCGTAATGTTATTACTTTTTTCCCCCCTAAGTTCTTAAGCAAATCACTTATTAAGTGAGTCACACAGTCATTAAATGAACCCCTATCGATTCTGAGAGTTGAAGCCCACCTGCCTTAAACTTGCTGGGGTTTGAAGCGCCGGAGCCTCTCCATCCCTGCTCCCCCCCCCCAAAAAAAGGGGGGTGAGTCTGACTCTGAGACTTTGTGGGGTGCTGAGTGAATGGCAAACTTGAGGGGCAGGGGGGAGATTGTCTTGCTGCTGTTTCCTCCCAAGCCCCCTCCCCAATCCCTCCCCCACCATCTCCGGCCAGAGTTAACCGGCTGCTTTGCGTCACCACCTTCACATGGGGATGGGAGGGGAGGGGGGCTCAGTGTGCCGAAACCGGCTGGAAGCCTCCCTCCCCTCCCTGCTCCATTACGGTATTGATCGGAGAGAGATTGCCGAAGACAGAAGAGCAAGTGGCCGTGATTGTTGGCACTTAGCTTGACAGCTATCCAATAGCCTTGAGATCCTGATGTACGGTCCGGAGAGCTGGCCGGTTGGTCTCGCGGTTGTCGGGAAGCCGGGAGAAGGAAAAGTGGAGCGGGCAGGGTGGGTGGGTAGGTGGGTGGGCATCGAGCGGAGGACCAGAACCTTTCCAACCTGTGCCAGGGACTTGGTCAGCGATGGTGTTCCTTCTCCCAAACAGGGTTACAGGGAGTCCTCGGCTTACAGCCATCTGTTTAGCAACAGAGTTACGACGAGCCTGAAAAATGGGTCACCCGACTGGTTGTCCCAAATGTGCTTTTTAGGTAACTGGTTTTTCTTCGTAAACATTTCGCTTCTCATCCAAGAAGTTTCTTCAACTCTGGATAGTGGGGAATGGAAGGATTTCTATTCCTTGCAGACAGCTGGTCCTTTGCATCCTTTTTTAGAGAGTCGTTGAGGCCACTTGGAGGTTTGACTGTGTCCTCAGGGTCACTTGGGTGGTGCAAATGGGTGTGGCAGTCCTTCTTAGGATTGCTGAAAGGAGCTGTGTCGTAGATTGGAGGTAGATGATGTCATATCCCTCCCCCTCTGTTGAGAGAGGGCTGTTCAATTTTGACATAGGTGGCCTCTTTGACCCCTCTTTCAAACCAGCAGTCCTCTCTGTCCAAAATGTGGACTTTGCTGTCTTCAAAAGACTGGCCTTTGTCTTTTAAATGCAGATGGACTGCTGACTCTCGTCCTGATGGGTTAGTTCTCCTATGTTGTGTCATGCGTCTGTGAAGTGATTGTTTTGTTTCTCCACCAATCTTCTGTCTACAAAACGGTTCCTTCAATAGTTCCAAGAAGGCCCCACACCCATTTGCACCACTCAGGTGACCCTGAGGACACAGAAAGAGTGCTAACGACCAGATGACTGCAAGGAATAGAAATCCTTCCATTCCCCACCATTCAGCCAGAGCTGAAGAAGCTTCTCGGATGAGAAGCGAAATGTCTTCAAAGAATAACCAGAAAGTCCAGTTGCCTCTTGAAAAATAGCACCTTTGGGACAACCACAACCTGGATGACTGAGAACCTCCATAGACACACAACCGTTCCTTACACTTTGCAACTGGCGTAGCGTCCCTAGGGTCACCTGATCAAAATTTGGGCACTTGGCAACCAGTATGGGTAGTCCTCAATTTACAACCGTTTCTTTAGTGACTGTTTGAAGTTACAACGGCACTGAAATAAGGGACGTATGGCCTGTTTTTCACACTTACAACTGTTGTAGCTCTGTGGTTGCCTGATCAAAATTTGGGCACTTGGCAGTCGGCCTGTTACAGCATCCGGGGTGATCGTGCGATCACCATTTGTGACTGTGACAAGCAAAGTCAAAAGAGTCTCTAAACGAAGGGCTGTTAAGTCGAGGACTACCTGTATCTGCAATTAGACCCAGGTTTTGCCCAGCTCAGTCTATCATCTATCATCTCTGTCTATCTATCTATCTATCTATCTATCTATCTATCTATCTATCTATCTATCTATCTATCTATCTATCTATCTATCTATCTATCTATCTATCTAATTATATTTCATACTTCCCAACTGCCAATCTCCCTCAGACAGTGTACAAGTTTATACTCCCTGATTGAGGAGGAGGAGGAAGAGAAAGGGGGGAGGAGGAGAAGGAGCAGCAGGAAAAGGCAGAGGAGGAGGAAGAGGAGGCGGGAGAAGAAGGGAGGAGGAGCAGGAAAAGGCAGAGGAGGAGGAAGAGGAGGAAGAGGGAGAGGAGAAAGAAAAGGAGGAAGGGGAAGAAGAGGAAGTGGACGAGGAGGAAGAGGAGGCAGGAGAAGAAGGGAGGAGGAGGAAGAGGAGGAGGAGCAGGAAAAGGCAGAGGAGGAAGAAGAGGAAGAGGGGGAGGAGAAAGAAAAGGAGGAAGGGGAAGAAGAGGAAGTGGACGAGGAGGAAGAGGAGGCAGGAGAAGAAGGGAGGAGAAGGAGGAGGAAGAGGAGGAGGAGCAGGAAAAGGCAGAGGAGGAAGAAGAGGAGGAAGAGGGGGAGGAGAAAGAAAAGGAGGAAGGGGAAGAAGAGGAAGTGGACAAGGAGGAAGAGGAGGCAGGAGAAGAAGGGAAGAGAAGGAGGAGGAAAAGGAGGAGGAGGAAGAGGAGGAAGAGGAGGAGGAGCAGGAAAAGGCAGAGGAGGAAGAAGAGGAGGAAGAGGGGGAGGAGAAAGAAAAGGAGGAAGGGGAAGAAGGGGAAGTGGAGGAGGAGGAAGAGGAGGAAGAAAAAGAGGAGGGGGAGAAGGAGGAGGAGGAAGAGGAGGAAGAGGAAGAGAAAGAGGAGGAGAAAGAAAAAGGAGGAGGAGGAAGAAAGGAGGAGGAGGAGGAAGAAAAATTTGCACAGCCTCTGCAATTTTTCAGTTGGTTTCCATCCCAGCAAAGCGATGTCTTTGTGATCCAACCAAAGACAATAATCCCTGCACAACAACAACAACATCAAGAACAATCTCTGAAATTGGAAGAATAGTTGGCAACCTTTCTCGGTCCACACCTCCCAGCCTCCTCCGGATGCATTCAATTTCTCTCCCACGTTGACAAACTCTGAAAAAAAAAAACACAATACAAGTGGAGCTTTGATGAGCTGCTGTGTTCCACAAATCCTAACAACCACACCCCAAACCACAAAGTCTATCCTCATTCTTGGAATGCAGAAGTTCTCCTTCGGTTTGAAGGACCCTGGGCAACGTTTTGGCAGCAGGATTGGCCCAACGAAAGACCCCATCTCCACAGACGGAGTTGCCAAGGGACGAAATAGTAGGCAGATGCCCTGTGGGTGTGTGTGTGTGTGTGTCCCATGTCGAAATGCACCAAGCGTTGGCCTCATTGCGATGTACCGAATGCATTCGAATTGTGGACAGTCTCCACAGCTGTCCGATCTTTGCAAAGAACCCTTCCGTTCCGCCCCTGGGTGCCTGCCAAATATTTTGGCCAGGAACTCTGGGAAGATCAGAGAGGGAACACAAATGCACCTGGAAGGTCTCCAGGAGAGGAAGAAGGGTGGCCTGCTAGATTGTGTGAACGGCTGACCCTCCAAAACCTCTAATGATTTTTTTTTAAATTTCAAACTGTTCCATGAATTCTGTTTTACGGCAGGGGTGTCCAATTTTGGTGGCTTTTCGACCTGTGGATTTTAACTCCCAGCTGGCTGGGGAATTCTGGGAGTTGATGTCCACAGGTTTTTAAATTCACCAAAATTGGACACCTCTGCTTTACAGCTTAATTGGCCTTGATTCTGATCTCAATCAATCAATCAATCAGGATAGAGCTGGAAGGGACCTTGGAGGTCTTCTAGTCCAACCACTTGCTCAAACTGGACAACCCTATACCATTTCAGATAAGTGACTGTCCAGTCTCGTCTTAAAAACCTCCAGCGATGGAGCACCCACAACTTCTGGTGGCAGGTTGTTCCACTGGTTCATTGTCCTTGTAATTAAGGTTGTAATTAAGCTGATCGATTAAGCTTTAATTGAATTAATTTGATTTCATTAAATTGGACCAAACTGGTCTCCTACCTGCTTGATTGTGAGCACAGCTAGAGTTTGTTCAACCATCTGGGCTTATTTCCCATCAAAAGCGTTCTTCTTTCACAGGGTTTGTTAGCAAGGTATTTATCTCAGCCGTGTCTCTCTTCCCGTAGGAAGTCCTGCTGAAAAGAGCAGCCGATCTGGTGGAGGCTTTGTATGGGATGCCCCACAATAACCAAGTAAGTCTCACCACCCTCGTCCCCCCCACCTCCGCCACCGTTGGGGAACGCTGAGAGAGAGGCCAGCAACGTCCTGCTTTGGTTTAACATCTGGTGAACATCTGGGCAAGGTTGTCCATGGTCATTGATGGGCCTGGTCACCCGAAGCACTGATGATGTTTGGTGGTCCATCACTGCCTTCTGATCTATCAAGGGCTACGATTCCATCCCAGGTCTGGATGGGGAAAACAAGGCTCTGATTCAAACTTAGCAAGTCCACACACATACCTGGGGATTCCACCTCACCTAATTAATTAATTAATTAATTAATTTTGTTTTCCTTTGTTTTGTTTTGTTTTATTACTTTATTAATCTATTTATTTATTTATTTATATTTATTTGTTAGTTTTGTTTTTGTTTTGTTTTATCACTTTATTACTTTATTAATCTATTTATTTTATTATTTTATTTTATTTATTTTTATTTTGTTTTGTTTTGTTTTTTTACTTTGTTTGTTTGCTTATTTGTTTGTTTGCCATATGGCACGCAGCTCCTAAATCATACAAAGGGAGCCAGTTTGGTGTAGCGCTGAAAGCGCCAGGCCAAAAACCAGGAGACGGTGAGTTCTAGTCCTGCCTTAGACTCAAAGCCAGCAGGGAGACTTTGACCTAATAACCAGGAGACGGTGAGTTCTAGTCCTGCCTTAGGCACAAAGCCAGCTGGCTGACTTTGGGCCAATCACCCAGAGAGACAGTGAGTTCTAGTCCCACCTTAGGCATGAAAGCCTGCTGGGTGACTTTGGCCTACTCACCAGGAGACGGTGAGTTCTAATCCTGCTTTAGGCACAAAAGGTACTCAAATAAGCAGCGGAAGCTTTCCAACCAAAAAGGAAAGAAATTTGGTTGCAGTGACTCAACTTCTAGACCATTCTTCCTGGTTAAGTAAGAATCTACTTCGAGGGTCTCTGGGTTTCTTCAGCTATACCTGGTAAAGGTAAGGTTGGAAGTAAGTAGGACCCCCAGAGATGGCTTCAAAAACCAGAGAACCTCTGAGGGAATTATTTTTCTGGATCTTTTTTAAGGCCACCTGGAGGTTATCTTGAGTTTTTGCAATCATACCTGGGTGAAATGGGCAAAGCTACCAAGATGCCTCCTTGGGATGCAGAAGTTTCATCTTTTCCCACCTGGTACCCTCCACCTTGGCTGGACTTCAAATTCCCACGATGTCTCAGGTAGTACACCGGAGGTCCTCAGGTTGGACAAGGGCCCTCTGCAGAAGATTCATATCCCAGCTCCAGCTGGCTGCAAACACATGAAACTGTCCCAACTTGCAAATCCAGCTGTGGACTTCTTCTTTTTTTTTAATTTGATTTATATGCCGCCCTTCTCCGGAGACTCAGGGCATCTTACAATGCGTTAAGCAATAGCCTTCATCCTTTTTGTATATTTATACAAAGTCAGCTTATTGCCCCCACAAACTGGGTCCTCATTTTACCCACCTTAGAAAGGATGGAAGGCTGAGTCAACCTTGAGCCTGGTGAGATTCGTACTTACAGTAATTGCAGGCAGCTGGTGTTAATCACAATGCTATCAGTCTGCTGAGCCACCAGGCCCCCTTGTAGATGTGAAGACCCTATTTTTTGGTGCAAGATTCCAAGGTTCCCAGAAATCTAATATCTCCCCTCTCCCTACCCCTGCTGTTTATCGGTGCAGATAATCATTTCCATTTCTTGGATCTTGCTTGCTACCCTCAACACACACACACACACACACACACACACACACAAAGAGAGAGAGTTCTGCCCAGAACCTTGCACTGCTCTGACTTGGGCCTATACAAACATCTGGCTCCCAAGCCAACATCTGTTTGTCATCAGGAATTCCAGGGCGATTGAGTAACCGGCTTCGAACAGCTCCCTGCTTCCTCACCCCCGTCCAAGGTCCAGCCAGTGTTTTCACAGCTCAGTCATGTCTCACAACACCTGGGCGGATATAACTGCGGTCCTGAGGAGGCGTCAGGTCAGGCCAAGCAGGTGGGAGGAGCTGGTTTTACGGGCCAAAGTCCCCGGGACTTCCTTTTCCAGGGTGTAAATCTTCCCCACCCGTTCAGGGGTGAGCGGCAACAGAACGGTGGGGCCGAATTCTCAGCCGCCCACCAAGGAGATGGCAAAGCCAGCATTGGGACCCGGCTACATGTTACACCCATCGCTTAAGAAGATGGAATGGCCCGGTTGTGCCCCATGCTAAGCAGGGTTGGGTTTAAAGTGGGTCAGGTTGGCAGTGCGAACTCGCCGTTGGAGGCGGAAAAGGGATTTCCGAAAAGCAGATTGATCTGTTTTTCCTTTCAACCACTTTAGAACGAAGAATCTTTGGGCTGGAAGGGACCTCGGAGGTCTTCTAGTCCAACCCCCTGCTCAAGCAGGAAACCCTATACTGTTCCAGGCAAAAAGCTGTCCAGTCTCTTCTGGAAAACCTCCGGTGATGGTGCAGCCACAGCTTCCGGTGGCAGGCCGTTCCACTGATTCATTGTTCTCATTGTTAGGAAGTTTCTCCTTAGTTCCAGGTTGCTCCTCTCCTTGACCCCGGTGATGGGCCCAAAGTCACCTTATTGGCTTTTGTGCCTGAGGCAGGACTAGAACTCACCGTCTCCTGGTGATTGGCCCAAAGTCACCCAGCCGGCTTTCATGGCTAAATCAGGGCTAGAACTCACCGTCTCCTTTTTTTTCTAACCAGATGCCTTAACCACTAGACCAAAACTGACATTTTGCGGCTCCAAATTCCTATTGTGCCTTTTAGCGTATTTATTATGGGATCATTAGAGCTACACCTGCTTTTCCTTCAGCGGCTGAAGGTTTACCAGATCGTGGTGTTCTCCCAGGGTCCTTCCATATTGAGGGAGGATTCGAACCTGGCTCTTCCCTGGTCCAAACTCCTTCCCCCTTTGGCTGCTGGGCCTTGGGAAATCTCCCATTTCTTTTTTTTTTTTTTTCCAGCCACCCTTCGAGCTCTCCGAGACCCTTTGCATGAGCCCAAAAGGATTGTGCAGCACCCTTTCCCAGATATGGGACTCCAATACCCAGCATCCCCAGCCAATGGGAAAGGGAGTATTCTGAGCGGCCACACCATGACGCGGTCTGATCTCTTGCACCCAAACAGGACATCATCTTGAAACGGGCAGCCGATATTGCCGAAGCCTTGTACAGCGTTCCGCGCAACTCTAACCAGCTGACGTCCCTAGCCGGGAACCATGGGCACTCGGGCATGATGGGCGTCAACTCCTTTGGGAGCCAGCTGGCCATCAACATCAGCGAGTCCACTCAGGGCTCGGAACAAGGTAGGCCAAGGAAGTCCTCACTTAGCGACCCTTCATTCCGCGAATGTTCAAAATGACGAGACTGCTGAATGAAGGAACGTAGGACAGGTACTCGAACTTACGGCTGTTGCAGTGCCCCTCCTCCTCCCGGTCATAAGATGGCGATCTGGGTGCCCGGCAATTCGTTCAAAGTTGTGTCAGGTTGCCACGATCACGTGACTGCCATGTCCAATCTTCTCCGATGGCTTCAACAGGGAGATCCAGGATTGCAGTCATTCAGTGAGGCGGTGACGTGGGCATCTCGCTTAATGACCGCAATGACCTAAATTTTTGATTCAGTCACGGTCATAAGTCGAGGACCACCTGTCATTGGACCCATCCCAGCTTGATGAAACCCATCGCATGAACCTCCTAATCTGGCATTTGGGGAGAGGGGGGGTGTAGACTACCCCTAAAGCTGGAAGCTCCATTTGCCAGTCCGCCCTAAGCGCCATCTGCCTAGGGTTCTCTTCCTCCAAGCTCCCTGCGGGTCAGAGAGTACAGGTGGCCTTGAGTTACGACCGCATCCGAGCCCAAAATCTATGTTGCTCAGTGAAACATGGGTGAAGCGGGTTTGACCCCCTTTTACGACTTTTCTTGCCACCGTTGTTAAGCGAACCTTTGCATTCGCTAAATTAGTCACACGGTTGTTAAGCAAATCTGGCTCCCCCCCTTGACTTTGCTCGTCAGAAGGTTGCAAAAGTGGATCACGTCCCCTCCCCCCCCGGGACGCGGCGACCGTCATAAATACGAGTCGTTTGCCAAGTGTCCGAATTTTTGATCAGGGGGAAACTTTCACGCTCCTAAGTCCCTTTTTTTCACTGCCATTGTAACTTTGAACGGTCACTAAACAAACTGTCGTAAGTGGAGGACTGCCCGTATTTTGATTTTCTCTCTCTCTCTCCGTCTGACTTCCAGGATACCCGCGCAGCGCAAGCAGCGTCTCGCCCCGAGGCTACGTGCCCAGCTCCACCCCGCAGCAGAATAACTACAACACAATCACGTCCAGCATGAACGGTTACGCGGGGGCTGCCATGACCGGTCTTGGGGTGCCAGGCTCCCCCAGTTTTCTCAACGGCTCCACTGCCAATTCCCCCTATGCCAGTGAGTATCGCAGCTGTTGTGTGATAGGGACCAACAACTGGGCACCGGATGGATTCATTGCTTGCTGTGGATTCACACAAACACTTGCGCGCAAATTTGGGGTTTGTTTTCTGAGCCGGGGTTATGTCGACCTTGGTGGTGAAAAAACATCTATTTATTTATTTATTTATTGGTTCGATTTATATGCCGCCCTTTTCCCGGAGACTCAGGGCGGCTTCCAATGCGTTAAGCAATAGCCTTCATACTTTTGTATATTTATACAAAGTCAGCTTATTGCCCCCACAAACTGGGTCCTCATTTTACCCACCTTAGAAAGGATGGAAGGCTGAGTCAACCTTGAGCCTTGGCGAGATTCGAACCTGCAGTAATTGCAAGCAGCTGGTGTTACTTAACAGTGCTTTCGTCTGCTGCGCCACCAAGGCTCTTCTGTCCCTGCAGGAGGGCTGCGAGTCTAAAAATCTTCTGAGCTGGATGGTCGGTTTATTTTTCTCACGGATAATTCGAGGCAACCAACCTATCCCAACACCTCGTTCTCCTCCTATTATTAACCCCACAACAGCAACGAACCTGCGAGGTGGGCTGGGATGAGAGAGAATGTCTGGTCACACAGCTGGCTTTCAATGCCCATCACCAACTCATACAAGGGGACAAACAACCCTCTGATTTGGAGTTGATCTCTTCTGGAGAGACCAAACATCTGGGGGGAGACTTCCTGGTCTGGAAAATTTTCCATTCTAGCTCTCTCTCATCCAGTCTGTCCCCAAAACTGGACACCAGAGAAGACCTTGGTGGATAATGGTGGAGAACAATGATGATGGAGGAGGAGGAGGAGGAGGAGGAGGAGGAGGAGGAGGAGGAGGAGGAGGAGGAGGAGGAGGAGGAGGAGGAGGAGAACTGTGGGGTCCTTGGTGTTCTCTGAGCTTGGTTAGTTTCTTGCAGACATTTCAATACCAAAATAGGTAACTTCATCAGTGCTAGAAGGAGAGGGGTTTGCAGAGAGGAGGAGGAGGAGGAGGAGAACTATGGAGTGGGGTCCTTGGTGTTCTCTGATCTTGGTTGTTTTCTTGCAGACGTTTCATGGCCCAACTAGGGAACACCATCAGTGCTAGAAAGGATTGGGAAATGAGGAGGAGGAGGAGGAGGAGGAAAGCAGGAGGGAGAGGGAAAGCAGCCACAGGAGGAGGAGGAGGACTGTGGGGTCCTTGGCGCTCTCTGAGCTTGGTTGTTTTCTCGCAGACGTTTCATTACCCTACTAGGTGATATCATCAGTGCTAGAAGGGAGTAGGGTTTGCGGAATGGAGGAG
Source organism: Pantherophis guttatus (assembly GCF_059756535.1). Classification (NCBI taxonomy): domain Eukaryota; kingdom Metazoa; phylum Chordata; class Lepidosauria; order Squamata; family Colubridae; genus Pantherophis; species Pantherophis guttatus. The sequence goes on from NC_142070.1 coordinate 2,167,334, forward strand.
GAGGGGGAGGAGGGAGGAAGAGAATGAGGAAGAGGGGGAAAGCAGGAGGAGGACGACGACTGTGGGGCCCTTGGCGCTCTCTGAGCTTGGTTGTTTTCTCGCAGACGTTTCATTACCCTACTAGGTGATATCATCAGTGCTAGAAGGGAGGAGGGTTTGCAGAGAGGAGGAGGAGGAGGAAGCCAGCTGCCTTCCTCCCTTCCTGGGACTCGAGACACCCCCCCTTCTCTGCCCTACTGACCCGTATCCTTCTCTCTCCCCCACCACCAGTCATGCCATCGAGCCCACCCCTGGGGGCTTCCTCCACCCCCGCCGGCGTCTTCTCCTTCTCCCCTGTCAACATGATCTCGGCCGTCAAGCAGAAAAGCGCCTTTGCCCCGGTCGTGCGGCCCCAGGCCTCCCCGCCCCCCAATTGCACCAGCGCCAACGGGACCGGCCTGCAAGGTAAGTGAGCTCGTCTTCAAACCAGACTTACCACCCCGGTGACCGTCGCAAGCTCACCATCGTCCCTTATGTTACAGGTAGCCCTCGACTTACGACGGTTCATTTAATGACCGCTTGAAGCTACAACGGCACTGGAAAAAGCGACTCATGATCGTTTTTTCACACTTTTGTGACCGTTGCAGCATCCCCCACGGTTACGCGGTCAAAATTCAGACGCTCAGCAACCGATTCGTATTTATGACGGTTAGAGTGTCCCGGGATAGCGTGATCCCCTTTTGCGACCTTCCGACAAGCAAAGTCCATGGGGAAAGCCAGATTCACTTAACAACCGTGAGACTGACTTAACAACCGCAGTGTTTCGCTTAACAACTGGGGCAAGAACGGTCATAAAATCAGGCAAAAGTCGCTTAACAAATGTCTCCCCGAACAACAGAAGTTTTGGGCTCAGTTGCGGTCGTAAGTTGAGGACTACCTGTAGCTCCCAAGTCACAACCACAACATAAAAAAATCCCAGTTTTTCTCACAACCTGACATTTAGGGGATGATTTTTTAAAAAATGAAAGAATTAAGAAATATTAGACGTCTAATTAGAGATCAAATTGTAAATAGAAGTCAAGATAATTTAGATAAAAATGTAAGTTTAAGGTAGAGATATTTAGAAGCAGAATTTGTGTAAAGAGGTTAAATAGGCTAGAGATACCGATGCAGAAAAGTTATTAGTATTGAAATTTTGATATGTTTGTTTTTGGTTTATATTTTTTGTTTGTGTGTGTGTGTTTTTCTTGCTTTTTTGTGTATTATGTTTCTTTTTGTAACTGTGTATTTTAATCTTTAGAAATTTAATAAATATTATTTTTAAAAAAAAAGAAAGAAATATTAGACGTCTAATCAGAGAGCATTTCTGTGAAAGAAAGTAGAATTTGCATCTTCTATCGCCCCCAAAGTGGTTGCGAGACCTAGATGGACAGGAATAAATCCACTTCTGGGGAGAAGTGGGTCCCGTTTTCATCCCAAAGAGTGGTCAGGCTGACGGAATTTAAATGTTCTTTCCCACACCTAAAGCTAAAATTCTTCTCCTTGTTTTTTTAAAATAAAGAGCTTTCAGTCACTCTCAATGAGGACCAGTCTATTGTCTGGGCTGATTGGTAATGGAGATTTGAATTTCCCCCAAACTCTTAGTGGACAATGTTGTTTCCAACTCAGCGAAGTCCCCCTGGAGCTGCCTTTTCAAGGGCCTCCTTTCCAGGAAGCTGAAGAGCTACCAGACGAAGCAGCTTCTTCCCAGGGATTTCCTTGTGGTGCTTTTTCCCTTCTCCTCCCCATTCCCCCTTTCTTCTGTACACCCTAGAAGGGTGCAACCCCTAAATCTCTGCTATTAGGAAAGGAAATGGGAAATCTGTACCATTCAGTACTCAGAAGCTCCTGGGGGCTCTTTGGTCGCTACCTGTCTAAATCCAGGATAAAAGTGTTTTATGGAGAGGAATCAGGGAGCTTATTTCTCTGCTTCTCAAGTGTATCTTTACTGCAGTTTTTTGTGCTTCTCTAACTCTCTTTTTATTTTTATGTCTTGGCCTTCCTCTTTTCTTGCTTTTTCCTTCCTTCCTTCCTCCCTCCCTCCCTTTCTCTCTCTTGCCTTTTCCTCCCTCTCTCCTTTCCTCTATTTTATCCTTCCTTCCTCTCTCCTTTCCTTTTTCTTTGTTCTTCCTTCCTCCTCCTTCCCTTCCTTCCTCCCTCCCGCTTTCCTCCCTCCCTTCCTCTCTCTTTCATCTGTCTCATCCTTCCTTCCTTTTTCTCTTTCCCCTTCCTCCTTCCCTCTCCTTCCTTCCTTTTCCTTTTTCTTTCCCCTCCCTCCCTCTATTTTTTCTCTTTCTCTTTCCTTTCTTCCTCCCTCCATCCCTCCCTCCCTCCTTTCCTTTTTCTTTTTCCTTCCTTCCCTTCCTCCCTTCCTCCCACTTTCCTCCCTCCCTTCCTCTCTTTCATCTGTCTCATCCTTCCTCCTTTTTCTCTTTCCCCTCCCTCCCTCCTCTCCTTTTCTTCTACCCTTTCTCTCTTTCCCCTCCCTCCCTTCCTCCCTCTCCTCTCCTCTCCTCTCCTCTCCTCTCCGTTCCTTTTTCTTTTTCCTCCCTCCCTCCCTCCCTCTGTTTCATCTGTCACCCTTCCTTCCTTTTTCCTCTTTCTCCTTCCGTCCTTTCTCCCTTCCCTCCCTCCCTCCCTCCCTCCCTCCCTCGCTGCCTGCTCGAACCCACCAACCAGACCAACCCTTTGAGGATTCTGCAGACAAGTTTCAAACCGCCTCTCGGTCACTCCAAGGATTGGCTTACTCTTAATCACAGTATGTTCCTTCTCTCCTTCCGCTGCTTTGCCTTCTTCGCTCCCCCCCCTCTCTCTCCGCTGCTCCTCCCACCTTGAATTACTCCTCTGCAACAGCCTCATAAGCACCTGCATTCTCCACCAGAATGAGGGTAGATACTTAGGTGGATGTAACTATGTATGTAGAGGTATGGACAAACATTTGACTGAGATGGTGTGAGGCTCCTGCTTTGAGCAGAGGGTTGGACTAGAAGACCTCTGAGGCCCCTTCCATCCCTAGGCTTCTATGCTTCTATGACTTTTAAATCCCACAAAGACAACCAGGAATGACTGCAGGATGCGGTCCAAAATGAGAAATTAATGGCCTCAAGGATGCAATCCAATCGCCTCCTCATTTTTTATGGGCCATGCCTCCAAAGCAGCGCTTTTATAATAATGGAATGGAATAACGGAGACCAGACTGAGCTAGGCAGAAGAGAGAACAGATTTCTCAAAGCAGCTTTTTTCAAAAGGCCACCGGACATTTTTTTTTTTTTCTCCTTCAGGGGAAAGAAGGAAAACGTTTCACTTCTCATCCAAGAGGCTTCATCGCTTCTTGGATGAGACGAGAACGGAAACGTCTCCGTCTTCTTCCTCAAGGGGAAAAATAATAATAATCCAGTTGCCTTTTCAAAAAGGACATTTGGGACAACCCTGAGCTTGGATGATGGAGAATCTCCACAGACAGACCGAGAATAGAACAAAATGGAATAGAATACTTCATTTGGCCGTGTGGTTAAACACACAAGGCATTTGACTCTGATACACTGGATGTACTTGCAAAACAACAGAATAATAATAATAATAATAATAATAATAATAATAATAATAATAATAAATAATAAATAATAAATAATAATAATAATAATAATAATAATAATAATAATAATAATAATAATAATACATAATAATATTACATAATATTATTATTATAACAAGATCTTGTGGGACTTCAGGATTCAGACTGACAGGCACTTGGTCCACAACACACCTGACATAACAATAGTTGAAAAGAAAAAAGGATGGTTCATTGACATTGCAATACCTGGTGATGCACGGATTGAAGATAAGCAGCAAGAAAAAAATCACAAAGTACCGGGACTTGCAAATTGAAGTTGAGCGACTGTGGAAAAAGAAATCGTGTGTTGTCCCGATTGTAATTGGAGCCCTCGGAGCAATACCCAAAGGGCTACCCCGCTATTTAGAAATGCTAAATTTGCCGGACTTGAACATTTTGACTCTACAAAAAACCACCTTACTCGGAACAGCTTACATCCTCCGACGATACCTTAACAGTTCCTAGGTCCTTGGTTAGGACTCAAGCTGCTGAGCTATTAACCAGCCTCAAAGGCTGTGAATCTCACTAAAGATTAAATAATAATAATAATAATAATAATAATAATAATAATAATAATAATAATAATAATAATAATAATAATAATAATAATAATAATACCTTAACAGTTCCTAGGTCCTTGGTTAGGACTCGAGCTGCTGAGCTATTAACCGGCCTCAAAGGCTGTGAATCTCACCAAAGATTAACTAATAATAATAATAATAATAATAATAATAATAATAATAATAATAATAATAGATGTGGTGCAGCGTCCAGAAGAAGCATTCGCAGCCAAAATGGAGAAGTCTTCTTTGAATTTTGGGGAGGTGTGTCCAACCCAGGAAACCAGCCTGCCATGTTGTGGGACATCATCACCCTTTGAGGACATTGTGCCAAAAGTGATCTCCACAAACCTAGGTTCAATCGAGGTTAAAGAGAACCTGCAGAGATTCTCAAATCCTCCAGGTCAGCGTCATCCCAAAAGTGCTTTTCCAACACACAACTGGACTTTCTTTGGGGTTGTTTTTTTTTTTCCCCTTGAAGATCTTTTGATTCTCATCCAAGAAGCTTCTTTGGGTCCAACTGGAGAAGAACTGAAGAAGCTTCTTGGATGAGAAGCAAAACGTTTTCAAAAAATAAAACAAGGAAGTCCAGTTGTCTTTTGGAAAAAGCACCATTGGGACAGAACCTGGACAGTCTTGTGTGCAAATTTAGGGGTTAGGGGCCAGGCTCATGAAGATCAATATAACTCCAGAGTCATGATGGTATATCTCCTTTGGAACTGGGTGTGTCCAGTTTAATGAAAAGAAGGACTAGGGGGGACATGATAGCAGTCCTCCAATATTTGAGGGGCTGCCCCAAAGAAGAGGGAGTCAAGCTATTCTCCAAAGCACCTGAAGGCAGGACAAGAAGCAACGGATAGAAGCTAATTAAGGAGAGAAGCAACCTGGAATTAAGGAGAAATTTCCTGACAGTGAGAACAAGTAATCAGTGGAACGGCTTTCCTTCAGAAGTTGTCCACAAAGGGTGATGATGTCCCACAACATGGCAGGCTGGTTTCCTGGGTTGGACACCCTCCCCAAAAGTCAAAGAGACATTATTCTATTTTCTAACTTTTAAGAATCCAAAATCGTAAGTCAAACATTGTCATCATTAGCTCCTAAACTCTGCAACGACCAGATTTGAACGACTAGGGATGAGATGACGGCAGTCTTCCAATATTTACGGGGCAGTCACAGAGAAGAGGGGGTCAATTTATTCTCCAAAGCACCTGATGTCAGCACTTCAAGCTGCAGGTGTCGAAACCTGACACCTGAGAGTAGGACGAGATGTGATGGGTAGAAACTCATCAAGGAGAGAAGCAACTTAGAACTAAGGAGAAACATCCTGACAGTGAGAACAATTAACCAGCGGAACAACTTGCCTCCAGAAGTTGCAAATGCTCCAACACTGGAAGTTTTTAAGAAGAGGTTGGACAACTATTTGTCTGAAATGGTAGAGGAATTCCTGCCTGAGCAGAGGGGTGGACTAGAAAACCTCCAAGGTGCCTTCCGACTCTGTTATTCTATGTTGAATTACACCCAGAGAACCATGCATTTCTGCATTGCTCCTCAACAACAGTTGACCAGTGGAACTACTTGCCACCAGAGGTTGTGGGTGTTATTCTGTGATGGTGTCTTTATAATACGGCCAACTGAACTTCTCTAGGGTTGATTCAGACTTTCTTGTGTTTTCCAGGCCTGTCGGGGCTTATTGTCCCACCCATGTGAATCAGGGACGGGAGGAAGACAACGCAAACTGACTGGCACTTGGACTTTCGAGACCCTCAAATGGACGCCTGAGCCCCGGGCGCAAGACCTGGCTTCCGAATTCTCCTCATCCCTGGTGACTTCCACGTTATTGGTTGGACCCATCCCACAAGATCCCTTCTCTTCGGCCCAGGCTGCATCGGGGCCGAAGGAGGGTGACCGATGCCTTGGAGACCTACAACTCTGGATTTGGGGAGGGGGCTCCTTCCTTAAAGAGGAGGAGACAACCAGGGAGGAAGAGACCTTGAAAAGGGGTGGGAGCCCTACCATCTTCCTTCCATTAAGGGGTCCTTTGGCCATCCCGTCCCCCTCTGGTTGAAGGATCACAAACAGACCGAGGGAGACCCTCGCCCAGGCAGGGTCCCTCACTCAGGTAGACTTGCTCATGGCCAAGCGGGAGGGGTCTCCAATTCCGAGCAGGTTTGCTTTACTTAAAAGCTTGGGGGGTCCCACCCACCCACCCAAAGGAAAAGACCCCCCATGCAAACCAGGCTCCAAGCGTCAGCCCTCTCACCTATCCCCCCTCCCCAGGACTCCTGGCTCCTCCCAGGAACTGCCTTGCAAAGCAAGCTGGCTTGGATTAGGTCTACCCCAAGCCCACCCACCCACCCACTTCATCCTGGCCAAAAGTTGGCTTGTCTGCAGCCACCTTCAGCTGCTCCCAATTTTCCAGGCCTTTCTCTTAAGAAGAGGTTGGGCAACCATTTGTCTGAATTGGTGTAGGGTTTCCTGCCTAAGCAGGGGGTTGGACTAGAAGACCTCTAAGGTCCCGTCCGACTCTCCTATTCTATTCTATTCTATTCTATTCTATTCTATTCTATTCCATTCCATATTTTCTATTCTATTCTATTCTATTCTATTCTATTCTATTCTATTCTATTCTATTCTATTCTATTCTATTCTATTCTATTCTATTCTATTCCATTCCATTCCATTCCATTCCATTCCATATTTTCTATTCTATTCTATTCTATTCTATTCTATTCTATTCTATTCTATTCTATTCTATTCTATTCTATTCTTGTCTTTCTTACAGATAGTCCTCGACTTACTACCACAACGGAGCCCCAAATATGGGAGCCTTCTGTTGCTAAGCGAGTTTTGCCTCATTTTACGACCTCGCTTGACCCAGTGGTTAAGCGAATCACGGCAGCTGATAAGTCAGTCCCACGGTTGTTAAGTGAATCTATAATCTCCCCATCGACTTTGTCAGGAGGTCGTCAAAGGGGGGGGAATCACGTGACACCCCCCCCAAGAACGCCGCGACCGTCATAAATAGGAGCCCGTTGCCAAGCGTTCTGAGTTTTGATTACGTGACCAGGGGGATGCTGCCACAGTCTCATAGGTGTGAAAAACAATCATCGTTCCTTTTTTTTTCCAGCGCCGTTGTAACTTTGAACGGTCACTAAACGAACTGTTGCAAATCGAGGAAGCAGCCGAAAATCCCATTTTTCTCCCTCGAGGTTTACAAAAGAGTCAGGCATTTAAGCAACAGCAGCCATCATAAAAGGCCTCCTTTCTCTTTTCCACTTTCCACTTTTTTTTACATTCTTTCATCCCCCACCCACCTCCACCCCTCAAAAACGATCCGTAGCCCTTTCCAAACTTTCCAAAGCTTTTTTTAAAATATAATAATAATAATAATAATTTTTTCATCCCGCTGTTCTTTTTTAAAACCAAAAAAAGAGAGAAAGGGAGAGAGAGCAATTTTGTACCGACCGCAACCAATTCTCTGTCACGCCTTCTCCACTTTGTCTCTTTCTCTTTTCGTTTGGCAAAACAACCACAGCAAAGAGAAAATAGGCAGTGAGATCCAAGCGAGCGGAGGGGGGGCGGCAAGGGGGGCGGGGAAAAACCCCCAATTCCAGCTGGGATGCTTTTGCAAGTCCCATCGAAAGCAACCACCGAGCTCGGCAAATCCCTGGGGTTTCCTTTCCCCCCGCCTCTTGCATTATTTTTCTAGCCTTATTTCCGAGCAGCAAAAAGTGGGGGGGGGGGCCTGGAGGGGGGCGTGAATATCTGTAAATAAAGACTGCGGAGACAACAACAACAAAAAAGTTGGGATCCTAATCTGTCTGGCCAGGTTCTGTTCGCGGTGTATTTATCTTTGTCTCATGTTTTCCCTGGTCTTCCTTTCTCTCCTCCGTTTCCCTTTGATTCTTTCTTTCTTTCTTTCTTTCTGCTCTTCATTGTATGTCCTGTGATAACGTCCTGTTGTACGATACCCAATGTCGGTTAAACCTCCTGGCTGCACTGTTATTATTATTATTTTTTTCCAATGTAAGCACATGTAAATGAACCATTATTGCAATTTCTTAGGAAAAAGCCCTAGAATATATCAATATACCACTTTAATTGCCTCCTGCAGGAAGTCCCTCTTTTAATTGGCAGCTGATTCCTGTCTCGGGGAGCCCAAAAGCATTTTGTCCTTTTAAAAGGTCTGGGATTGGTGTAAAGACTCCTGCCTTGGTCAGAGGGCTGGACTAGATGACCTTCAAGGTCCCTTCCGGTTCTAGGATTCTATGATTCCCGCTCAATGCTCTAGCAGGGAGGCTGGACTAGATGACCTCCAAGGTCCCTTCCAACTCTTGTTATTCTGTAAATTCTGTTACCCCAGAGAGCTGTTTCTTCTACATAATATTATCTCAAGCCTGATCCATTGGAAGCCGAGAAAGGCTATCCGTGAGACCACCTAAATCCAGGTGAAATCTATGACAGATCATGGTGGTTTTTCTGCAGTTGCCAAGGTTAAGAAAAACTGGGTTAGAAAATAAGAGAGACTTTGTTTCATAAGCTCTAGTCTAACCTGTTTATCTCTCTTCTGGTTGGGGTGGGGTGGGGGGTGGGAGGATGACGCCGAGAGCTTTTCCTGAGAAGATTCTGCTGGATCAAGCCAAGGGGCAGGCTGGAACCCACACACTGGGCCTGCCCTTCAGAATCCAGGGCTGGTCCCATACAAGGGGGATCAGGGTTACATCACTGAGTGGAGGATTGAGGGTCCTGTGAAGAAGAGAGCATGGACAGACCCAAGTAAAGGCTCAGTTGCTCTACCACAGAAATGCAGGCAGCCTTTCTTTTTCCTACATGGGTTACAGAGGGAGGGGAGGGAAGAGAAGGGAGGGAGGGGAGAAGGAGGAGAAGAAGAAGAAGAAGAGGAAAGAAAGAAAGAAAAAGAAAGAAGGAAGGAAGGAAGGAAAAGAAAGAAGGAAAGAAAAAGAAAGAAAAAGAAAGAAAGAAAGAAATGGGAAAAGGGAAAGAAGGAAGGAAGGAAGGAAGGAAGGAAGTTCCATACTGGTTCCATCTCAAGGCTCTTTGCCCACCATCTGCCAGACACAGAAGCTTTTCTCAGTTTCCCAACAGGCCCAAAGTTGCCTCTGCACTCTAGATGAGTGTCTTACAACCCTGTGCGGACTTCAACTCCCAAATTCCCCAGCCAGGTCGGGAAGAGAACGAGTAGCATCCCCGGCAATCCTGCAGACCATGTTCAAGCATCGCTTATATGCCACATCCTGAATAGAAGGAACTTCCAATAATCTTTTCTGCTGTCCTCACCACTCTCTGCGCCGCCTTCCTCTCTGAAGCAGGAATGCTTCCAAACCAGACAATTATGCCATATGAGAGGATGCTCTCAGTCGTCCCTCTATAGCAGGGGTGTCAAACTGGATTTCTTCGAGGGCCGGATCAGCATTGTAGTTCTTCTCCGTGGACCGGTGGTGATGGGGGGGAGACGGGACGGATGCCTCCTACAGGACCCTGCCGGCCAAAATGAGGTGCGGGGAGGCACACGTGACCAGTGGGATTCAAGTAATTTAACAACCGGTTCTCTGCCCTAATGATTTCTTCCAACAACCAATTTGCCAAACTGCTCAGAAAGTTAACAACCGGTTCTCCCGAAGGGGTGCGAACTGGCTGGATCCCACCACTGCATGTGACCCCCCGTGACCCATTCTGGCTGCAAGTGGCATTGCAGGCTGATCCTTTGCTATTTCCAGGATGGCCCGTGGGTCAGATTTAAGCACCCTACTGGGTCAGATCTGGCCCACAGGCCTTGAGTTTGACACGGCTGCTCCATAGAAAGTGGTGAGGACAGTGGGAGGAATCGTAGATTCTTCGGATTCAAATATCCCTTTTACCCCTTCTTGGATGGGAATGGATCCAGCCTCTCTCAGTCGATCCTCTTCCAGAGGGCATGTGCTATTTTTTTCTTCTTTAGCGTAGGATATCTCAAAAGACCAACCCTTCAAACAGACGGTTGTGTGTTGTTGTTTTTTGTAGAAAACCGGATACCCACCTCCCCTGTTCTGTGGACAGGGAAAGCAAAAATCAAAAACAAACTGTCATAATTCGAGGACTATCTGTATGTATTCGGAGAAGGGAAATAAAAAGGAGGAGGGGGCAGGCCAGGGAAAGGGGAAAAACTGCTTCCTGCAGCTGTGTTGTTGTGTTTTCACAGCTGGCTCGCCGTCACATCATCCCTGGCCAACAGGCTTCCATCAAGCCAAGGGGAAACATCATCCTTGGCCATCACAACACCTATCCGGAAATGATAGTCCGGCGGTGCAACTTGCGGGGACCTCACAGTCACACCGATGGAGGCTTTTTGGCCGCTGCCCCGGGGAACTGACTGACCCTTGGCTTCTCCTGGGAGCAGAGCAGACTTCCGAGGCTGCTTCATAGCTCGGGGGGAGGAGGCTTCAGGTGGTCTCCATCCAACTCCTAACCAGTCCCGCCAACTGCTTAGCTTTTTCAACTGAGTCAAGCTTCTTACACACTAAGTGAACTGTCGTAAGTCGAGGACGACCTGTATTCTGTTAAAACTCAGCCGGACGGCATTGGGATGGCAACAGATATTGGGGGGGGGGCAGATGGGGGGGATTATAGCTAGCCCCGTCTGTCCTTCAAGGCTGCAAAGATACTTCCTTTACGTTGCTTTTAGCGACCGCCTCGATGGGCCTCCGTCAGTACGTGAAACTCTTAACCAGATGGGCCTATAAAACCCGTGCCATTCGTGTCTGTCAGATCTAACAACCCCCTTGGCCGCGCTTGCTAAAACCCGCACAGATGTTGCCCGCTCTCACAATACATGCACGCCTCCGAACCACCCCCCCCCGTGCATAGAAACCCCTCTCCTTTTGCAGACAGGAAGTGCCACGCTGGTTTGGGGTGGGGGTGGGGGCTTGGGAATGCATCCTTCTTTCGGTATCTCTGTCTCCCACCCCACCCCCACCCCTGCACTCATCTCAGGCAATGGAGATGGATCAGGGGTGAAATCCAGCAGGTTCTAACAGGTTCTGAAGAACCTGTAGCGGAAAATTTGAGTAGTTCAGAGAACTGGCAAATACCACCTCTGGCTGGCCCCAAGAGGGGAGGGAAATGGAGATTTTGCAGTATCCTTCCCCCAGAAGTGGGTTGGGAATGGAGATTTTGCAATATCCTTCCCCTGCCATGCCCACCAAGCCACGCCCACAGAACCGGTAGGGAAAAATTTTGGATTTCACCCCTGAGATGGATGGCGTGTAAATTTACTCGATCGATCGATCGATCGAACAAATGAAATTCAGCCAGCTCCCTCTCTTTAACTGTTGAACCCCTTCGTGGCGCACCTGAGCACCTGAAATACTGGGAACACTTGCCCACTGGGAGCAGGAAAGAAAGAGGCACTGGGTTCAAGACACGTCCCTGCTACTCGGGGTCTCGCTGGGGGTCCCGGCTCTGCCCCCACCACTGAAATACTCCTCTTTACGAGTTGTGCAGCCGGAGGCTCCGATGGGGAGTCGCAGGCCGGCTTTCCTGGGAGAAGAGCAGATGTTTGTGCAAAGAGGTTCGGTTTCTCTCCGACAGGCACACAATCCCACAGCCGCACTCAGTGCACCGCCAGAAGAGGACATGTCTGAGACGCCAGAGGAGAGAGACGTCCGCATGAATGCAACAGCTGGCAGCTCCTCGGAGTTCTTTGTTTGGACGGTGAAAGGGGATGGAAGCCTTGGGCTGAATCCCAATTCCATCCATTCCGCCTCCTCCCTCCCTTAGCTTACCTATTTATCCATCATCCCTTCCTTCCTTCCTTCCTTCCTTCCTTCCTTCCTTCCTTCCTTCCTTCCTTCCTTCCTTCCTTCCTTCCTTCCCTCCTGTCTTCCTCTCTCCCTCCCTCCCTCCCTTTTTCTTTTTTAGCTTCCTTCCTGCTTCCCTCCCTCCTCTTTTCCTCCCTTACTCCCTTCCTCATTCAGTCACTCACTCATTCCCCTTTTCCTTCCTTCTTTCCTGGCTTCCTTCCTTCCTTCCTTCCCTCCTGTCTTCCTCTCTCCCTCCCTCCCTCCCATGCTATTTCCTTCATTCCTTCCCTCCTGTCTTCCTCCCTCCCTTTTTCTTTTTTTAGCTTCCTTCCTGCTTCCCTCCCTCCTCTTTTCCTCCCTTCCTCCCTTCCTCATTCAGTCACTCATTCCCCTTTTCCTTCCTTCTTTCCTGGCTTCCTTCCTTGCTTGCTTCTTTCCTTCCTCCTATGCTATTTCCTTCCCTCCTTCCGTCCTGTCTTCCTTCATTCCTCCCTCCCTCCTTCCCATCCTATTTCCTCCCTTCCCTCCTGTCTTCCTTCCTCCCTCCCTCCCTCCTTCTCTTTTTCCTTCCTTCTTTCCATCCTCTATATTTCCTTTATGCCTCCCTTTTTCCTTTTTTCCTCCTTTCCTCCTTCCTTCTTCCCTCCCTCTCTACTTTTTCCCTTTTTTCCTCCCTTTCTCCTTCCCTTTCTCCCTCCCTCCCAATTGCTGGTTACAATTGTTCTTCCTGCAATCTCATCTACAGATAATCCCTGATTTACAACAGTTCCCTTAGTTGAACATTCAAAGTTACAACGGTACCGAAAAAAAGCGACTTAGGACCCTTTTTCACACTTATGACCGTTGCAGCCTCCCCACGGTCATGTGATCCAAATTCAGACGCTTCGTAACTGCTTCATATTTATGACGGTTGCCGTGTCCCAGGGGTCCCGTGATCCCCTTTTGAAACCTCTGACAAGCAAAGTCAATGGGGGAAGCCAAATTCACTTAACAACCGTGTCACTAACTTAACACTGCAGTGATTCACTTAACAGCCGTGGCAGGAAAGATCATAAAATGGGACAAAACTCACTTAACAAATGTCTCGCTGAGCAACGTAGATTTGGGCTCCATTGTGGTTGTACATTGGGGACTATCTGTAAACGTTGGACTCTGTACCTCTCCTATTCCGTTGCTGCTCCAAACCAGACAGTGATAGAAGAGCAATCAATCAATCAATCAATCAATCAATCAGAATAGAGCTGGAAGGGACCTTGGAGGTCTTCTAGTCCAGCCACCTGCTCAAGCAGGAGATCCTCTACCATTCCAGACAAATGGCTGTCTAATCTCTTCTTGAAAACCTCCAGTTTTTACAGCTTCTGGTGGCAAGGAGTTCCGCTGGTTAATTGTCCTCACTGTTAGGAAGTTTCTCCTTAACTCCAGGTTGCTTCTCTCCTTGGTTAGTTTCCATCCGTTGTTTCTTGTCTTGCCTTCTGGTGCTTTGGAGAATAGGTGGACCCCCTCCCCTCTTCTTGGGGGGCAGCCCCTCAAATACGGGAAGGCTGCTATCATGTGGCTGTATAATTCCCTTGTAAAACTGACTCTGAACTTGCATCGAGCGTGCTAATTGTCCCGGGTGCAAACCTTCCCTTGTGGGTCTCGTCCATCCTCAGAAGGAAAACTTTCACCTTCCAGGAAGGGATCGGACGGGGTGCTTAGTGCAGTTTTACCGGTACTTTCACCCCCCACCCCACCCACTAAAAGCACATTTAAACTCTCCGGGAAAAAAAACCCGAACTGATGCTAATGCCAAAGAGGGCCATTTTCGAAGGCCCTTCCCTGCCTGCCACCCACAGAAAACTCCAGCGCAGCATTATGGGTTAAGAGGCCTCCTCTGGGAGGAGAAATTGAGGGGAGGGGGCTTCCCTTTGGTAATTGCTTGTGAAGGATCAGGGTGAGCCTCAGAAAAAGCAGCTTTTAGCATTTCCTCAAAAGCCCTTCAGGACAGAGGTTAAAACAAAAAGCAAGAATCCGGAAGGCAGGCGATCCCTTTGTGATTGCTTCCATTTCCCAGCCCTTCCTCCCCCCCCCCTCCCCACCGCCCCCACCCTGGAAGAATGGCCCCAGCTATTAGCCGTAATGGTAATGGGCCATTAAAGAACCGCCTCTCGACCATTAATGTCTGCTGAAGAGCCGCCACCGGGGCCTCCCCTGCAAGCAATCAGGGTCAGAGGATCCTTGGAGCCAAAGGAAAGGAAGCAAAGTCAGTTGGTACGCGGATGGGGGACCACTAGGATAGCTTTGGGGGAGATTGGGGGGAGGAGGAGGAGGAAAGGGATGAAGGAGAAGGATGGAAGGGAGAAGAAGGTGAGGAGGAGAGGAGGAGGGAGGGAGGGAGGAAGGAAGGAAGGAAGGAAGGAAGGAAGGAGAGAAAAGAAAGAAAGAAAGAAAGAAAGAGAAAGAAAGAAAGAAAGAAAGAAAGAAAGAAAGAAAGAAAGAAAGAAAGAAAGAAAGAAAGAAAGAAAGAAAAAAGATGAAGGGAGGGAGGGAGGGAGGGAGGGAGAAGGATGGAAGGGAGAAGAAGAGGAGAGGAGGAGGAAGGAAGGAGAGAGAGAGAGAAAGAAAGAAAAAGAAAGAAAGAAAAAAGAAAGAAAGAAAGAAAGAAAGAAAGGGAGAAGGATGGAAGAAGAGGAGGAGGAGGAGGAAGGAAGGAGAGAGAGAAAGAAAGAAAGGGAGGGAGGCAGAGAGAAGGATGGAAGGGAGAAGAAGAGGAGGAGGAAGGAAGGAGAGAGAAAGGAAGGAAGGGAGGGAGGGAGAAGAAGAGGAGGAAGAGGAAGGAAGAGAGAAAGAAATAAGAAAGAAAGAAAGAAAGAAAGAAAGAAAGAAAGAAAGAAAGAGAAAGAAAGAAGAAAGGAAGGAAGGGAGAAGGATGGAAGAGAGGAGGAGGAGGAGAAGGAGGCGGAGGAGGAGGAGGAGGAGGAGGAGGAGGAGGAGGAGGAGGAGGAGGAGGAGGAGGAGGAGGAGGAGGAGGAGGAAAGGATGCTAAATGACAGTCACCTCCTGGTGGGATTGGACTCTGGTCAATCTCCTATCCAAACAGTGTGAAGGATTGATGGGAATTATATTCCAAAACATCTGGAAGGCTACTATTTACTGTTTGTCTGGCAGTGAGCAACACCTCAATTGAGGAACTACTAACTCTGATTACCCACCAAACTGTAAACAACAGTCTAGTCAAGGAACTGCCAAGAACACTCCCAGTAGCACTGATGACGTTATCTAGTTGGGTCATAAAACGTCTCTTAAGAAAACAACCAGGCTCAGAGAGAATCAAGGACCACACAGTCCTCCTCTTCCTCCTCCTCCTCCTCCTCCTCCTCCCACAAACCCCACTTCCTTCTAGCACTGATGATGTTCCCTAGTTGGGTCATGAAATGTCTACAAGAAAACAAACCAAGCTCCGAGATTACCAGGAACCCTGCAGAGTAGACCAGTCTTTTCCTTCACCCCAGTGTGCTAATAAATGCTTGGATTTCACGGTGGGTCAGTCCAACTAACCCCAGCAGGAAAATCCTGCATTGCGCAATCCAGGTCGGGGAACTGCATTTTTATACAATCTCTCCCAGTTCTTGTCAAGACGGATTTTTTCCCCATTTCGCCCTCTTATTTCAGGTCCAACTTTTTCAATATCCCAGCTGTTGAGTTATAAGTTAGGAAAAGTGAGGAAAGAAGAAGAATAATATTGCCACCCCACCCACATCCAGCTTGAATTAATTCAGCCCTGATCCAAAAACTGCTGGAAATCAGAAGAACACGGAACTAACCAACTGGATGAGCTGATATTTCTTTTCTTCCTTTTTTTTTCCCAAGCCAAACTCTGGCCACCTAAACCCTGCACAAAGTTAGCCCCCACCCCTCTCCTAGAAGAATGAAATATTTTGGGAAATATTAAAAAAGGCAGAATATTATATTTCCCTAAAGGAGAAACATGCTCTTGGAAAGGAGCCCCACACTTTTCTTAATAGCCCCAGCAGGACTGGGCCAGTTTATCTACAAGACAAAAAGATTTCCCCTCCAGGGTGATGGGAGTAAGACATGGCTCTCCAGGACATAATAGGATTAACCTACTAGCAGCAGAGCTCACTACATGGCACATTCTAATAATAATAATAATAATAATAATAATAATAATAATAATAATAATAATAATAATAATAATAATAATAATAATAATAATAATAATATCATCATCATCATCATTATCATCAAAATCATAATAAATAATAATTATAATATAATTATATATAATTATATTATTATTATTATTATTATTATTATTATTATTATTATTATTATTATTATTATTATTATTATTATTATTATTATTATTTCTATACCGCCCTTCTCCCGAAGGACTCAGGGCGGTGTACAGCCTATTAAAAGCACAAGACAAACATCAATTAAAATAATTTAAAATTATTAAATAATTCGGCTCAATTTAAAACCCCAGAAATTTAAAAGGGCATTGCATCACCCACCCCAGCAAACTTCAACCAAACTTATCTCAGACAAACATGACCCCACATGGCCTCGTGAGAGTCTGACAACAGCCAATAGAATGCATGTTCTTGCGCAGGAAGAGGAAGCTCAAGTGCAAAGCCCAGAGAAGGTATAAATACCCCTCCCCACTCTCAACTCCATGTGGTCAGTTACCCAGAACCATGAATGCTGGTGGTTCTGGTTCATCATTAAACCATCTTTCCAATCCAGTGGAACAACTTGCCTCCAGAAGTTGTGAATGCTTCAACACTGCAAGTTTTTAAGAAGAGATTGGACAACCATTTGTCTGAAGTGGTGTAGGGCAGTGATGGCTAACCTTTTTGCCGTCGCGTGCCAAAAGCAGGGGGGAGCAGGGGGGTCATGCGTGCACGTGACCACACCCATAATTCAATGCGCCCGACCCCCCCAATGCATGCATGTGTGACCCACCCGCACTCCCCCTGCTTTTGGCACATGATAGCATGGTGGACCCGGTAGGCCCGTATTTCGCCCTCCTCAGGCTCCAGAGCCTTTCTAGGAGCCTGGGGAGGGCAAAAACAGCCTTCCCCACCCCCTTGGAGTCCGGAAACAGCCCATTTGCTGACTTCTGGTAGGCCCAGAAGGCCCATTTTTCACTCTCCCCAGGTCCAGAGCCTTTCTAGGAGCCTGGGGAGGGCGAAAATGGCTTCCCCCCACCCCCAAAGAGGCCCTCCGTTTCCCGACTTCCGGTCCCACCGGAGCTGAGCTACGGCAACACCCGCGTGCCCACCGATATGGCTCCTCGTGCCAGCTGTGCCACACGTGCCATAGGTTCGTCATCATGGGTGTAAGGTTTCCTGCCTAAGCAGGGGGTTGGACTAGAAGACCTCCAAGATCCCTTCCAACTCTGTTATTCTATTCAATTCTATTCTACTATAATTTCCAATATCTTCCTCCCGCCTTGGAACTGAACCAGATGGATATTTCTTCCAACAACCTTTTGCCTATTATAGGGGCGTGCATCCTCAATTTGCACGTATGTGCGTAGACACACACACACACAGAGTCCTGGCAGGGAGGGGGGAGTGGAATTAATAAACCAGAGGGAGAACAATACCCATTGCATTCCGTTGCTTTTATTGAACCCAATTTAATCTAATTTAAGTTTTGACAAGGCCCACCCACAAATGCAAATTGGTTTTAATCAGCATGCTTGCCACATTGCATTTTCAAAAGAGGGAGGGATTCGAAGTTAGGAGGCAGGGCGCATCGCAACGGCAAGGAAAATAACTTCAGAATGTTTTCCTAATAAATAAATAAATATGTATGTTCCCTCCCTCGGTCTTGGATTTGGTCCCCTGGAATTAATTTTCCCATTAAAGATGATTAAATATTTATTTATTTATTTATTGGTTCGATTTATACGCCGCCCTTCTCCGGAGACTCAGGGCGGCTTACAATGCGTTAAGCAATAGCCTTCATCCTTTTGTATATACCTGCTTAGTAGGGCTTTCAGCCCCCCTAAGCGGTGTTCTTTTTTATACAAAGTCAGCTTATTGCCCCCACAATCCGGCTCCTCATTTTACCTACCTTGGAAGGATGGAAGGCTGAGTCAACCTTGAGCCTGGTGAGATTTGAACTCGCAGTAATTGCAGGCAGCTGGCAACTAAGTGCTACATAACAGCACTTTAGTCCACTGCGCCACCAATCTACTCCAGAGTTTTTCAAACCTGGCAGGGGTTAAGTTGAGTGGACTTCAACTCCCAGAATTCCACTGGTAGGTTTAGCTCCTAGTAGAAGAGCAATCAATCAATCAATCAATCAGAATAGAGCTGGAAGGGACCTTGGAGGTCTTCTAGTCCAACCCTCTGCTCAAGCAGAAGACCCCTCTACCATTTCAGATAGCTGGCTGTCTAGTCTTTTCTTAAAAACCTCCAGTGATGGAGCACCCACAACTTCTGGTGGACAGCTGTTCCAGTGGTTAATGGTTCTCACTGTTAGAAGTTTCTCCTTAATTCCAGGTTGCTTCTCTCCTTGATTACTTTCCATCCGTTGCTTCTTGTCCTGCCTTCAAAGGGGCTTTGGAGAATAAATTGACCCCCCTCTTCTTTGTGGCAGCCCCTCAAATATTGGAATACTGCTATCATGTCCCCCCCTCGTTCCTCTTTTCTCCAAATCCTGCGACCGTTCTTCATATGTTTTTGTCTCCAGCTTTAATCACCTTAGCTACTCTTCTCTGCGCTTTTTCCAAATTTTTTTTTTCAATGAAATTTTTCCAGTGACAAAGCAACCAGTTTCTAGCACCCACCTCTGCTACTTTGTTCTCACTCCCTATTTCTTCCCATTTGGCAAGGAAGAGCTCGTTCACATTAATGGTTTGTTCACAAGCAGTCAGGTAGTTTCTGTGTCACCAAGAATGTCAGGGCTGTGCCTTTTTCCAAGAGGGAACTGGAACTTCCTTTGTTTTCCTTGAAGGCATTTCGCTTCTCATCTAAGAAGCTTCTTCGGTTCTGGCTGAATGGTGGAGAATGGATTTACATTCCTCGCAGTCCTCTGGTCGTTAGTCCTCTCTCTGAGAGTCCTTGAGGCCAGTCCTTTCAGAAAGTTCCACACCCAATTTGCACTATTCAGGTGACTCTCAGGGCACAGATAAACCTCCAAGCGGCCTCGGTTTTCTTGCAGACGTCTCATGACCCCAATAGGTAACCACATCAGTGCTAGAAGGAAGTGGGTTTGTGGAGAGGAGGAGGTGGAGGAGGAGGAGGAGGAGGAGGAGGAGAACTGTGGCATCCTTGGTGCTCTCTGAACTTGGTTGTTTTCTTCCAGACGTTTCATTACCCAACTAGGTAACAATATCAGTGCTAAGAGGAAGTGGGGTTTGCAGACAGGAGGAGGAGGAGGAGAAATTAACAATATGATGGATTACTGAAATGTGAGAAAATGTTCTTTAATGCAAAAGAATATAATGCATGAAAGCAAAACATTTTCCCCCCAACCCTGACCACTTTAAGATGTGTGGACTTCAACTCCCAGAACCCCCTAGCTAGCTAGCAAAGCTGGCTGGGGAATTCTGGGAGTTGAAGTTCATCCGTTTTCAAGGAACGAAGTTTGGTTTTTGTTTTTTTAAAAAAAAAAAAACAACCCAACCCAGTTACAGGCTGGAAGCTGTAAATAAATCAAAGGGAAACACTGAAAGCCAATTAAAAACACAGAGACTTCTGGCCAAGCAGATTTTTCCGAGGGAGGTTTCGCTTCAAAAATATTTATCCCAGGTTTTTTTTTCCTTTTGTTTTGTTTTTTGCTGAACTGGTGGGAGCGCGTGCCAAACCCCACTGGTGTGACTTGGCAAGCCGCCGGGCCCAGCTGTCACTGCCAACTGTGTAAAAAAAAAAAAACTTGGGAGAGAGACAAAATCCCCAAGATCTATCAATGGAACCTCGTTGGTGCTGCCAACAGCAGGTGTTTATTGCCTGTTGCCTGCAAACTGAAGCTAAACAGCCTCAGAAATAAACAAACACACACAGAGAGACACAGAGGAGACCCGTTTTAGCAAAATGAATGCTTCCTTCCAAGCTTTATTCCAGAGCCGAGGGTGCAAAATAATCCCAGGAGCGTCTAACTGGAAGGGAAGGGATGGTACGGGAATCCCAAACAGGAACTTAAGAAGTGAATGTGGCACTTGGCCAAACGTCGTAGGATAAAACACGCACACGGAATTCACAACTGCATTGGAGGAGAAGGGAGGGCTGGGAGATGTCATTCATGCTAACAAAGCGTTGACAGCATCCTGACATGGCACAGATGTTGGGAACATCTGCTTTGGAACGCATGAATATTAATTGGGCTAGATGTTTGCCCAGAACAGCAATGCAGTTGCAAAAGGATGAGAGAGACAGAGAGAGACAGAGACAGAGAGAAGAGAGAGAGAAAGAGAGGAAAGAGAGATAAAGAAAGAGAGAGAAGAAAGAAGAGAGGAGAGAGGAGAGAGAAAAGAGAAAGAGAGAGAGAAGAGAAAAGAGAGAGAGAGAGAGATAAGAAGAGAGGAGAGAGGAGAGAAGAAAGAGAAAGAGAGAGAAAGAAAGAAGAGAGGAGAGATGAGAGAGGAGAGAGGAGAGAAGAAAGAGAGAGAAAGAAAGAAGAGAGGAGAGGAGAGAAAAAAGAAAGAGAGAAAGAGAGAAAGAGATAAGAGAGGAGAGAGGAGAGAAGAAAGAGAAAGAAAGAGAGAAAGAAAGAGAGAAGAAAGAAGAGAGGAGAGGAGAAAAGAAAGAGAAAGAGAGAGAAAGAAGAGAGGAGAGAGGAGAGAAGAAAGAGAAAGAAAGAAAGAGAGAAAGAAAGAGAGAGAGAAGAAGAGAGAAGAGAGAAAAGAGGAGAGAAGAAAGAGAAAGAAAGAATGAGATACAGAGGCAGAAAGAGAGAGAGAAGAAGAGAGAAGAGAGAAACAAAGACAGAGAGAGAGACAAAAAGATGGAAGAGGAGAAAGAGAGAAGAAAGAGAGAGAGAGAGGAGAGGAGATAGAAATAGAGAGAGTAGAGAGAAAAGAGAGACAGAGAGAGAAGAGACAGAGAGAAGAGAAAATGCAAAGAGAGCGAGAGAAGAAAGGGAGAGAAGAGAGAGAGAGTGGGGGTTAAAGCTTTGTCTGGCCATTCTAGCCAAAAATACGGAAATGTCTTCGGACAGTCCTGGCTCAACGGCCTTGAAACAGAGATGAGCAGCACCCCTTAGAGTCGCATACGACTGACAGGGAAATCTTTTCCTTTACCTTTTAATCTACTAGTAAATTTGGGGCAAGGTAGAAGACCTTTCGTGAGGGCGGGGCACGAGGGCTGAGTGATTAAAGATGCTGAGCTTGTCAGCTGGAAAGCCGGCAGCCCAGGTTGAAGACCCAAGCACCGCCCAAAGGGGTGAGTTCCCGTCCTGGCCTCAGCTCCTGCCAACCTAGCAGTTCGAAAAGCATGCACATGCGAGTAGATCAATAGGTACCATTCCGGTGGGAAGATCACACAGCCCTTGATGACTGGGCACGTGACCACGGAAATATCTTCCGATAGCGCTAGCTCCGTGTGCCTTGAAACGGAGATGAGCAGCGGCCCCTAGAGTTGGCAACGACTGGAGGAGCAAAATCCCCAGGGACCCCTTTTTACCCTATTGTAACTTTCAACGGTCACTAAACGAATGGCTATCAATCAAGGTTTGAAGCAAGAGAGATGAAGAAGCGAACGTTTCCCCAGGAACTCTAACGAAGCCACGGATCTTTGCAACATACAAGCAGGGAGCCCTTCATGTACCCTGGAAATGATCCCCCCTCCCCTTCCCCTAGACACCCCCTTTACCCTCCAGGGACCCCCCCCCCCAAGGGTTAAATCCCTCTCTGAGTTGCAACAGCTGTCTGGAAAGTGGCAACCCTGGAAAAGTGGGTTCCCTCCCTCGGTTCTCTGTCTGTGGGTGGGGGACGCCCTGCCCCCCCCCCCGCCCCCGGCCCTTGAGCCCCACTCAGCAGAGAAGCCTGCTGATGTTTAAATTAAAGGATAACGTGCTGGAAATAATTGCCTTAATCAAGAAAGGTTAATTAGACTGTTGGGGTGTTGCAAGCAGAGAGTTTCTCACAGTGCAGAATTCATGTTGGGGGGGGGGCTCGCATCTTCACACTGGTAATTGGAGGCGTTTTTCCTAAACAGACCCAAGTGGTCCTCCACGGAATCCTCCCCCCCCTTAGCAACGAGACCCCAAATGTCCCCAAGCATCCCCCGTCTCCTGGGGATTGGCCCAAAGTCACCCAGTCAGATTTCATGCCTGAGGCAGGACTAGAACTCATTGTCTCCTAGTGGTTGGTCCGAAGTCACCTTAACGGGCTTGCATGCCTAAGGCAGGACTAGAACTCACCTTCTCCTGGTAAATCTCTCAAAATCACTCATCGGCTTCCATGCCTGGGGCAGGTCTCTTGGTGATTGGCCCAAAGTCCCCCAGCCAGCTGTCATGCCTTAGGCAGAACTAGAACCCACCGTCTCCTGGTGATTGGCCCAAAGTAAAAAATCCTTGTGGTGCCCTTTCCTGCTCTGTCCTACACCGAAGGGTTGACACCTTCCTTTCTACTTCTAATCTGCTCTACTCTGACTAAACTCAGCATTCAAAGCTTCCGTTCCCCACTTTAAAAAGAGACTGGGGATTGTTTTAACGTTTGTCAGACGACGGTCAGCAGGAAAGGCAACAAAGCTAGGTTAGTCAACCAATTGCTCCCCTTAACTGGTCCCACACACAACAGAGTGTTGCTCTCTCGCAACAACCCTAACTAACCCTAACCCAGGGCTCTGCAACCTTAAACACTGAAAGAGCCATTTGGGCCCGTTTCCCACAGAAAAGAAAACACCGGGAGCCACAAAACCCTTCCCGTGCCTGACTATTCCTTGAGCGGCCACAAAACTAGCATTATGTAGTTGAATTAAACATTCTGTTTTCTTCTGAAACTTTTCTTCTCTTGGATTTATCCATGGTTGACCTACCGGGGGTTGAGAAGCTCAATAAATCGCGTGCCGGCGGCTGTCGCACATTGGTGGTTGTGACGCATATTTTGAGTGACAGGGAGCCGCAACAGAGGGGTGTAAGAGCCACATGCGGCTCCAGAGCCGCAGGTTGCTGACCCCTGCCCTAACCCCAACCCGGAGAGACAAATACCAATTATATTGCTTAAAGCTGACCCAACCTCTTTACCCATCAGCCCGCACACTCTCTGTTGTGGCTCCGTTGCCTGAGCCTGGGCTATCGACAGATGCAGACTCTGAGACTGAGGGAGAGGAGTTGGCAAGGCCTCCCTCTCCAGGACCCTCCTCTCTGGCAATGCCTCCGGAGGACACCGAAGGCCAAACGATAGGCTCAGAGCCAAGCACGTCCCCACAGCCACAGGTTGACAGCGACGAGGAAGATAAGTGCTGGCTGGACTCTCAACAGAGGCGCAGGGAGAAGCGTGCACAGCAGACGGGAAGGTGTGCCAGAGATTAGCTGAGTCACTGGACCACACCCCACAGGGTATAAATGTGGGTGTGGTGGCCGGTTCAGTTTGTGACGAGCAAAAACTGGAAATACTCCATGATCTCTGCGTTACTGGACTTTGCCTGCATTTGGACTAATCCTTGTATTGCTGAAACTTTCCCTGCTTTATCAGAATGCTTGCAGTCTAATCTTTGTTTTGTGTGAGTAAAGTCTGAATTGGCAGCTAGCCACTGGGTTGCTGCCAGCTTTATCTTCAAAGAGTTTTGTCGTGTGGCTTATTAACTCCGGGCTGTCTGTGGGGGTGCGTGTGTGTGGTACGGGGACAGAACACTCTCAAACCAAATGCACGCTGGGAAGCCAGGCTCCATTTTCCTTTAGCATTTGAAGAATCCATCTTAATCTGTGGCACATGGTCATCCAAGGACAAACCCACATCCCACACACAGAGCATGGCTGGTGAGATTTAAATTGCTTGTATTTATTCATTGTTGTGTAACTCAATACTGCCTATTTTGTACTTGGTTCTCATTGTATGCATCCCTATTTTCCCCCAGTTTCACCATATCCTGTTCTTTCAATAAAACATCCAGATCTATGCACACAGTCTGTTTTATTAGAGGATAGGTGGGTTTAGCTGCATGTCGAGCTGCACACAGACTAACATGCAGTGAGGACAGAACAGGGCTCAACCTATTCTCCAAAGCCCCTGAAGGCAGGTCAAGAAGCAACGGATGGAAACTAATCCAGGAGAGAAGCAACCTAGAATTGAGGAGAAATATGCTGGCAGTGAGAACAATGAACCCGTGGAACAGCTTGCCACCAGAAGTTGTGGGTGCACCATCCCTGAAGGTTTTTAGGAATAGATTGGACAGCCAATGGTTATTTCTGTTACATCTGTTCTCTTAAGGTCAAAGTCCTTATAAAGGTAAAGGTTCCCCTCGTTCCCGACTCTAGGGGGTGCTGCTCATCTCCGTTTCAAAGCCGAAGAGCCAGCGCTGTCCAAAGACGTCTCCGTGATCATGTAGCTGGCATGACTTAACGCCAAAGGAGCACGGAACGCTGTTCCCTTCCCACCAAAGATGGTCCCTATTTTTCTACTTGCATTTTTTTAAGTGCTTTCGAACTGCTAGGTTGGCAGAAGCTGGGAGAAGTCACGGGAGCTCACCCCGTTCCGCGGCGCTAGGGATTCGAACCGTTGAACTGCCGACCTTTCGATCGACAAGCTCAGCGTCTTCGCCACTGGGCCACCGCGTCGCTCAAACTATAAATCCTTACAGGCTGTGGTTAAATTTCTCCCTTCTTCTTCTGCAGCTTCCTGGAAACATCTGGCTCCTAAATCAGTGAGGTGTGAAGAGGGAAGAGTCAACCTGAAATAGTCCCTTTTCTTACAGGATGAAGGGAGGAAGGAAAAAAAAGCCAAACTTTTTGCTAAGAAATCCCTCCCTTCCTATTCCTTCCCTTCTCTTTGTTCTTCCATGGCCCAGCCGGCTTCACATTTCTCAGGGAAGAGCGCCACCTGCAGGATCATTTTGAAAAGTTTTATATCCAAATACATTTTATTCCTTCTCCTGTTTCCGTCTTCCTTTAAACCAGTGTTTCTCAACCTTGGTAGCTTGAAGATGGGTGGACTTCAACTCCCAGAATCCCCCAGCCAGCGGCACTCAGACAAAACGGCCATCAACGGGCACATAGAGATGGACCACATTTACACACCATTCAAAAGAGACAATCCAAAAGCTAAAAGATCACTGCACTTCCTGGCCAGAAATAAAATACCCACAAGAGCAGAGATTAACACAGTGTTTCTCAACCTTGGTAGCTTGAAGATGGGTGGACTTCGACTCCCAGAATCCCCCAGCCAGCGGCACTCAGACAAAACGGCCATCAACGGGCACATAGAGATGGACCACATTTACACACCATTCAAAAGAGACAATCCAAAAGCTAAAAGATCACTGCACTTCCTGGCCAGAAATAAAATACCCACAAGAGCAGAGATTAACACAGTGTTTCTCAACCTTGGAAGCTTGAAGATGGGGGGACTTCAACTCCCAGAATCCCCCAGCCAGCAACCCAAACCTAATCCACATATCGAAGGAGAAGGGGAATGGAGGATAGAACATACGAAGGACGGTTGCAGGAATCAATGGTGGGATTCAACCGGTTCGGATCGGTTTGGGTGAGCCAGTAGTTAAATTGCTGGCTGGCCCCGCCCTGGTCCGCCACTTCCAGGAGTCCCCATGCTCTCCATTTTGGCTCCCAGGTAAGTGCAGGGAGGCCTCCTAGGCCCAAAATGGAGTACGGGGTGGTGGTGGTGCAGTGCGCCCCCCCCCACCCTGTTTTCGCTCGCAGGAGGCTGCAGGAGGCCTCCTAGCAGGGGTGAAATCCAAAATGTTTCCCTACCGGTTCTGTGGGCATGGCAGGGGAAGGATATTGCAAAATCTCCATTCCCACCCCACTCCAAGGGAAGGTTACTGCAAAATCTCCATTCCCTCTCTTCCTGGGGGAAGGATACTGCAAAATCTCCATTCCCACCCCACTCTGGAGCCAGCCAGAGGTAGTATTTGCCGGTTCTCCAACTACTCAAAATTTCCGCTACCAGTTCTTCAGAACCTGTTAGAACCTGCTGGATTTCACCCCTGCCTCCTAGACCCAAAACGGGGTGCGGGGAGTTGTGGCGCAGCCCCTCCGCAGCCTGTTTTTGCTCCCAGGGGGTTGGGTGCAGGAGGCCGGGTGCTGCCTGTCACACCCTCTGGCCACGCCCACCATGGCCACGCCCACCCAGCCGGTCCTTAGGGCAGAGAACCGGTTGTTAACTTATTTAAATCCTACCACTGAATTGGATATGTCTAGTTTAATGAAAAGACTAGGGGGAGGACATGAGAGCATATTCCAATATTTGAGGGGTTGCTCCGAAAAAGAGGGAGTGGGGGTCAACCTATTCTCCAAAGCGCCTCCATGTAAAACAAGAAGCAACGGATCGAAACTAATCAGGAACAGAAACAGCCTAGAACTGTGATGGCGAACCTAAGCCACGAATGCCACAGGTGGCACGTCGAGCCATATCTATGGGCACACGAGCGTTGCTCTAGCTCAGGTCCAGCCGTGCATGGGCACGTCAGCCAGCTGATTATTGGGCCTTCTGGGCCCACCGGAAGTTGGGAAACGGGCCGTTTCCGGCCTCCTGAGGGCCTCGGTGGGGTGGGGAGGCTCTTTTTGCCCTCCCCAGGCTCCAAGAAACCTCTGGAGCCTAGGGAGGGCGAAAAACAGGCCATTGCATGCCAAAAGCGGGGAGAGCATGGGGGGGTTGCACGTGCATGCGCGGGGGGGATGGGGCACGGGGGGCATTGAATTATGGGTGTGGGCATGCATGCATGTGACCGCCCCCATTCTCCCCTCGCTTTTGGCACGCAATGGCAAAAAGGTTAGCTATCACTGGCCTAGGATAAAGGAGAAATTTCCTGGTGGTTAGAACAATTAATCAGTGGAACTCCTTGCCACCAGAAGTTGTGGGAGCTCCATCACTGGAGGTTTTATAGGAAGAGATTGGACAACCATTTGTCTGGAATGGTGGAGGGTTTCCTGCCTGAGCAGGGGGTTGGACTAGAGTTAGGGTTAGGGTTAGAGTTTGGAGGATTACGTAACCCTAACCCAGGAATGAAATCCAGCAGGTTCTGACAGATTCTGGAGAACCGGTAGCGGAAATTTTGAGCAATTTGGAGAACCGGTAGCGGAAATTTTGAGCAATTTGGAGAACCGGTAGCGGAAATTTTGAGCAATTTGGAGAACCGGTAGCAGAAATTTTGAGCAATTTGGAGAACCGGTAGCGGAAATTTTGAGCAATTCAGAGAACCGGTAGCGGAAATTTTGAGCAATTCAGAGAACCGTTAGTGGAAATTTTGAGCAATTCAGAGAACCGTTAGTGGAAATTTTGAGCAATTTGGAGAACCGGTAGCGGAAATTTTGAGCAATTCGGAGAACCGGTAGTGGAAATTTTGAGCAATTTGGAGAACCGGCAAATATCACCTCTGGCCATCCCCAGAGTGGGGTGGGAATGGCACGCCCACCAAGCCACACCAAGCCACACCACGCCCACCAAGCCGTGGGCCCAGAACCGGTAGTAAAAAATTTGGATTTCACCACTCCCTTAACCCTCCAAAGCCCCTTCCAACTCTGTTATTCTGTTATTCTCTTTTTTTACTTTTACTTTTGCGATTGTCTTATCATCCCTTGACTTTTCTGTTCCATTTTATCCAATAAAGGAAGCAAAAGGGGTTTTGTAACGCTAGACGTTTTTGCTGCCAACTCCGGGACGGACAGAGGGCACCATCTCAGCCAGGTTTAATCTCTGGAAAGGATTGAAAACAGTTTCCGCTTTCCTCATTTCCCTCCTCACTCCTAACAAGGTTCAAACTTTTTCTCACCTCCACTCTAATTAACCAAGGAGAAATATTTTGTGCTACTGTTTTTCTTAGTTCATCCTCCGGGGAGATTTAGTGCTTCGGGTAGGGGAGCAATGGATCCATTACTCCGCTAATGAGTAAATTGGAGTCACCAAAACAAACAGCTCACCATGACGCCAAGGAACTTGGCACCGGCGTTCTGGCTGCCTCTTCTTCTCCACCAACCCAGGCCAGCCATGGGGCAACCGTTAACGCTTAAGCGTGAGTCCTGCCAAGACGAACCGGCCCATCATCCTTTGCAGGTGCCGAGGGGGACACTCGGCCTTCTCAATTTAACTGCTACGCCAGTGGCAAGTTACACCAAGGATGTGTGAAGAGTCGGCTGCGGGGTCCTGGGTGCTTCTCTGGGTTTGGGGCAGGGGTGGGTTCTAAATTTTTTTACTACCGGTTCTGTGGGCGTGGCTTATTTTGTGGGTGTGGCTTGATGGTCATGTGACAATTCTTTAGGATTTAGCAGCGGTACTGGTCTTCCAGGCTTTTAACTGCTTGCAGAGCTGTACCAGTCTACCCATTTGTTTTTGCAGGCATCGGTCTACTCATTTGTTTTTGCAGGCACTGGTCTAGTCATTCATTTTTGCAGGCACTGGTCTAGTCATTCATTTTTGCAGGCACCGGTCTACCCATTTGTTTTTGCAGGCACTGGTCTAGTCATTCATTTTTGCAGGCACTGGTCTACCCATTTGTTTTTGCAGGCACTGGTCTAGTCATTCATTTTTGCAGGCACTGGTCTAGTCATTCATTTTTGCAGGCACCGGTCTACCCATTTGTTTTTGCAGGCACTGGTCTAGTCATTCATTTTTGCAGGCACTGGTCTACCCATTTGTTTTTGCAGGCACTGGTCTAGTCATTTATTTTTGCAGGCACTGGTCTACCCATTTGTTTTTGCAGGCACTGGTCTAGTCATTCATTTTTGCAGGCACCGGTCTACCCATTTATTTTTGCACGCACTGGTCTACCCATTTGTTTTTGCAGGCACTGGTCTAGTCATTCATTTTTGCAGGCACTGGTCTACCCATTTGTTTTTGCAGGCACTGGTCTAGTCATTCATTTTTGCAGGCACTGGTCTACCCATTTGTTTTTGCAGGCACTGGTCTAGTCATTCATTTTTGCAGGCACTGGTCTAGTCATTCATTTTTGCAGGCACCGGTCTACCCATTTGTTTTTGCAGGCACTGGTCTAGTCATTCATTTTTGCAGGCATCGGTCTACTCATTTGTTTTTGCAGGCACTGGTCTAGTCATTCATTTTTGCAGGCACTGGTCTAGTCATTCATTTTTGCAGGCACCGGTCTACCCATTTGTTTTTGCAGGCACTGGTCTAGTCATTCATTTTTGCAGGCACTGGTCTACTCATTTGTTTTTGCAGGCACTGGTCTAGTCATTCATTTTTGCAGGCACTGGTCTAGTCATTCATTTTTGCAGGCACCGGTCTACCCATTTGTTTTTGCAGGCACTGGTCTAGTCATTCATTTTTGCAGGCACTGGTCTACCCATTTGTTTTTGCAGGCACTGGTCTAGTCATTTATTTTTGCAGGCACTGGTCTACCCATTTGTTTTTGCAGGCACTGGTCTAGTCATTCATTTTTGCAGGCACCGGTCTACCCATTTATTTTTGCACGCACTGGTCTACCCATTTGTTTTTGCAGGCACCGGTCTACCCATTTGTTTTTGCAGGCACTGGTCTAGTCATTCATTTTTGCAGGCACTGGTCTACTCATTTATTTTTGCAGGCACTGGTCTAGTCATTCATTTCTGCAGGCACCGGTCTACCCATTTGTTTTTGCAGGCACTGGTCTACCCATTTGTTTTTGCAGGCACTGGTCTAGTCATTCATTTTTGCAGGCACCGGTCTACCCATTCGTTTTTGCAGGCACTGGTCTAGTCATTCATTTTTGCAGGCACTGGTCTACCCATTTATTTTTGCAGGCACCGGTCTACTCATTTGTTTTCTTTTAACACTGATCAGCTGTAGGGCGGCCCTTTGAAGCCCCGCGGCAAGAGTTTAAACAGTTTTTTTCCCTCTAGCCATCAGCTGGGACTCAGGAGGCAGCACTAGGTTGGGGGTGGGGCCAAATAAAAGATAAGAATAATGCAGGGAGGCCAGGAAGGCGGGGTGGGGGGCAGTGGGGGCAGAACTGGTTCGGTGACGTCATATCGTCACCGCTACCGGCTCGGCCGAACCGGACCGAACCGGGAGGAACCCACCACTGGTTTGGGGGGTTTTCTTGCAGACATTTCTTTACCCAGCTAGTGGACCTCATCAGTACTAGAAGGGAGCGGAGTCTTGTTCTCCTGGAAGATCCTGGATAGGGTTAAAGGGGTTGGTCGGACTAGAACCGTGAGGGCGAACCTATGACACGCGTGCCCAAAGTGGCATGCGAAGCCATGTCGCCCGGCAATCGCGGCCTTGCCTGTTTGTCTTCCGGGTTTCTGTCGTACATGCGCGCGGGACAATCAGCTGTCCTTGGCGCGTGCCGCAGGGCCAAAAACCAGTTTGCATGGCGCGTGCCGGCCAGCTGATTTTCAGGTGCGCATGTGCACCAGAACCCGGAAGTTCGGCTTTTCTGTAGCGCGATCCCTTTGTGCGAGCAGCAGTGCCGAAAACCAGCCTGCACATGCGCGCCAGCTGGCTGATCGTCACGCACACATGCATGCCAGAACCTGGACGTTTGGCTTTTCTGGAGCGCGGTCGCAAAGAGCGTGCATGTTTCCATGTGACTTTCCCACCAACCCTATGATTCTGTTCTATTCTATTCTATTCTATTCTATTCTAATCTATTCTATTCATTATCTATCTATCTATCTATATCTATCTATTTCTATTCTATTTTCATTCTGTTCTATTCTATTTTATTCTATTTTCTATTCTATTCTAATTCTAATTCTAATTCTATCCTATTCTATTCTATCTGATTCTATACTATTCTATTCATTATCTATCTATCTATCTATCTATCTATCTATCTATCTATCTATCTATATCTATTCTATTTTCATTCTGTTCTATTCTATTCATTATCTATCTATCTATATCTATTCTATTTTCATTCTATTCTATTCTATTTTCTATTCTATTCTAATTCTATCCTATTCTATTCTATCTGATTCTATACTATTCTATTCATTATCTATCTATCTATCTATCTATCTATCTATCTATCTATCTATCTATCTATCTATCTATCTATCTATCTATATCTATTCTATTTTCATTCTGTTCTATTCTATTCATTATCTATCTATCTATATCTATTCTATTTTCATTCTATTCTATTCTATTTTCTATTCTATTCTAATTCTATCCTATTCTATTCTATCTGATTCTATACTATTCTATTCATTATCTATCTATCTATCTATCTATCTATCTATCTATCTATCTATCTATCTATCTATCTATCTAATTCTATTCTATTCTATTCTATTTTTATTCTGTTCTGTTCTATTGTATTCTATTTTCTATTCTATTCTATTCTATCTGATTCTATCCTATTCTATTCATTATCTATCTATCTATCTATCTATCTATCTATCTATCTATCTATCTATCTATCTTATTCTATTCTATTCTATTCTATTTTCATTCTGTTCTATTTTATTCATTATCTATCTATCATCTATCTATCTATCTATCTATCTATCTATATCTATTTCTATTCTATTTTCATTCTGTTCTATTCTATTCATTATCTATCTATCATCTATCTATCTATCTATCTATCTATCTATCTATCTATCTATCTATCTAATTCTATTCTATTTTTATTCTGTTCTGTTCTATTGTATTCTATTTTCTATTGTATTCTATCGGATTCTATACTATTCTATTCATTATCAATCTATCATCTATCTATATCATTCTCTTCTCTTCTCTTCTCTTCTCTTCTCTTCTCTTCTCTTCTCTTCTCTTCTCTTCTCTTCTCCTCTCCTCTCCTCTGCTCTGCTCTGCTACACTACACTACTCTATTCTATTCTATTCTCTCCTATCTTAACCTAAATTTATATTCCCGCATAGAATATAAATATAATGTGACTTCCTTCCGCAACAAAATCAAATCCTTCCCCACCCCCCAACCCCTCACCCCCAAAATGTCTCTCTCCTTGGAGAGATTAACTTGATAGGGAATTCAAATTTTACTTAATTATATGTTGTCATAATCAAGATTAATCAAGTCAACCTATTCCGAGACACAATCAGGAGGCAGAGGTTTTAGTTCATTCGCTCCACATACGTACTTCCTAGAAGTTCATAAACCGTGTGGTGCCCGTTTGGCAAGGGGGAGAAACTATTATTCTTGAAATACATTTATCAGTATTCATAACTTGTTACTAGGGGGACAATTTACATGTCTGTTCTTTCTTTTTATGCACATTTATTTTCTTTCTTTTTTTTCCTGTTTTGTCTTGCCAACTTCTGCTTTGCTTTTGAAATTTCTTTTCCCCTCCCCTTTTTTGGAACTTGTATTTTAATATTTGGAATTTTTTTGAAAAAAACACCAAATGGTTCACTCATCCACACCACATATAATTACAGGGAGTCCTCGACCTACGACCAAATTGACGCCAACCTTTCTGTCGCTAAGCGAAACATTTGTTGAGTGGGTTTTGCCCCATTTGATGACCATTTCTTGCCACCGTTGTTAAGTGGATCGCTGCAGTGGTTAAGTTAGTAACACCATCGTTAAATGAATCCAGCTTCCCCATCACACTGCAATGGTCGTAAGTACATGCCAGTTGCCGAGTCCCTGAATTTTGCTGCAACGGTCGTAAATCTGAAAAAAAAATGGTCATAGATCTCATTTTTCAGTGCCATTGTGACTGGTCACTAAATGAACTGTTGTAAGTTGAGGACTTCCTGGACTTCTATTGGCCCAAGAGATCCTCTTTGATCCTACATTTGATAAATTACCAGATTTTAGTTCATATTTTGTGGTGTTGCGTAATAGCGGTGAACTAAATCACATTGGTCATAGATTTGGAGAGTCTGAATGTGTCCAGTTTAATGAAAAGAAGGACTTGGGGTGACATGTTAGTAGGGTTCCAGTATCTCGGGGGCTGCCCCAAAGAAGAGGAGGGGGTCAAGCTATTCTCCAGAGCACCTGAGGATAGGACAAGAAGCAACGGATGGAAGCTAATCAAGGAGAGAAGCAACCTGGAATTAAGGAGAATTTTTTCTGACAGTGAGGACAATTAACCCGTGGAACAGCTTGCCACCAGAAGGTGTGGGTGCTCCATCACTGGAAGTTTTTAAGAAGAGACTGTGGACAGCCATTTGTCTGAAGTGATATAGCATCTCCTGCTTGAGTAGAGGGCTGGACTAGAAGACCTCCAAGGTCCCTTCCAATTCTGTAATTCTGTACCAGGACAAGGGTTGACATGACAGCACGCTTGAGGGGCTGCCCCAAAGAAGAGGAAGGGGTCCATTTAGCCTCCAAAGCCCCTGAAGGCCGAACAAGAAGCAATGGATGGAAAGTCATCAAGGAGAGAAGCAACCTAGAACTAAGAAGAAATTTCCTGACAGTGAGGACAGTGGAACAGCTTGCCACCAGAAGCTGCGGTGTGCTCGAACACCGGAGGTTTTTAAGAAGAGATTGGACAGCCACTTGTCTGAATGGTAAAGGGTCTCCTACCGGAGCAGGGGGTTGGACTAGAAGACCTCCAAGGTCCCTTCCGACTCGGTTATTTTGCTATTCTGTTAAAAGATTTCTGATGCCAGAGGCAAGGAACAGCTGTTGGGGAGGGGGAGGCAGACAGTTTTCCTTCCTCTCCCCCTCTTATCCTCTCAAGTCCCCCACACACTCCATTCACACTCAATTCCACACTGGTGTGGAATCAAAAAAACATCCAGGCTATCATCTCCTGGTGTCTTCCCGAAGCGCCGAGATCCGACAGGCATCTGCGTCTCCAGATGTGCCAGGTTGCCGCGAGGATATCAGGCAAGGATATTGATTCGCTATCCCATCTGGGCTCCATCATTAACAGATTAACAGAGTTGGAAGGGACCTTGTAGGTCATCTAGTCCAACCCCCTGCCCAAGCCGGAGACCCTTCACCATTTCTGACAGAGGGCAGTCCAGTCTCTTCTTGAAAGTCTCCAGGGATGAAACTCCCACAACTTCTGAAGGCAACTTCTGCTCCATTGAATATAGAATAGCAGAGTTGGAAGGCACCTTGTAGGCAGGGGTGAAATGCTCCCGGTTCACTCCGGATCGCCCGATCCGGTAGTGATGGCGGCAGGTGGTTCGGAGAACCGGTAGCAAAAATCCCTGCCCCCCCCATGCCCAGCTGAGCTACGTCAGAGGCTGGTTTTTTTAAGTTTTAAAAGCATTTTTTCTACCACCTCTTCAGCCGAAGAGGTTGTAGAAAAAATGCTTTTAAAAGTTAAAAAAAAAGCATCTGACGATCACACTACTCAGCTGGGATCATCAGAGGCTTTTTTTTTTTTAAGTTTTAAAAGCATTTTTTCTACCACCTCTTCAGTCGAAGAGGTTGTAGAAAAAATGCTTTTAAAAGTTAAAAAAAAAAAAAAGCATCTGACGATCACACTACTCAGCTGGGATCATCAGAGCTTTTTTTAAAAAAAAAATTTAAAAGCATTTTTTCTACCATCTCTTCGGCTGAAGAGGTGGTAGAAAAAATGCTTTTACAAGTTTTTTTTAAAAAAAGTTGGCCACGCCCACCCAGTCACATTACCCCCCCACATACACCAAGCCACGCCCACAGAACCGGTAGTAACAAATTTTACATTTCACCACTGCTCGTAGCACCGTTGCTTCTAGTCCAACCGCACCCCCATCCAAGCAAACTTCGCTGTTTCCAGGGCGGCCCCGCAGGCCAGATCTAAGCCCCCAGCAGGCCGGATGCGGCCCGCGGGCCTTGAGTTTGTCACCCCTGGACTAGAAGACTTCCAAAGTCTCTTCCAACCCTGTGATGCTAGTGGGAACGATTCCTCTCCAATTCGGATCGATGGCACCCGATCGATATTTCAAGGCGAGAGGCTGACATTTCCTGGCCCTCAAAGAAATTCCTCGCTGGCTGCGCCAGCTTGTCGCTGGTTCCGCGCAAGAGAAACGGTGGCGTTAATTGCTTTAATTTACTAGCTTACGGCTCAGGCCATGTGGCACTCAACAATTTTATGGGGAACATATGGAGGTAATTTATCACCATTTGGTGCAGCGGGACAGGAGGAGAAGAGGAGGAGGAGGAGGAGGAAAAGGGAGGCGCTAAAGACTTGATTAACTCAGCCATCATGTTAAATTTTTCTAATCGAGCCGTGTGCTGCCCTAGATCTTGGGGGGAAGTGGGCGGGGACTGGTGAGCTCCATCTTTTGCTGGCAGAGCAGTCTATCTCAGATAAGGTTCATCCAGAACCACAAAGCCCCCACCTCCGTCCTGCCTTAGAGCAGGGGTCGGCAAACTTAAACACTCAAAAGAGCCACAAAGGTCCTAACCGGAAGCCCCCCTCCCTCCGTTCAATTCTGGAGCCGACCGGAAGTCCGGTTCCCCCACCATAGAGTCTCCTCCTAGCGCGCCGTCCTTTTTCCTCTACCTGTCTGTTCTGTCCCTGTCTCACACACGCACACAAACAGATAGCCAGGGGTTAAATAAAACTTGCAGACAACAAATTCTTTCGATAAGAGGATTGGCAGCAACCCAGTAGCTGCTTGCCAAGAACTTTACTCATAAAGGGAGGGGTTGTTCCTCCGTCAGATAAACCCAAACAAGATACACACAGTTCAAGAATTGTCAAGTCCAGTCCGTATTAAATCCAAGGCAGATAACGTTGTTTCAAAGATACAATGTGACTCGATAGTAGTTTAGTTTTGTCCGTCACAGAGTCTGAATGGCCACCTCACCCCCTTTTATCCCCTGTGGGGTGTGGTCCAGTGACTCAGCTTAATCTCTGGCACGCCTCCTTTTCTGCTGCATGCACTTGTCTCTCCGATGCTGGCGTGGATCCAGCCAAGACTTATCTCCTTCACTTTCCGACTGCGAGGAGATACCTGGCTCCTGGCCAATCTCTTCTCCTACGGGAGACACCTGAGGCATTGCCAGAGAGGAGGGTCCTGGAGAGGGAGGCCTGGCCAACTCCTCTCCTTCACTTTCGGAGCCTTCTCCCTCTGATAAGTCAGTCTCGGGGGTCGGAGTCACAACACTTCTCCTAACCAAAAGCCCTATCAATTGTGGAGCCGACCGGCGACAGGGAGCCGCAGCAGAGGGATGAAAGAGCCACATGCGGCTCCAGAGCCACGGGTGGCCGACCCCTGCCTTAGAAGGAACAGGACTCCAATAACCTGGGATGAAACAATTTTGAGCAACTGCAGCTAAGATTAGAAGCAAAGTCTCAGAGCAGCATCAAAGTTTCCGCTCTATAGTCGTTGCCAGAATCACAAAGTGAGAAGCCTCTCTCGGGGGCTTAATTTAGTAAAGAAATAAGTTCTTTTGTGCTCAGCCATGTGCAATTATTATCCTTATGATGGTTGGTTGCTCAGTCAATCAGATATTTAGACAGGATTTGGGATTTTTACCTACCTCTGGCGTCCTTGCCAACATAGGCAGATGTGGTGGTGGTTTGGTGGTGTCAAAGGCATTCTTGCAAGATGTAAGCTGTTCCAAATGGAGCTGCCTTTGGCAATTGACGGACAGGGATTTTATCCAGGCCGACGGTTTATTATTATGATTTGTTGCAAAGTCAGCCAGATGTTCAGGATGGATTTGGCATTTTCCCCCCAACCTATTGAGTCCTTCCCAAGGATCTGGGATAGACAGGTGTGCATATTTAACAGACTAACAGAGATGGAAGGGACCTTAGAGGTCTTCTAGTCCAACCCTCTGCTCGAGCAGGAGACCCTAGACCATTTCAGATAAATGGTTGTCCAATCTCTTCTTAAAAGCCTCCAGTGATGGAGCTCCTACAACTTCTGGAGCAGTGTTTCTCAACCTTGGAAGCTTGAAGATGGGTGGACTTCAACTCCCAGAATCCCCCAGCCAGCGCTGCTGGCTGGGGGATTCTGGGAGTTGAAGTCCACCCATCTTCAAGCTACCAAGGTTGAGAAACACTGTATCTGGAGGGAAGATGCCTCACTGATTAATTGTTCTCATGGTCAAGAAGTTTCTCCTTAGTTCTAAGTTGCTTCTCTCCTTGATGAGTTTCCACCCGTTGCTTCTTGTCCTACCCTCAAATGCTTTGGAGAATAGCTTGACTCCCTCTTCTTTGGGGCAGCCCCTGAGATATTGGAAGACTGCTCTCATGTCTCCCTTAGTCCTTCTTTTCATCAAACTAGACATACCCAGTTCCTGCAACCGTTCTTCATCTGTTTTAGCCTCCAGTCCCCCCATCATCCCTTAATCTAATTTGATGGTGTTAAAGGTTAAAGAGCCTTGGTAGTACAGTGGTCTAAGGCACCCTGTTATTAAGCTGGTTATTAAGACCAGCTGCCTGCAATTACTGCAGGGTTCGAATCTCGCCAGGCTCAAGGTTGACTCAGCCTTCCATCCTTTCTAAGGTAGGTAAATTGAGGACCCGGATTGTGGGGGCAATAAGCTGACTTTGTATAAATATACAAAAGTATGAAGGCTATTGCTTAGCGCATTGTAAGCCGCCCTGAGTCTCCGGAGAAGGGCGGCATATAAATCAAATTTAAAAAAAAAAGGTACCTTCACTGGATGTCAGCTCTTCCAAGTCAAGCTGCCTTTTGCAATTGACTGATGGTAAATTTGTCAACGCCGATGGTACTCAAGAGGTGCTCCAGTTGTTTTGGGATTGTACCCAAGGTGCTTGCCTGCCTGCTTTTTGGCTTGCTTGCTCGCTTGCTTAGTTAGTTAGTTAGTTAGTTAGTTACTTACTTAGTTAGTTAGTTAGCTAGTTAGTTAATTTAGTTGTTTGTTTAGTTTAGTTTAGTTATTTTATTTATTTAGTTTAGTTGTTTAGTTATTTTATTTATTTAGTATTTGCTTATTTATTTATTTTATTTATTCATTTATTTAGTATTTATTTGTTGGTTCGTTCATTTGTTTATTTAGTATTTATTTGTTGGTTTGTTTCTTTGTTGGTTTGTTGGTTTATTTAAGATTTCTATAGCTGCCCATCTCAGCCAACCACTCTGGGCAGCTCGCTATTCAAAAACACGTATTTAAATTTAAATTTTAAATCCGTTTCGACCCCGAGCTACAAATACGATTGTAGCCATCGTATTGGTTCTCAACCGTATTTCGATCAAATAGGCTTGCAGCGATCGTTATCACACAAATACGAATGGTTGTGATTTGGCTGCTTCTGCTGTTTGCTGAGAGGAGACTCTGGGCCCAAAGCGTGGGGGATGGAAGGGAAGGGGCCCGTCGGACCCTCCCTTCCCAAATCTTGCAGCCTGCCACCAACGAGCCCCCTCCTCTCATACACACACCCTGCCCACCTGCCCCCCATCCGTGCAAGGGGTGCCCAGCTGCTCCTTGGTCAAGCTCCCAAACCAGCATCGCCCAAGCTGGCTTGTCCATGTAGGGATGCTCACCAGAGCTATCGTGGCCACCACGATTCCACCACCCCCCCACTCCCCGCAGCTGTTGTTTCCCTCCTGGCCAATCTTCCGGGCCTTGTTTTTGGGTTTCTGCAGTTTTTCCTTGGGGAGGAATCCAGGAAGCCCCCCCAAGGGAAAGGGGAGGAGGAGAGGGGGGGACAGGCCCCCCAGAGATCTCCTGGCTGCTTTGCTGAAGTCACCCCGACCTTAATGAGCCCCTGGAGGGTCCCAATTAGAGGGCTGTAACTTAATCTGCGGCTGGGGAGGGGGGAAGAGGCGTGAGCCAGCTGCGACCCTCCCCCCCCCCTTTCCACCCCCAGTTTTGGGGTGGAAGCGAGGCTGCTTTGAAGCATCCATTCGGGACCTCGGAGAGAGCTGCAAAGTGACTCGACGCTGCCCTCTGCAGGCCCTGCGCCGAAACAGCGCCTGCTGTTTATTTTATTTATTTTTATTTTATTATTTTATTTTATTTATTTTATTATTTATTTTATTTTTATTTTATTTGTATTAGTTTATTTTTTATTTATTTACTTATTTTTTATTTTATTATGTTATTTTATTTTAATTTAATTTAATTTAATTTTTATTATTTTATTTTTATTTTCAAAAGCTAAGCAGGGCCCAGCTTGGTTGATTATTTCAATGGGAGACACCCGAGGATACGTGGAAAGTTTTTTTTAAAAAAAATATCTCGGAAGATGTTGCGAACAAAGAAGTACGTGGATGAGGTCATGCAAGAGAATCTCTCTTTAAACCTAGCTGACGTAGATTAACAGCTAGAGATTTGGGCAGATGTTGCCCAAATAGGCTTACCTCCTCCATGCTTTAGATCAGCGGTTTCCAAATCTTGTGGACTTCAACTCCCAGAAATCCTTAGCCAGCCATGTCTTTAAAAAGGCCA
The DNA here is from genome assembly GCF_059756535.1 of Pantherophis guttatus. NCBI lineage: Eukaryota > Metazoa > Chordata > Lepidosauria > Squamata > Colubridae > Pantherophis > Pantherophis guttatus. Next base: position 2,206,680 of record NC_142070.1, read on the forward strand.
AGTTTGGAGACCCCTCCCTTCGGTAAACGAGTCTTAGACCAGATCAGTACAGGGAGTCCTTGACGTAACGACCACAATTGAGCTCAAACATTTGTTAAATGAGTTTTGCCCCCATTTTACACCCTTTCTAAACCAACGTTGTTAAGTGAACCACAGCAGTTTTCAAGCTAGTGACGTGGTTGTTAAGTGAATCAGGCTTCCCCGTTGACTTTGCTTGCCGGAAGTTCGCAAGAGGAGATCACACCAGTGGTGAAATCCAAATTTTTTTACTACCGGTTCTGTAGGCATGGCTTTGTGGGCGTGGCAGAAGGAGGATACTGCAAAATCCCCATTCCCTCCCCACTCCTGAACGAAGGATATTGCAAAATCCCCATTCCCTCCCCACTGCTGGATGAAGGATATTGCAAAATCCCCATTCCCTCCCCACTCCTGGACGAAGGATATTACAAAATCCCCATTCCCTCCCCACTGCTGGATGAAGGATATTGCAAAATCCCCATTCCCTCCCCACTCCTGGACGAAGGATACTGCAAAATCCCCATTCCCTCCCCACTCCTGGACGAAGGATACTGCAAAATCCCCCATTCCCTCCCCACTCCTGGACGAAGGATATTGCAAAATCCCCATTCCTTCCCCACTCTGGGACCAGCCAGAGGTGGTATTTCCCAGTTCTCTGAACTACTCAAAATTTCCCCTACCGGTTCGCCAGAACCTGTCAGAACCTGCTGGCTTTCACCTCTGGATCACACGACCCCAGGACACTGCGACCGTCATAAATATTATGAGTCCAACTGGCCAAGGGTCTGAATTTTGATCAGGTGGGGATACCGCAACGGCCACCTGTGTGAAAAACATCCTAAGTCACTTTTTTCAGGGCCGTCGTAACTTCGAACGGTCACTAAATGAACTGTCATAAGTCAAGGACTACCTTGTCAGATAGTCATGACATACCTATAAATTAGGGGAAATTTTTTTTAAAAGACCATAATTAGTTAGTTAGTTAATTAAATTTCTATACCGCCCTTCTCCCGAATTGTCGGCCTCCTTCCATTTAACCACAAAATATCAATGAAATGACAAAGACTCAGGTGTAATTAGGAGGCTTTACCTTAAAAGGAGCATAATGGCAATTAGGATGTAGAGAAACACTGCTCAAATTAGGATAAAATTAAGACACGTGGATTGAGGTGATCGCCGTAATCACCTAAAGAATTGGTGGGACTTCTTCTGCCGTGGCTGCAGGTTCCCAAGCCCCGTGGAAGGGAAAACCCGCTGGATTCGAAAACGCTTCCCGGTTCCCCTTGAAGAGCGTTGGGCATTTTCACCAAGTGAGCTGGAAGACTTTGATGGAAATGGGCACCAAGACATGCTTCGTGAAGAAGAAGATGATGACCGGAGGGATCAGGGAGAGGACGAAGGCGAAGAGCGATGGCAGCAGGCGTCCGAAGAAAGCGTCCAGGATGGGCCGAATCGACTTGATGAAGAGGAAGGTGGAAGGGATCACGTGGTCATAGATGATGAAGAAAGGGAGGAGGATGAAGAAGAGGAGGACAAAACTGACCCGCAGGAGGATGTCGCAGAACAGGAGTGTGAAACCGATGGACAGTAGTTTGCGGAGACAGCGAAACAGGCCGCCTAGGGTGAAGGCCATGTTCTTGCCGGAGGTCTCTCCGAGAAGGTTGGACTGGTTCCCCACCAACTGGTCCTGTTCCTTGATACAATGTCTCTGGAAAGAAGGAGCAGAGGTGGAGTTGTTTGCTCATTCATTCTTTCATTCATTCACTCACCCATCCATCCATCCATCCATCCATCCATTCATCCATCCAACCATCCGTCCATTCATTCAGCCATCCAACCATCCATACATCCATCTGTCCATCCAACCATCCAGCCAGTCAGCCATCCATCCATCCATCCATCCGTCCGTCCGTCCATTCATCCGTCCATTCAACCATTCAACCATCCATCCATCCATCCATCCATCCATCCATCTGTCCAGCCAGCCATCCAGCCATCCAGCTGTCCATCCGTCCGTCCGTCCATCTGTCCATCCATCCATCCATCCAACCATCCACCCATTCGTCTGTCCAGCCAGCCAGCCAGCTGTCCATCCATCCATCCGTCCGTCCATCCGTCCATCCAGCCAGCCAACCATCTATCCAGCCAGCCGTCCATCCATCCATCCATCCATCCATCCATCCATCCAACCGTCCATCCATCCATCCATCCAACCATCCATCCATCCATCCATCCATCCATCCATCTGTCCGTCCAGCCAGCCAACCAGCCATCCATCCATCCATCTATCCATCCATCCGTCCGTCCGTCCGTCCATTCATCTGTCCATCCATCCATTCAACCATCCATCCATCCAACCGTCCATCCATCCAGCTGTCCATTCAGCCAGCCTTTAGTCCCCAAAGTTTCCACCTTGGCAGTCTGCCCGGGGTGGTGGTCCTGGGGACATATGAATGGAAGGCTCATGCGTGTGTGAACAGCTCCATTGGTGCAAATGGAGCTTTGCACTTGAGCAGAAGGTGCTTCTGCTTGTACTCAATAGGTAGACAAAAATGCCAAAATGTCCTGTCTGAACATCTGGCTGACTGATCCAATCTGAGTCGGTCCCCAGGACCAGAGTTTTCTTCTTCCAAGCTTTCAGACTCATGCTGAAGCCCATTCTCAGGGAACGTGTCTCTCTCTCTCTCTCTTTCCAGAATGTGTGAAAATGTGACACACTAAGTTGGGGGAGAGGTTCCCTGAGAATGGGCTCCAGCACAAGTTCAAGAACAAACCTCTGGTCCTTGGGACCAATCCAGATTGGATCAGTCAGCCAGATGTTCAGTTGACTGTGAGCTCATGGAACGCGGCGACATTCCCACCAAAGTGGTACCTATTTATGTACTCGCATTTGCATGCTTTCAAACTGCTAGGTGGGCAGGAGCTGAGCCAAGAAATGGGAGCTCACCCCCATCGTCACATGGCGCTCAGGTCTCCTAACCCAGGTTGTCAGCTTTCCAGTTGACAAGCTCAGTGTCTTTAACCATCGTGCCCCCCTAAAATGTTTTCTACCGTGCCCCAAATTTATCAGTAGATTAAAAGGTAAAGGTATTCCCTGTCCAACTGTGCCTGATTCTAAGGCATGGTGCTCAGCTCCGTTTCTTGGCTGAGGGAGCCAGCATTGTCCGAAGACCCTTTCCGTGGTCATGTGGCCAGCAAGACTATACATCGGGATGCACAGAACGCTGTTACCTTCCCACCAACAGTGGTACCTATTTATCTACTCACATTTGCCTGCTTTCGAACAGCTAGGTTGGCAGGAGCTTAGGCAAGTAACGGGAACTCACCCCTTCTCATGGAGCTCAGGTCTCGAACCCAGGCTGTCGGCTTTCCAGCTGACAAGCTCCGTGCCTTTAACTGCCGAGCCATCATGCCCACCCCCCCAAAAGGTCCTCTGCTTTGCCCCAAATTTACTAGTAGATTAATCTACTGTCAGTCGTGTCTCACCTCCAGGCACAGTGCTCACCTCCGTTTCTTGGCCGAGGGAGCCGGCGTTGTCCGAAGACAATTTCTGTGGTCATGTCGCCAGCATGGCTATATGCCCATAGCGTATTTTAGATTAGGCCTCCGTAAATGTGTGTGGCTAAGAGGCAAGTAAAGTCAAAGCTTTTGCTGGAGTGATTTCGCCCATAGCAGCTAAACTCACCTTTCTCTTGTCTGTCCCACCATCTGACTGTCTCTTGTAGTTCCATTGGGCCATGTGCCCAGGGTTACTTTTGCCCGCCGTCTCTCCTCCAGAGGACAGTGGCCACTTCTTTAGCCATGTCTTCCCACCAGCCATGTGCCATGGGGAGAGAAGCTGGCTTTGCTTCCTTCCGGTGATGTCACAAACAGGAGTGGGTGGAGACTCCTGGCTCCGAGAAAGGAGAATATTTGTAGCTCAGGGTTGAAATGAGGGGCTCTCTGAGCTTGGCTGTTTTCTTGCAGACGTTTCCTGAACCAAAGTAGGTAATATTATCAGTGCTGGAAGGGAGGGGATTACACATAATGGAAGAGGGAGGAGGAGGAGGAGGGCTGTGGAGTCCTTTGCGCTGTCCGAGCTTGGTGGTTTGCAGACGTTTCATGACCCACCTAGGCAGTGGTGGGATTCAAGTAATTTAACAACCGGTTCTCTGCCCTAATGATTTCTTCCAACAACCAGTTTGCCAAACTGCTCAGAAAGTTAACAACCGGTTCTCCCGAATTGGTGCGAACCGGCTGAATCCCACCACTGGTGGATTCCACCAAACTGGCTGAATCCCACCAGTGCACCTAAATAACATCATCAGTGACACGCAAATTCGTGAAGCGTTCCATATTTTTATTAAGAGCCTGGTGGCGCAGCAGACTAATAGCCTGTTATTATCATCCAGCTGCCTGCAATTACTGCTAGTTCGAATCTCGCCAGGCTCAAGGTTGACTCAGCCTTCCATCCTTTCTAAGGTAGGTAAATTGAGGACCCAGTTTGTGGGGGCAATAAGCTGACTTTGTATAAATATACAAAAGTATGAAGGCTATTGCTTAAAAGCATTGTAAGCCGCCCTGAGTCTCCGGAGAAGGGCGGCATATAAATCAAATTTAAAAAAAAAAAAGTGCTAGATATTGCACTAGATATCTGCACCAAGCCTCACTTCCTTTCTAGCACTGATGATGTTATCTAATTGGGTAACGAAATGTCTGCAAAAATACAAGCAAGGTCAGAGAGCACCAAAGACTCCTCAGTCCTTCTCCTCCTAAGCCCCACTCCCTTCTAGCACTGATGATGTTCCTCAGGTGGGGGATGAAACATCGACAAGGAAACCACCAAGCCCAGAGAGCATCAAGGACCCCACGACCTGCCATTGCTTGGATTCATTCGTTTTTCTGATCAGCCATGCTCCCCTCGTGACCTTGAAGGATCAGAGCGGGGTGGAGAGAAACCATTGTTCCATCTAACAAGAAGCCCCTTACTTTTTTTTTTTTTTTGGTTACTATTTGAGGAGAGATGACGGCGTTTGAGACCAAAGAGATCCCTTAGGAACAACCAAGATGCCACCCCTCTGTTTTAGTGCTTAATTTATTCGAAAAGAAGCCCCAAACATTCGCCAGGACCACCCTAGAGATTCCTGGATAGGGACAAGAAAGTGGCAAGCGTTCTCCCACGCAGCATCCAAAGTAGGCGTTCCTCTTTTGCACCAATTCTGTTGGCCCATTTGCAAGACGTTCGAGTTTTGCTCCAATGAATCAACACAACTCTCTTTGGGGGAAAGCATGTGGCGGTGGTGGTGGGGAAACAGGGCTTACTAAAGGTCGGAAGTATGACATCCCTTGCGCATCTTCAGCAAAGACGATTCCAGCCATGGATCCAGGCGAGAGACACCCTAACTTGGAAGCTTCAGAGAGAAGAAGGGCAGAGCTGCAACGGGGAACCGAGCCAACACAAAAATAACAAAACGCCAACCGGAGCCTCTGTTGCATCTTTCTACGGCCTCCACCTCCGCTCACCAGGTAAGCTTCACTAACTTGAAATAACTGGGGAAGAGGAAGAGATGCAAACAGCAGCCGGCCGTCAGCGGAAGGAGGAGAGCGCTGAAGAAAAGCAGGAGGGCCCCCAGGACGTCATTGTAGAAGATTTCGCTCGCCGGCGCTAAGGAGTCAAGAAAGATCAGCGAGGCGGGCACCATGTGGTCGCGCAGGATGGCCAGAGGGATGGAGAAGGAGACGATGACGTGGAAAAGGATCTCGGCCAGGAAGATGCTGTAGATCAAGACGGCCAACATCAGCACCGTCTGCTCGACAGCCCCGAGACATTTGCTAGCGAGGGAACCCAGGGCGAAGACCAGCCTGTGTTTCGGAGTCAGGGGTGACTTGGGAAGGGCGGTCTCCCCAAATCTTCCTTGGTGCCTGTAAGGGAGAAAGGGGAGACAGGTGTTGAAGGATCTACTTGAGGGACCAGCTGTCCCGTTCACTCACACACACACAAAACGGTGGTTTAGTGGGTTTATTAATATTCCCCAGCAATTCCGTTCACCCCGAACCCCAGAACTTTCCCAATTAAATCCAGCCAAAAGCAGATCGATGCTAGTAGGTGCTTGAACATTTCCCACACAAAATAATCCTACCAGGCAAAATGAAATCCACAACACAAGAGAGTTCACAAGGCAAGAAAAACTGAGCATTTACAATAGCAATAGCCCTTAGACTTTATATATCGCTTCACAGTGCTTTTACGGCCCTCTCTAAGTGGTTTACAGAGTCAGCCTATCAACCCCCCCAACAATCGGGGTCCTCATTTTACCCACCACGGAAGGAAGGGAAGGCTGAGTCTTGAGCTGCCAAATTGCAGGCAGCCGGCAGGCAGCAGAAGTAGCCTGCAGTACTGCACTCTAACTCCTGCGCCACCACGGCTCTCAAGGCACGATCCAAGTCAAGGCACGGTGTCAATCCAAAAAGCAAGGCAGGAATCATGACAACCAGGAAACACACAGCTAGGAAATGAACACGTCGTTCCCAGCATCGCTTTCCCCTCTCTCTCTGTGGTGCTAAATAGGCAGCTTCCGGTGCAGCCCATCAAGAAGGGACGAAGCTGCCTCTTCGCGAGCAATCTGGCCGACCTTCGCTGCTCCTGCCTCTTCTCTGCCCTACGTGTTCTTGGATCAAGGGCAGAAGGCAGTTCCTCCTCCTCATCGCTGGCCAGCTGCAGCTGCGTTCTTTCGGTACCTGAAGCCTCAGGGCTGTCCTGCTGCAGCTGAGCTTCAGCCAAATCCCACTCGGATGACTGGTCCTCGGAGCCATTGACCAACTGCCCTCCTGATGTGACCAGGACTGGTTCATCCACCTCCGAATTGACATTTAGAGAGGTATCTGGGGAAGCGTTTGGGGGAGTCATCTCAACATCAGCTATGCAGAGCCAATCATGTCCCGGCCATCTCTCAGCTGGATTACTGCAGTGCACTTGCCATGGGGCTGCCCTTGAAGAGTACAAGTAGTCCTCGACTTATGACCAGAATTGAGCCCGAAATTTCTGTTGCTAAGTGAGACAACTGCTTAAAATGGAGTTTTGCCCTATTTTAGTCTTTCTCGCCACCGTTGTTAAGGCAAGGGATTGGACTAGAAGACCTTCAAGGTCCCTTCCAGCCACATCGTTGAATTCTGGGGTCTTTGGTGCCCTCTGAGCTTGGTTGTTCTCCTTGCAGACGTTTCATGACCCAACTAGATAACATAATCTGTGCTAGTAAGAAATAGTTGGGTCACAAAATGTCTGCAAGAAAACAAGCTCAGAGAGTACCAAGGATCCCAAAATCCTCCTCCTCCTCCTCCTCCTCCTCTCTACAAACCTCACTCCCTTTTAGCACACATGATGTTAACATGTGAACATGTTATGAAACGTCTGCAAGAAAATGTCTAGTTTAGGGCAGTGGTGGAATTCAAATTTTTTTACTACCGGTTCTGTGGGCGCGGCTTGGTGGGCGTGGCAGGGGAAGGAAACTGCAAAATCCCCATTCCCACCCCACTCTGGGGCCAGCCAGAGGTCATGTTTGCCGGTTCTCCGAACTACTCAAAATTTCCGCTACTGATTCTCCAGAACCTGTCAGAACCTGCTGAATAGCACCCCTGGTTCAGAGGTTGGCAACCTTAAACACTCAAAGAGCCACAAATAGCTAACAGGAAGCCCCCCGTTCAATTCTGGAGCCGACCGGAAGTCCAGTTCCCTCACCATAGAGTCTCCTCCTAGTGTGGCATCCTTTTTCCTCTACCTGTCCTAACCGAAAGCCCTATCAATTGTGGAGCCGACAGGTGGACAGGAAACCGCAGCAGAGGGATGAAAGAGCCACATGCGGCTCCAGAGCCACAGGTTGCCGACCCCTGGTTTCTTTTAATGAAAAGAAGGACTGGGATGACATGATAGCAGTCTTCTAAAAGCACCTGAAGGCAGGACAAGAAGCAACGGGTGGAAACTAATCAAGGAGAGAAGCAATTTAGAACTAAGGAGAAATCTCCTGACAGTGAGAACAATTAACCAGTGGAACAACTTGCCACCAGAAGTTCATTGGAAGTTTTTAAGAAGAGATTAGACAGACATTTGTCTGAAATGGTATAAGGTTTCCTGCCTGAGCAGAGGGTTGGACTAGAAGACCTCCAAGCTCCCTTCCAACTCTGTTATTCTGCTAAATTAACCAAGCTCAGAGAGCAGCAAGGATCCCACGGTTCAACCCTTGAGCCACAAAGATTCTCTTCCATCAAAAAAACAATGGATCTGTTTTCTCAGATGTTGGCTTCCTCGACTTTGATCCTTGCTTTCAATTCCGTTGTCAAGTTTCCGAAAGATGCCCTAATTAATTCATGAGCCATGATCCAAACTTCAAAGGAAATATAGTCATTTATTAGGAGCAACATTCCGGCAATACTCGGATGCAGTTAGGACTGATCCTACGTAGATTTACGTTCCCCTATGACCCCGTCTCTCCCCTCCTCTCTGGCCATGTCATAAATCACCTTCTCCAATTACCCACTTTGGCTGGCTGTGAAACCTAACACCCTCCTTCTGATTGCGGTCAGGAAGAATGTATGGAATTCACTTCAGTTCTCCCTCCCTCCTGCTCATGGCAACTTGAAAGCTTTGCAAGTTGACACCCGTTTAGTTTTATTCGTCCACCCAAGAGGTCTGACGAAGGTCAACGGCGGGTGAAGAAGGAACATCTCGCCACTTCACAAAGATCTGAACTCAGCACATCTGATCTTAGGGCAGTGTTTCTCAACCTTGGTAGCTTGAAGATGGGTGGACTTCAAGCTTCCAAGGTTGAGAAACATTGTCTTAGGCCCTCTTGATCTGTTGGGTTTACAATTCCCATCCCATCTCGCTTGACCAAACACCTTCTCCAGATGTCAACAGAGGTCTCGGTCTTACCGGCTGCTCTCCATGCTTGTCCTTAGGAGCTGCCCTTCGACTCCAGTTCTGTCTTCATTCCTTCTCCTAGATCTTCCCCCAATTGGTGACGCTCTCTCCCCAGGTGTTCACATCCAAAGAGTTGTGGCCTTGTAAGGCCCACTAACCTGAGGGACAGCAACTTGTGACCTCATGCTGTGGCCGCTGATGTCACAAATTAGCTTGGCCATCAACCGAGTAGCATCTCTTAGGAGCAAAACTTCTCCATTAGATCGACAACAAAAATATCTTTTCTCTCTCTCTTTCTCTCTCTCTGTACCAGTTGCTCGTTAGAACTCTTTTCTTTAGCTCCCATTTTTCTCCCTCTTCTTTTATTCGGGAGTTGAATAAAATCGGAAATAGCTTGATAAAAGAGGTGGAAATCTATAAAGGAGGGAGAGAAAGAAAACAGCTTACAATTCTTGGTCTGTAGATAGTCCAAGACTAGGGTTACTCAACGGCAGTGGTGAAATTCAATTTTTTTTACTACCGGTTCTGTGGGCGTGGCTTGGTGGGTGTGGTGTGGCTTGGTGGGCATGGCAGGGGAAGGATACTGCAAAATCTCCATTCCCACCCCACTCTGGGGCCAGCCAGAGGTAGTATTTGCCGGTTCTCCAAACTACTCAAAATTTCCACTACCGGTTCGCCAGAACCTGTTGGATTTCACCCCTGCTCAATGGTGGGGTGTTGGACTCAACAACTACAATGCCAATAGAGTGCTGGGAATTATGGAGCCAACGATTTATAAGACTGTAAGCATCAGAAAGGACTTTGGGGATTATCTAGATCACTATTTCTCAACCTTGGGAACTTGAAGATGGGTGGACTTCAACTCCCAGAATTCCCCAGCCAGCTTGTAAAAAGGGATAGAGCTGGGAGGGATCTTGGAGGTCTTCTAATCCAGTCCCCTGCTCAAGCATAAACGTGCATGAACGTGACTTATGGCCGTTTTTCACAGTTACGACCTTGGTCACGTGATTCAAAATCCAGATGCTTGGCAACTGGTTCCTATTTATGACGGTTGCAGTGGCCCCGGGCTCATGCCATCCCCTTTTGCTTAAACTTCTGACAAGCGAAGTTCCTAAAACATTTTATTCAAACATAATTGGAAAGAGTTTTTTGGTCAGTATGATACGAAAAAGACGTGGAGATTCTAGAAAGAGCGCAGAGGAGAGCAACAAAGATGATTAGGGGGCTGGCGGCCAAAATATATGAAGAACGGTTGCAGGAATTCCATTCGTTTAATGGAAAAAAAGGGGATAACAGGATAGCACTGTTCCAATATTTGAGGGGCTGCCACAAAGAAGAGAGGGACATCTTATTCTCCAAAGCACCTCTAAAGACAGGACGAGAATGATGTTGGATTCTGTCACTGCGTTTTTTTTATTTACCAGCTGAGCTCTCATTTCTGGACTATCAGACTTTCCGTAGCTTGCCAAGAATCCTTATCAGTAAGCTAAACTACACATGTCTCTCCACCCACATTCCACATTTTCACATTTCTTTTCTTTCTTCTCTTGCCAAGAGATGTCCGGCTGCTGAGAAGTAGCCGATAAGAACTTTTTCAAAAATGTCACAATTAATTTTAGACAGTTAGATGTTTTATTTTCTTTACAACAAATAAATGAGTTTATTAGAAGATATATCTTCGGGTTTTGTTTTCTTAAAGTATGCTCGCAAGGAAAAGTCTCGATCCACTCCACTTAATCAAGGCGCGATTATCCCAAAGGCAGAATGGGATTAATCAGCGCCCTGACAGATTCTTCAAACAATTGGGTTAGAAGGGACCTTAGAGGTCTTCTAGTCCAACCCCTTGCTCGAGCAGGAGATCCTATATCATTCCAGACTGATCTCTTCTTTGAAAAAGCCTCCAGTGATGGAGCACCCACAACGTCTGGTGGCAAGTCGTTCCACCGGTTCGTTGATTTGTTTCTGGCCAACCATAAACCCAGGAAGGTGGTCTCATTTGGGCAGCTTAAGGTTTGATCTGGACATGAAATAAATATTAACAGAGGGAAAGAATCAAGATCACGTGAAATGTTAAGACCGCTTTATAAAACTTTAGTAAGACCACACTTGGAAATATCGCGTCCAGTTTTGGTCACCACGATGTAAAAAAGGTGTGGAGACTCTAGAAAGAGTGCAGAGAAGAGCAACCAAGAGGATTAGGGGACTGGAGGCTAAAATATATGAAGAATGGTTGCAGGAACTGGGTATGTCTAGTTTGATGAAGAGAAGGACTAGGGAGACAGGATAGCAGTCTTCCGATATCTCAGGGGCTGCCCCAAAGAAGAGGGAGTCAAGCTATTCTCCAAAGCACCTGAGGGTAGGACAAGAAGCAATGGGTGGAAACTAATCAAGGAAAGAAGTGTTAAGATTATTGTTGTTGTGTTACCAACCAGCAGAGTGTATGCACAAGGAAACATTGCTGAGAGCAATGAATAAGAGATGTGCAAACTGGTTTATCAAAAGCTTACTTTATAGTAGAAAAACAGTCTCATAGTCTTTAAACAAATTCCAAGTCTTTGCCAGTAAAATCAGTCCAGTAGTTACAGATATCTTCTTACCAAACAAACCGTAGTTGGTTAGAATAACAAACTCACTCTGGTTCACAAACCACGATGGTTGCAGATCCATCCAACGATGATTAGCAGATAACAACTCCTCTCAATGGTAGCTTATCATATCAGCTTCATCATCAATGGCAGCATAGCATAGCAGTAATTGAACACGTTACCATACCTTGCTTAAATACTCTCACAACCAGACATTACCTAATTACAGCATGACTCAGCATTACAATGACTCAGCAGGAAAACCTTTAAAGTAACGTAATACATTTACAGATTAAAGTTACAGTACACTTATATTGCCTGGACAACTTGTTAGGCTCAAACCATATCCTAACAAGAAGCAACCTGGAATTAAGGAGAAATTTCCTGATGAGAACAATTACTCAGTGGAGCACCTTGCCTCCAGAAGTTGTGGATGCTCCATCATTGGAGGTCTTTAAGAAGAGATTGGCCAACATTTGCAGACCTCCGAGATCCCACTCAACTCTATTATTCTGGTGTTCAGAACCGCCTCCATGATCCTCACCCACACGGTTGAGTTGCCCAAGCTTGGAGCCCCCTCTCCCTTCCCTTCCCAAGAAATTCAGCCTAGGACTCTGTCCTCCAAGGTGCTCTATTCAAGTTAGGCTCATCAAAGAGGTTCATTGCAGCGAAACTGTAGGGTCAGGATCTCCCTCATCCACTGCAGGCAGAAGAGGAGAAGCAGGGCAGACAGCAAAAACTGGAAGATGAGCAGCGCCGATGGGACGAGGGTGCTGAAGAAGACCTGGAGGGCGGCAAAGAAGAGTGTGGTGCAGAGCAGGGCCACGTAGGCGGTGAAAGCACAAAGCCCCAGGAACACGACGATGCTTATGAGCATCCGGAGGCCACTGAGGACGGCCTCCAGAAATCCACTGTCACTCGGTGCTGCCTCGACTTGGCTACTAGGAGATGACAGGAACGGGGACAATTGCGGTGATGATGGTAGAGGTGTCTCCAGGAAATCCATGGCGGTGGCCCTGGAGAGGAAAAGAAACGGGGCATACTTTCTACAGCGGCACTGGTGGGACACAGAGGTAGGGCTGGCACTGAGCAGAAGACCATTCAGAAGGTATGTGAGAACCCGGATCTATGACAGTTTGCCACAGCCAATTCGCCATGGCCAACTCACCATGGTCAATTCACCATGGCCAACTCATTGCAAGACAACTCACCATGGTCAACTCACCACGGTCAACTTGCTCTGATCAACTCGCCATGGTCAACTTTCCATGGCCAACTTTCCATGACCAACTTTCCATGGGTCAACTTTCCATGGTCAACTCATCATGGTCAACTCACCATGGCCAACTCACCACGGTCAACTTGCCATGGTCAACTCACCACAGTCAACTCACCATGGCCAACTCACCACGGTCAACTTGCTATGATCAACTCGCCATGGTCAACTCACCATGGCCAACTTGCCATGACCAACTTGCCATGGGTCAACTTGCCATGGTCAACTCACCATGGTCAACTCACCAAGGTCAACTTGCCATGGTCAACTCACCACAGTTAACTTGCTACGGTCAACTCACCATGGTCAACTTACTATGGCCAACTCATTGTAGGACAACTCATCCCGGCCATCTTGCTACAGGATAACTTGATTCGGGACAAGAGTTACACTAATATCAAAGAAAGGATGGAATAGAATCATTATAGAAAGGATGCAAAAGGAGGGACAGAATGAGAGGTGAATGGCAAACATTAAAATAATTTTTATTCGTTTTCAATAATTAAATAGAAATGTTAAATTGTCCCGTGGCGAGTTGGCCGTGGTCAGTTGTCTCACAGCGAGTTGGCTACAACAAGTTGGCCATGGCGAGTTGTCCCATTGGCTGGAAAGCCATCTAAGATCGCTTCCTCTTTGCAAGGCCCACCGTTGGCTTCAGCTCTCCAACTTTCCGGAGCCAAGAGAGACAATCGTTTGACTCGGTCCCCCTCCCACATGGCTCAGCCCCTAGCAAAGTTTGGTAGATCTTGGAAAAAGCTAAACCAGGTCAGGCCTAAACAACTTGAACGACAAGTTCTCAAGAAAACTCAGGACTGTCCCCAAAGCTGCTTTTTCAAAAGTCAGTGTTTTCCTTGACGACATTTTGCTTCTTCTGCTGAAAGCTTCAGCAGTTGCAAGAAGGTTCCACGCGCACCATGCAGGGGTGAAATGCTCCCGGTTCAGACCGGATCGCCCGATCCGGTAGCGATGGCGGCGGGTGGTTCGGAGAACCGGTAGCAGAAATCCCTGTGCCCCCCCACCACCATCACCATGCCCACCTGAGCCGCACGATCATCAGAGGCTTTTTTTTTTTTACTTTTAAAAGCATTTTTTCTACAACCTCTTCCGACGAAAAAATGCTTTTAAAAGTTAAAAAAAAAAGCCTCTGATGATCGTGCGGCTCAGCTGGGATCATCAGAGGCTTTTCAAAGCATTTTTTTCTGCAACCTCTTGGCCGAAGAAGTGGTAAAAAAAAATGATTTGAAAAGTCTCTGACGATCCCAGCTGAGTTGCCTGATCGGCAGAGGCTTTTCAAAGCATTAGAAAAAATGCTTTGAAAAGTTTTTTTTTAAAAAAAGTTGGCCACGCCCACCCACTCACATTACCCCCACCACCACCAAGCCACGCCCACAGAACCGGTAGTAACACATTTTATATTTCACCCCTGACACCATGTGCACGATTTGGGTGAACCTGAAGGCAGAGTTCAACCTCCAAGTGGCCTCAACAACTCTCAGAGAGAATGCAAACAGCCAGATGACTGTGTAAGGCATAGCCGTCTTTCATTTTCCGCCATTCCTCAGGCAGAACTGAGGAAGCTTCCTGGATGAGGAGCAAAACGTCTTCAAGGAAAAACAAAGTCCAGTTGCCTTCTGAAGAAGCAACTTTGGGACAACCAGGATCTGGATGACAGAGAATCTCTGTAAACAAAAATCTCAGGACTGTGAGCTGGATTTGAGGACTGAAGAAATTCTTCCAAATAGTCCATCAGAACCACATCTGCCTTGGGACCAAAAAATACGTTCAAGAGTAGAGCTAGACTTAAATTTTATTCTGCTTTTGCTTCATTTTAAATCTCTCAGAAAAAGGTCTCCCATTCCTACGCTGTCTTCACAAGTGAAGGCCAGTGATTTAACATGAGAAATATCACTTAGGATCAAAAGATATCGATCCAAAAACCTCTCTCTTTTTGCTAATAATCACAACTCTCTGTGATTGGAGTGTATCGCCTGATTGCCACCCAGTCCCAATCTAAAGTATCACCCCAAGTGGGCACCTTCTGGATAGAAGTGGCACCTTGGCACTCAACTGCTTCTCCAGAACTGAAGAAGCTTCCTAGATGAGAAGCGAAATGTCTTCAAGGAAAAACAAAGGACGTCCAAATTGCCTTTTGGAAAAAAACACCTTTGCGATTGGAACTCAGGATAAATAACCTTACTCCAGCGGGATAATGCTACCTTTCAACCTCAACGACGTTAAGATGGGTGAGCCGAGGTGGCGCAGTGGTTAGAGTGCAGTAGTGCAGCTACTTCAGCTGACTGCTAGTTCAGCAGATCAGCGGATCAAATCTCACCGGCTCAAGGTTGACTCAGCCTTCCATCCTTCCGAGGTGGGTAAAATGAGGACCCAGATTGTTGGGGACAATATGCCAGTTAGTATACTGTCTTTGGTGTAAGCCGCCCTGAGTCCTCGGAGAGTGGGCGGCATAGAAATATGACTAATAAATAAATAATAATAAACTTCAACTCCCAGAATTCCCCAGCCAGCTTGGCCCAAGGCCTCTTTCCTCTCAACCTTAGGAACTTTAAGACGGATGGACTTCAACTCCCAGAATTCCACAGTCCACCCATCTTAAAGTTCTTAAGGTTGAAAGGCCTTGGGCCAAGCTGGCTGGGGAATTCTGGGAGTTGAAGTCCACCCGTCTTAAAGCTACTAGGTTTGAGAAATACTGCTGTAGAAATACAGTATTTTCTCTCATTTTAACCCTTCAAACTAACCATAACTTACCTTCGGCCCAGCCAATGGTCTAATTACGTTCAAACTAGGATTGGAGCTTTTATACCTATTCCAAACCACCACCACTACCCCGATATCTGGGTCCAGGAAAGCACGATGGGCGGGACTCATGTGCCCCACAAGCTCATCTCTTGGAGAGGGCCAAGCATTTCGGTCAACTGTAAACCATCCCGTTCAATAATTGGGCGAAGACCATCAGACTCAACGCTTGCAATGAAGTTCAACCATCAAGCTCAACCATCAAGCTCACCAGAGCTTGGATGAAATTTTCTGAAGGTCCCTGAAGGCACCTGTGAACCATCACACCTGGATGGTCTCACCTCGGACAGCCGTCCTACCTGTTTCCGTAAAGTCAGTTCAGCATTTGATGTTTTCTTCGCATCCGGCCTTGTGCGTGAAACCTGGACCCATTGATGGGGCGAGGTATCTCCCCTTCCCCATCCCATCCAAAGGAGACTGCCCACCTTAGGAGGGGCATCTCTGCTTGACCACTGATGTCACAAACCGAGCTAGGTCCACAGCTGACCCTACAAGTCAAGTTGGGTGTTGTTGGTTGCAGTCAATGGGGAAGAACTGGTCAGATTGCCAAATAACAACAACGACAACAACAGGAAAAGATTCGAATATTTTCACTTGGTGAGAAATGCCCAGGTAACCCTCAACTTACGACCGCCAAAATTTATGTTGCTAAGGGAAACATTTTGTTATTTTTACCACCTTTCTTGCCTCAGCTGTGAGGTAAAATCCCGGCAGTCGTTAAGTCAGTAACACGGTTGTTAAATGCATCTTGTTTCTCCGCGGACTTTGTCGGAACGTCGCAAAAAGGGGATCGTGTGACACACACACACACACCCCGGGGGCACTGTCGTAAATGTGAGTCAGTTGTCAAGCATCCCGAATGTACGTGTATCACGTGACCCCCAGGGATGCTGCAATGGTCATAAGTGTGAAAGATGGCCATAAGTCAAGTCGTAAGTGCCATTGTAGCTTCAAAGGGTCGCTAAGTGAATTGTTGTTAAGTCGAGTCTGTCGGGAAACAGCTCGAATGGAAAAATTGACCAAAAATGAAGACGCTGATATGAAAATAATGCAGAAGATTTTCGTTTTTTTAATCTCATGAGGTTTAAACTCATGAATTATGCAAACGAAAAATATGGTTGTTTACTCCCGGATCCTACATTCCTTGCTAATTTAATTCAAAAAGGTTACGTGCATTTTGCCTCTATATTCTTTTCACTGCATTGTAAATAAAATTAAATAACAGCGTTCTATTCCTTAAACCATGGAATTTGTCACATCAGGAACTGTTTGGGGTTATCAAGCCTTGAGTACGGCAAATGGGATATATATGCTTGTGTATAGCATGTGTATATGAGTATTATATTATGTGGGGGTAGATAATATATACTTTTGAGAGCAGGCAAGAGAATTTCATTGTTAATGTGGGCCAGTGTGCGCCCAGAAAAAAAGGACAAAAGGTTATCTTATCTCTTATCTCTTATTTCATATCTTACTTATCTCATCTCATCCTATATCTTACATTTTAAATCTTATATCTATCACTTCTTATATCTATCATATCTTATATCTCTTACATCTTATATGTATCTTATATCATATGTATCATATCTTATATCTAATATCTTATATATCATATTATATCTATCATAAATCTTACATGTATCTTATATTTTCTATCTTCTATCTAATATCTTCTATCTATCTTATATTATATCTATCATAGCTTATATCTCACATCATATATCTATCATAAATCTTATATCTATCTTATATTATATCTATCATAGCTTATATCTCACATCATATATCTATCATAAATCTTATATCTCTTATATTTTATATCTATCATATATTTTATCTAATATCGTATATCTATATCTTATATCTCATATCTATCTTATATCTATCATATCTTATATCTATCATATCATATGGCTGACGCCATCGCTGGCTATTGGGGGCGAATCACTCGCCCCCACGGAGAGGGCTCGTAACTTGGGCGTCCTCCTGGACGCACGGCTGTCGTTAGAAGATCATTTGGCGGCCGTGGCCAGGGGGGCTTTTTATCAGGTCCGCCTGATACGCCAGTTGCGCCCCTTTCTAGATCGGGACTCCCTACGCACAGGCACTCAGGCACTCGTCATTTCCCGCCTGGACTACTGCAACGCTCTCTACATGGGGCTCCCCCTGGGGTGCACCCGGAGGCTCCAGCTGGTCCAGAACGCGGCCGCGCGGGGGATTTTGGGGGCGACGAGGCGCTCCCACGTGACACCTCTCCTGCGCGAGCTGCACTGGCTCCCGGTGGTCTTCCGGGTGCGCTTCAAGGTGTTGGTGACCACCTTTAAAGCGCTCCATGGCTTAGGGCCGGGGTACTTACGAGACCGCCTTCTGCCACCAATAGCCTCCCACCGGCCAGTACGCTCGCACAGAGTGGGCCTCCTCAGGGTGCCGTCCGCCAGACAATGTCGGCTGGCGACCCCCAGGGGGAGAGCCTTCTCTGTGGCGGCGCCCACCCTCTGGAACAACCTCCCCCCAGAGCTACGTACAATAACAGACCTCCGGATTTTTCGTCGGGCCCTAAAAACCCATTTATTTCAACTAGCTGGGCTGGCTTGAGTCAAATTTTAAACGGATTTTAAATTGGAATGTTTTAATTACGGCCAAAATTATTTAATTATTTTAAACAGTTTTTAGATTTTGTATGTTTTGTATGTATGTCTTGTTTTTACTTTGGCTGTTCACCGCCCTGAGTCCTACATTGGAGAAGGGCGGTATAGAAATTTAAACAAATAAATAAATAAATATCATATCTATCATAGCTTATATCTCATATCTCATATATCTATATTCAATCATATCTATCTATTATATCTATTATATTATATCTATCTATTATATATATTATATCTATCTATTATATCTATCTATTATATCTAATTTCTGTCATATCATATCATATCATATCTGGTCTGACCTGGTCTGATGATGGGGTTTTAAGGGTTTTAATGGGTTAATTTTAAATTTTTTAGATCTTAGTCTTTGTTTTTATTGTGGCTTGTGTTTTATTGTTGTGAGCCGCCCTGAATCCATTCTGAGATAGGACGGCATATAAGCCGAATAAAATAAATAAATAAAATAAATAAATATCTAATATTATCATATATCTCTTACATCTTATATCTATCTTATATCATATCTATCATGATTTTATATATCGTATGTTATATCTTAAATCTTATTTCTATCATATCTCATATCTATCATATCATACATCGTATATTTATATCTATCATATCTTATATTTTATATTGACAATATCTTATATGTATCATATCGTATCTAACTTATATCTCATCTTTTATCTCATCTCATCTCACCATTTGCAGCCTTCCCAGCTGGCTTCCGACAATCAAGCTCAACGTGGGAAAACAGATTCATTTAACGTCCGTATGATTTGCCTAACAACTGCATTGATTCGCTTAAGAACTGTGCCAAAAAAAGGTCGTAAAAGGCGGCAAACCTCACTTAACAACTGCCCCGCTTAGCGATGGATAACAGCTGTGGGCTCGAGCGTGGTCGTGAGTCCAGACTTACCTTTAACCAGCTGTTTTTTACTTTCTTTTTCCCAACCCCTGTCTTTTAATCATTGTATTCAGCTTTCTTTCTGATTTAGGGTGGTTTTTTGTTTTGTTTTTTAACGCAGTATAAATTCCATTTATCTTTTTGGGGACCGGATCTGGTCACATGCCTTTTTTTTTTTTTAATCTGAAAAATGTAAATTTAAACCAGGGGGAAGGGGGAGAAGACCACGAAAGCGTCTGGTGACTTTATTACCACAAGTAAGGCAAGTTCAGTGTCCCCGATGGGCACCTGGCGTCCCACCAGGACCCCAGGACTTGGCCTCCTAGTCCCGGGAGAAGACGGCCGAGAGGAACACAAGGAGCAAAGCCGAGATGATGTAGTAGAAGATGCGGAGTCTAAGGTGGGAGCTGACGCGGAGCAGATCCACAAAAGGGAAGGCCAGCGGGTCCATCCCTAAGTTGCTGAAGAACTGTTCGTGGACCCTCTCGTTCCCCAAGAAGTAGTAGACGGACCAGACCAGGAGGCAGAAGTTGAAGCTGGTCATTATTGTTTCCCACATGCTGTTGCTCCTTCTGGGCTCCTAAGATGGACCGGACCATTGCGGATCAGCAAGCAGCAGCTTCCCTAGAAAAGACCAGAATTGGATGGTTGTCCCAGAAAGACATAAAGTTAGAGATGGTCTGGAGGGAATGGGGACAGGATGGGTGGGTGGATGGAGGGATGGAGGGATGGAGGGATGGAGGGATGGGTGAATTGATAGATGAATGAATTGCTGGAGGGATGGCTGGATGGGCAGGTGGATGAACTGATGGATGGATGAATTGATGGACAGATGGATGGATGGATGGATGGATGGATGGATGGATGGATGGACGAACGGATGAATTGCATGATTGGACAGATGGATGGATGGATGATAGACAAGAGAGAGAAAGATAGGTGATGATAGGTAGATAGATAGGTAGATAGATAGATAGATAGATAGATAGATAGATAGATAGATAGATAGATAGATAGATAGATAGATAGATAGATAGATATGGATGGACAGATGGATGGGTGAATTTTTTTTTTTTAATTTTGATTTATATGCCACCCTTCTCCAGAGACTCGGGGCAGCTTACAAGGCGTTAAGCAATAGCCTTCATCCTTTTGTATATTTATACAAAGTCAGCTTATTGCCCCCACAAACTGGGTCCTCAATTTACCTACCTTAGAAAGGATGGAAGGCTGAGTCAACCTTGAGCCTGGCGAGATTCGAACCTGCAGTAATTGCAGGCAGCTGGTCTTAATAACAGGGTGCTTTAGACCACTGTACTACCAAGGCTCCTATTGCATGATTGGACAGATGGATGGATGATAGACAAGAGAGAGAGAGAGAGAGAGACAGAGAGACAGAGAGACAGAGAGACAGAGAGACAGAGAGACAGAGAGGGATGGATGACGGATGAATTGATTGATGAATGAATTGCTGGCCGGCTGGCTGGCTGGAGGGAGGGATGGACAGATTGATGGATAAATTGATAGATGCATGGATGGATGGATGAATGGATGGATGAATTGATGGATTGTTTTTCAATCTTGACAACTTTAAGATGTGTGGACTTTAACTCCCAGAGTTTCCCAGCCATCAAGCTGGTTAGGGAATTCTATGAGTTGAAGTCAGATTGATTGATGGCTGGATTGATAATTGATTGATTAATTGATTGATTGATTGAAGTAGTGTTTCCCAAACTTGGCCTCTTTAAAATGTGCAGATGTCAAGCCAAGGACTACCTGTATTATTATGTAAAAATTGGAAGTTGAGGTTGTATGTTGTTAATTTTATTCTGCTGCCCCCAAAAGAGTTGGAGGTCGATGTTTTCCTTTTCCTTTTCCCTTTTATCCTACACTTTTTTCCTTTTTCCCTTGCCCTTCCCTATTTTCCCACTACTCTCATTTTTCTTTCTATTTTTCACGTTTAAGATCTTGACAAACCAATAAAAATTTGATCGGGAAAAAAAAAAAACCCACAACATTCTAAACCTCAGTTAAAATGTTACGCTTGGCAAGATAACGGGGATAGAAGAAGCCGAGTGAGTGAATCCAGCTTGTAGGGCTATCGTAGTCAGATGAAGAGTTGTGTCTAAGCAGATCGACTAAGTCCTTGAAAACAAAGCCATGATCTAGCCGAACTTACCACACTGTGTGAATGTAGTTCTTTGCCGCTTTATCTGACCTGGTTCAGTCTGTGGTGTGAATCGAGCCTCTTGTTTGGCATCTCCTAGGATCTCAAGAGCTGACCCATTGCCTAAAGTTGACTGAAAGAACAGAACAACAGAGTCGGAAGGGACCTTGGAGGTCTTCTAGTCCAGCCCTTTGCCCAAGCAGGAGACCTCATACCAGTGTTTCTCAACCTTGGTAGCTTGAAGATGGGTGGACTTCAACTCCCAGAATCCCCCAGCCAGCGGCACTCAGGCAAAACGGCCATCAACGGGCACATAGAGATGGACCACATTTACACACCATTCAAAAGAGACAATCCAAAAGCTAAAAGATCACTGCACTTCCTGGCCAGAAATAAAATACCCACAAGAGCAGAGATTAACACAGTGTTTCTCAACCTTGGAAGCTTGAAGATGGGTGGACTTCAACTCCCAGAATCCCCCAGCCAGCAGCACTCAGACAAAATGGCCATCGACGGGCACATAGAGATGGACCACATTTACACACCATTCAAAAGAGACAATCCAAAAGCTAAAAGATCACTGCACTTCCTGGCCAGAAATAAAATACCCACAAGAGCAGAGATTAACACAGTTTTTCTCAACCTTGGTAGCTTGAAGATGGGTGAACTTCAACTCCCAGAATCCCCCAGCCAGCAGCGCTGGCTGGGGGATTCTGGGAGTTGAAGTCCATCCATCTTCAAGCTACCAAGGTTGAGAAACACTGTTCTATCCATTGCTTCTTCTCCTGCCTTTAGGTGCTTTGGAGAATAGGTGGACCCCTTCTTCTTTATGCAATCCTTCAGATATTTTAGCTTTTTTTAAAAAAGTGTTTTATTTAAGAAGCATTAAAAACATTGGACACAGTGTGACCATCCTGGTCTTAACATATCCATACATATTCTTTCCATAACAACAAATACAATTACTATTTAACATACATTGCTACTTTGTTCTCATATACATAACCCTTGTCTTCATTTACTATCTATTTACTATTTGTTTACTATTTACATTTATTAATACTATCCAGCATTAATTCTACAAACCCTAACCCAAGACAAATTCCTTGTGTGCCCAATCACACTTGGCCAATAAAAAATTCTATTCTATTCTATTCTACTCTACTCTACTCTACTCTACTCTACTCTACTCTACTCTACTCTACTCTACTCTTCTCTACTTCTACTCTACTCTACTCTACTCTACTCTACTCCTATTCTATTCTATTCTACTCTACTCTACTCTACTCTACTCTACTCTACTCCTATTGTACTCTACTCTACTCTACTCTACTCCTATTCTATTCTACTCTACTCTACTCTACTCTACTTTACTCCTATTCTACTCTACTCTACTCTATTCTACTCTACTCTACTCTACTCTACTCCTATTGTACTCTACTCTACTCTACTCTACTCTACTCTACTCTACTCTACTCCTATTCTATTCTACTCTACTCTACTCTACTCTACTCTACTTTACTCCTATTCTACTCTACTCTACTCTACTCTACTCTACTCTACTCTACTCTACTCTACTCCTATTCTATTCTACTCTACTCTACTCTACTCCTATTGTACTCTACTCTACTCTACTCTACTTTACTCCTACTCTACTCTACTCTACTCTACTCTACTCTATTCTATTCTTATTCTATTCTTATTCTATTCTATTCCAACTCCTTTCCTCCTTTCCAACCAATAATACACTTTATTCCAGATTTTATAATATTCTGTGCATAAACCATCCTTACTGCTGTTATTACATGAAGCATTAAGTATATTGATTCTTTGCTACGATTCCCTTTTCTGATTCCTAGTAAGAATAATTCTGCTTTTAAATCTTACGTTTTGTTCTAATATCTCCTCCAGCCATGCCTTCATTTGGTGCCAGGACTCTCTGGCTTTTTTTACATAACCACCACATGTGGTAGATATTTTAGCTTTTGACCTGGGGGCTCCAGACCTCTCAACAAGCAGGCCCAAATCTCACCTGTAAAATGAAGACGCCGAAAGCTGGCGGGAGCCAAAGCTCCCTCCAGCTGATTTGCTGGTCCTCAACGGATCCATCTTCAACTTCCCAACTTCTCTCCGAGAAACTCCATTGTGAAGCAGAGAGCGAAGCCCCCGCCCATCTCTGAGGTCACTGACCAATCGAGTGGAACCTTCTGTGCCATTGACCTCTCCTGTCACAGGGATAGAAGCTTGGCTTCCTCTACTCAACCCATCCAACAGGTGAGAAGGAACTGAGGGGCTACAGAAGACGATATTCCAGTGCAGGGGGGTCTCCAAACTTGGCAAACTTTAAGACTTGGTAGTACAGAGCCTTGGTAGCACAGGAGTTTAAGGAACCCTGTTATTAAGCTGGTTATTAAGACCAGCTGCCTGCAATTACTGCAGGGTTCGAATCTCGCCAAGGCTCAAGGTTGACTCAGCCTTCCATCCTTTCTAAGGTAGGTAAATTGAGGACCCAGTTTGTGGGGGCAATAAGCTGACTTTGTATAAAATATACAAAAGGATGAAGGCTATTGCTGAGCACATTGTAAGCCGCCCTGAGTCTTCGGAGAAGGGCGGCATATAAATCAAATTAAAAAAAAAAAAAAAAAGACTTGCGGACTTCAATTCCCAGAATTCCCCAAACACATGGGAGCTGAAATTGTCAAGTCTTAAAGTCGCTAAATTTCGAGAGCCCTGTTCTAGTGGCTTGGCCCCAAGGAATATAAACTGACAGCAAAGCCCACTCCCTTCTAGCACTGATGATGTTACCTAGTTTGGTAATGAAACGTCTACAAGAAAATCACCAAGTTCAGAGAGCACCAAGGACCCCTCATTTCAACCCTGAGCTACAAATATTCTTTCACTGGTACAGAAGACCATTCCACTTTCAACAGCATAGAGGGAGGTCCTTTGACTCTTCAAAGACTGGATTGATTGATTGATTGATTGATCGATCGATTGATCGATTTAGCAGCTGCATATAGCTCCCCATCCCACAAATGTAATTGGGCCGCTTTGCTCTTTACAGTGATGACGTCAGCCTGGGAAGTCCGTGTGCGGCTGTCGCAACTTCGAACTTGGGTCACCAGCACGTCCGGGGAGATCTGTCGTAACTTGGAACCATGACTAAGGAACCAGTCGTTAAGGGAGAACTACTTGTGCCACCTTGACTGTTACCTCAATGGCAGAAAATGCAGGTGGTCCTTGACTTACAACTACAATGGAGCGGAGGTTGAGAAACACTGCCCTAGTGTAAACTACATAGGTATCTACGTGTAACTATGTGTAGTTATCCATCTGTGAATAATTAGAATAGAATAGAATAGAATAGAATAGAATAGAATAGAATAGAATAGAATAGAATAGAATAGAATAGAATAGAAAATCTGGAATGGAGAAGAGAAGAGAAGAGAAGAGAAGAGAAGAGAAGAGAAGAGAAGAGAAGAGAAGAGAAGAGAAGAGAAGAGAAGAGAATATTGGAATGTAGAATAGAATAGAATAGAATAGAATAGAATAGAATAGAATAGAATAGAATAGAATAGAATAGAATAGAATAGAATAGAATAGAATAGAATAGAACTCTTTATTGGCCAAGTGTGATTGAACACACAAGGAATTTGTCTTAGTGCATATGTTCTCAGTGTACATAAAAGATACATTCATCACGAATCATAAGGTACAACACTTAATGATAGTCATAGGGAACAAATAAGCAATCAAATCATATTAGGAAACAGTCAATATAAGTCATAAGGATACCAGCAACAAGGTTACAGTCATACAGTCATAAGTAGGAGGAGATGGGTGATAGGAACGATGAGAAGATTAATAGTAATGCAGACTTAGTAAATAGTTTGACAGTGTTGAGGGAACTATTTGTTTAGCAGAGTGATGGCATTCGGGAAAAACCTGTTCTTGTGTCTAGTTGTTCTGGTGTGCGGTGCTCTATAGCATCGTTTTGAGGGTAAGAGTTGAAACAATTTATGTCCAGGATGTGAAGGGTCTGTAAATATTTTCCCAGCCCTCTTTTACAGACGCTAAGGCAAGATTTCTCCACTTCACCAACTTTAAGATGTACAGACTTCAATTCCCAGAATTCCCCAGCCAGTGCTGCTGGGGAATTCTGGGAGTTGAAGTCCGCCCAACTTAAAGGGCTCAAAACCCAACTCTAAGGAGTTGTCCTCACTGCTTTCTAGTTCTCCTTCAACCTCCGCAGTGCTAAGGTCTCGTTGTCCCGTGGTGTGCCAAACAGAGATCATAATACCTGCTCAAGAGTTTTCCTTTTATTCATGGTTGCTCCTCAAGGACAAGTGAGATCCTTGAGGAAGAAAATCAGGGGCAGGATGAAAATGAGGTTGCAGAAGATGAGCCCAGCACGGACCAGGAAGTAAGCAATTGCCATGGAAATGAGGATGTCCTCGACCCCCTGGAGATAAGGGAGGATGGCCCTGGGCTGAACATTCTCTCCGGCCCCTTGACCCAAGTGATGTCCTACTTGCAGTTGGTCAGAAGAATTGGGAGCCACGGTATTCCCCCTGGAATGGAAACGAGAGGTTTTGTGGAGCTTGCAAGCTTAAAAGTTAAAGGATATGGTGTTAAAAGTTAAAGGATATGGTGGAAATGATGAGTTTTTAGATGGAGGTCCACCCTACTTTTGATGGCCAATTGGGAGCCATGATGTTCCCCCTGGAATGGAAACAAGAGGTTTTGTGGAGCTTGCAAGCTTAAAAGTTAAAGGATATAGTGTTAAAAGTTAAAGGGTATGATGGAAATGATGAGTTTTTAGATGGAGGTCCCCCTACTTTTGATGGCCAATTGGGAGCCATGATGTTCCCCCCTGGAATGGAAATGAGAGGTTTTGTGGAGTTTGCAAGCTTAAAAGTTAAAGGATATAGTGTTAAAAGTTAAAGGATATGGTGGAAATGATGAGTTTTTAGATGGAGGTCCACCCTACTTTTGATGGCCAATTGGGAGCCATGATGTTCCCCCTGGAATGGAAACGAGAGGTTTTGTGGAGCTTGCAAGCTTAAAAGTTAAAGGTCATGGTGGAGATGATGAGTTTTTAGATGGAGGTCCACCCTACTTTTGATGGCCAATTGGGAGCCATGATGTTCCCCCTGGAATGGAAACGAGAGGTTTTGTGGAGCTTGCAAGCTTAAAAGTTAAAGGATATGGTGGAAATGATGAGTTTTTAGATGGAGGTCCACCCTACTTTTGATGGCCAATTGGGAGCCATGATGTTCCCCCTGGAATGGAAACGAGAGGTTTTGTGGAGCTTGCAAGCTTAAAAGTTAAAGGTCATGGTGGAGATGATGAGTTTTTAGATGGAGGTCCCCTGTACTTCTGATGGCCAACTTTGGAAGTTGGGTATGTATGTCTAAAATGGGAAGCAAAGAAGTTACTGTAGAACTCGAATAGAGATAATCCTTGACTTATGACCGCAAATGACCCCAACATTTATTTTGTTAAGTGAGACAGTTTTGCTTCATTTTACGACTTTTCTTGCCACAGCTGTTAAGTGAAACACTCCAGTTGGTAACACTGTTTTGTGAAATGTCACTTCCCTCTTTCAGGAAATCAGCTGTGGAAAAGATCGTGCTATGCTCTTGTTCAAGGTCTCTGCTCCTTTAGCGTCTGGGACCCTTTAGCTGAAGCGCTTCGATAAACGTTTTGCGAAAGTCCGTCGCTCGTGTCTGGCTCTGATGGGCTTCTGTGCCAGGCGGACCTATCTTTTGGGGACAACATGGCCATCAATCATAGCTTTCAGTACTGCTGTCGCTTCAAACGGACGCTAAACAGATGGGTTTTAAGTCGAGGACCAACTGTGTGTATTTTAAGTTTCTAAGGTTCTGATTTGGGTGGAGGTGAGATGAAGACTGCTATTATGTCAACCCTAGTCCTTCTCTTCTGACCTTTTACAGAATACAGAATAACAGAGTTGGAAGGGATCTTGGAGATCTTCTAGTCCAACCCCCAGGAGACCCTAGACCAGTGACGATAACCTTTATGGCACAGAGTGCCGAAATTGGAAGGCGCATACATATGCCAGAGCGCTGGAAACCCGACGACCAGCTGGCTGAGCTGGGGTCAACAGCCCGTGTGCCCACAGAGAGGGCTCTGTGGGCACACCTCTGGCATGCGTGCCACAGATTGGCCATCACAGCCCTAGACCATTTCAGACAAATGATTGCCCAGTCTCTTCTTGAAAGCTTCCAGGGATGGAGAACTTCTGGTGGCAAGCTGTTCCACCGGTTAATTGTCCTCACTGTTAGGAAGTTTCTCCTTAATTCCAGGTTGCTTCTCTCCTTGGTTAGTATCCATCCGTTGCTTCTCGTCCTGCCTTCCGGTGCTTTGGAGAATAGCTTGACCCCCCCATGTCTTCTTTAGGGCAGCCCCTTAAATATGGGAAGACCACTATCATGTCACCCCAAGTCCTTCGTTTCGTTAGACTAGAGATACCCAATTTTCAAGCGTAGAGACAGCCACACCAAGGGTCCCCAACTCACAGGCTGTAGCCCACTATCAAGCCGTGGTCTATTTGGAACTGGGCTGTGCGAGAGGTGGGCCTCTGTGCACACGCATGTGGAACTCCACTCATGCACACGCACCGGCCTGCTATTCACACGAGTAGAGCTCCGTGAGCACGTGTGCATGCTGGCCCACTGCTCGCATGGCCCAGTTCCCCTCTCCCCCCCAACTCCAGCCGGACTGCCTGGTCCCAAAGTTTGGGGACCTCTGCCCCATGCCACAGCAGTTGTGCAGGGTGCCTGGTGTCTCCTTGGCTTGCAACCAGTGGTGGGTTGCCTCTGGTTTAGACCGGTTCGCAAGAACCGGTAGTAAAACCGGCGGGAGGCTCCGCTCACTGCCTCGGATGTCGTCATCAGCGATATGCGCATCCGCAGAAGCGATCCCGTTGCGAACCAGTAGTAAAGGTAAGTAGAACCCACCCCTGCTTGCAACCTACCCCGTGATGACGTTGGAGAAGGCGCAACTCATGGGAAGGATGAAGTAGAGGCAGGAGATATAGAGGGCCGTCTGGAGGAGGAAGTGGACAGTGGCAAGGAGCAACAGGATGTTCAGCAGGCGTTCCATTTGCGGAGCGATGTCCGGTCGGACCAGGGCATCGCCGGCTCCCTGGATGTGGCGTGGCTTCTGCATCATTGGGGACGCCTGCGGGGGATCAAACGCCCCGTCAGAGACAGAGATCCTTAGGGGTCTCTGTTGGAGCCTGTCCTGATAGCTTCCGGGATGCTTTCTATGGGGCCTTTCTTGGAAAGATCTGCATGCATTTCCAGGGATTATATCTCCATCATCTCC
The DNA here is from genome assembly GCF_059756535.1 of Pantherophis guttatus. Classification (NCBI taxonomy): domain Eukaryota; kingdom Metazoa; phylum Chordata; class Lepidosauria; order Squamata; family Colubridae; genus Pantherophis; species Pantherophis guttatus. Next base: position 2,235,350 of record NC_142070.1, read on the forward strand.
CGGGAGGCAAAAGTAAGCCTCCAGCATTAGGGACAGGATATCTATCAGGAGCCTGGATAGCTCTGCAGACAAGGCACTGCAGTTTAACACCAGCTGTCTGCAATTAAAATAAGTTCGAATCTTGCCAGGCTCAAGGCTGACTCAGCCTTCCATCCTTTCAAAGGTAGGTGAAATGAGGACCCGGATTGTGAGGGCAATAAGCTGATTTTGTATAAATATACAAAAAGGATGAAGGCTATTGCTTAACGCATTGTAAGCCGCCCTGAGTCTCCGGAGAAGGGCGGCATATAAATCAATTTTTTTAAAAAAAAAATCTTTGGCTACTGAAAGTCAATTTGGTGCAATGGTTAAGAAAGCAGGTTAGAAACTGGGAGTCGGGAGAGGGTGAGTTCTAGTTCATCTTAGCCCTGAAAGCCAACTGGGTGACTTTGAGCCAAACCCCAGGAGACGGTGAGTTCTAGTTCTGCCTTAGGCATGAAAGTCAGCAGGGTGGCTTTGGGCCAATCACCAGGAGACAGTGACTTGTAGTCCTGCCTTAACCATGAAAGCAAAATGGATGACTTTGGGCCAATCACCAGGAGACAAGAGAGTTCTAGTCCTGCCTTAGGCATGAAAGCCGGTTGGGTGACTTTGGGCCAATCACCAGGAGACGGTGAGTTCTAGTCCTGCCTTAGGAATGAAAGCTGACTGGATGATTTAAGGCAATCACCAGGAGATAGTGAATTCTAGTCCCACCTTAATCATGAATGCCAGCTGGGTGACTTTGGGCTAAACACCAGGAGACGGTGAGTTCTAGTGCTTCCTGCATTCTTGAATTACCTTGCCTACTTCCAAAGTTGATGATTCATGACAGGACGGGTCTTCTGGAGGGTGGCAAGTCAATCATACTGCAGTCCCAGCAGACCACAGATAATGGATGAGGTCCAGGAACCTCCAGAGTTTCCTCCAAAGCTCAGCTCCCAACCTGGGTAAACCTTCGCTACACACCTAGCTCTTCACCGCATGGCTTCTAGCAGTGGCTGCGGTGTCCTGCCCAGTCCCACCTCCCAACCCAGACCTCCCCCGTCGGCCCCACGGAAGGTTGTAAGTTGCTCTTTCTTGGCCTGCCCTGAAGCTCATCTTAGCTAGTGTCTAGTTGGCTTTTGATGTCATAAATGGAGCAAAGGAAGAGTCATGGGCCTCAAACCCCAGCTGTGGGCACTCAATCCCTTGGGCGACCTTCAGGCGAGCCAAGCCAATGGGGAAGCCAGACTCACTTAACGACCATCTTGCTAACTTAACACTGACCATGGCTAGAGAAGCGGGAGGGTCAGCTCCCAACATGAAATCGTGTAAAGCACGGGTGTCAAACTCAATTTCATTGAGGGCCTCATTAGGGTTGTGTTTGACCTCAGGGATGGCCAGGGTGGGTGTGGCCAGCATGATGTCACTCATGTCAGGGGGAAATCTGTGGTGGCCCAAGCACTCTACCAGCAAAAACAGGTTCCCGAGCTCCGTTTGCGACTGGGACGGCCTCCTGCAACCCTCTGCCAGCGAAAACAGAGCTCGGATGGCTGCACGTGGCTCTCGTGAGCCCCGTTTTCAGCTGGGACGACCTCCTGCAGCCCTCTGCCAGCGAAAACGGAGCTCAGGTGGCTGCACGTGGCTCTCGTGAGCTCCGTTTTCAGCTGGGATGGCGTCCTGCAGCCCTCTGCCAGCGAAAACGGAGCTTGGATGGCTGCATGTGGCTCTCATGAGCTCTGTTTTCAGCTGGGATGGCCTCCTGCAACCTCTGCCAGCTAAAACGGAGCTCGGATGGCTGCATGTGGCTCTTGTGAGCTCCGTTTTCAGCTGGGACGGCCTCCTGCAACCCTCTGCCAGCGAAAACGGAGCTCAGGAAATCTCAAGCTCCAATTTTGCTGGCAGAGGCACAGTGGGCTGGTCCTTCGCTGTTTCCAGGGTGGCCTCGCGGGCCAGATCCAAGCACCCTCTGGACCGGATCCAGGGGTGAAATCCAGCAGGTTCTGACAGGTTCTGGAGAACCGGTAGCGGAAATTTTGAGCAGTTTGGAGAACCGGCAAATACCACCTCTGGCTGGCCCCAGAGTGGGGAGGGAATGGGGATTTTGCAGTATCTTTCCCTTGCCACACTCATCAAGCCACGCCCACCAAGCCACACCATGCCTACCAAGCCACGCCCACAGAACCGGTAGTAAAAAATAATTGGATTTCACCACTGGCCGGATCCAGCCCCCAGACCTTGAGTTGGACACCTCTGGTCTAAAGGAAACAGGGAAACAGGTTCAACTCCCCCGTCAATCACCTTTACATCAGGACCATATCACCACCCCTTTCATTAAAAAAAAAGCTTTTTTGCAGCTGGCCAGCTGCAAAAGAGGTGCCACATCTGTACAGGTAGTCTGTGACTTGCCACAACTCCTTTAGCGACCGTTCAAAGTTACAACAAAACCGGGAAAAAAAGGGACCTGCGACCATTTTTCACACTTAACAGCATTCCCAGGATCACACGATCAAAATTCAGATGCTTGGAAAACTGACTCATATTTATGACGGTTGTAGCATCTTGGCAGCTCCCGCGATCCCCTTTTGGCAAACTTCTGACCCGCAAGGTCTGCAGGGAAGCTGGATCCGCTTCACAGCCGGGTTGCCAACTTATCAACTGCGGTGACTCGCTTAACGACGGGGGCGAGAAAGGCCATTCAACAAGGAAAAGCTCACTTCACAAATGTCTCGCTTAGCGACAAGGAATTTGGGGCTCGATTGTGGTCATAAGTCGAGGACTGCCTGTATGAGGCGGTTGAGAGTCCTCGTTCTCTTTTCTGGACAACCGGTGAAGCACCTCTGGGAGGGGAGGTACCGGTAGCCAGGAGGGGTGAGGACCAGTGGTGGATTGCCCCCGGTTCAGACCGGTTCGGAAGAACCAGTAGTAAAACTGGTGGGACGCCCCGCCCACTACCCCGGATGTCATCATCAGCGATCTGCACATGCGCAGAAGCAAGGCACGTGCGCGCAATCCCGTCGCAGACCGGTAGTAAAGGTAAGTAGAACCTACCACTGAAAATAGAGCAGGGTAGTGGTGGGCTCCAACCGGTTTAACAATCGCGCAGCGTTCAAAATACAGCAATTTGAAGCTCAGCTGCTTACCTCCTAAGGCAACCCCGGTAAATAGAACAGCGGAGGTGCGGAAATCAGCTGTGCTACGCGAGTCAGCTGAGCCAGAAAGAAGGAATTATAGGACGGGCCAGCTGATCGTCGGAACTTACCGGTTCGCCTGAACCGGCTGAATCCCACCTCTGGAGCAGGGAGGCAGCCGGCAAGCAGGCTTGGACTAGAAGACGCAACCCATCACAAGAGGTTCCACTGCCTTGTTTATTGAGTTTCGGGTATAGTTTGTTCCTCCTCTCCTTCTTCTTCCTCCTCCTCTTCCTTCTCCTCCTTGAACACAAAGGCCAGGGGTAACAGGAAGTACAAATACAGAAGGAAGAGAGAACTCTGGGAGAGGAAGTAGAGCATGGCCAGGCACACCACCACGTCCAGGAGCTCCTCAAATCTCTCAAACAGATCCATGGTGGAGAAGACAACAGCAGCAGCGGGATGGAGCTTCTCCGAAGGCCGAGGGACGGCTCTGGAGGAGAGACAAGGAGAGAGAAGGCCTCTTAAAGCACGCAAGCTGGGGGATTCTGGGAGTTGAAGTCCTCCCTTCTTAAAGCATGATGCCTGAGGGATTCTGGGAGTTGAAGTCCTCTCCTCTTAAAGCCTGCCGGCTGGGGGATTCTGGGAATTGAAGTCCTCCCTTCTTAAAGCATGATGCCTGAGGGATTCTGGGAGTTGAAGTCCTCTCCTCTTAAAGCCTGCCGGCTGGGGGATTCTGGGAGTTGAAGTCCTCCCTTCTTAAAGCATGATGCCTGAGGGATTCTGGGAGTTGAAGTCCTCTCCTCTTAAAGCCTGCCGGCTGGGGGATTCTGGGAGTTGAAGTCCTCCCTTCTTAAAGCATGATGCCTGAGGGATTCTGGGAGTTGAAGTCCTCTCCTCTTAAAGCCTGCCGGCTGGGGGATTCTGGGAGTTGAAGTCCTCCCTTCTTAAAGCATGATGCCTGAGGGATTCTGGGAGTTGAAGTCCTCTCCTCTTAAAGCCTGCCGGCTGGGGGATTCTGGGAGTTGAAGTCCTCCCTTCTTAAAGCATGATGCCTGAGGGATTCTGGGAGTTGAAGTCCTCTCCTCTTAAAGCCTGCTGGCTGGGGGATTCTGGGAGTTGAAGTCCTCCCTGCTTAAAGCCTGCCAGCTGGGGGATTCTGGGAGTTGAAGTCCTCCCTTCTTAAAGCATGATGCCTGAGGGATTCTGGGAGTTGAAGTCCTCCCCGCTTAAAGCCTGCCGGCTGGGGGATTCTGGGAGTTGAAGTCCTCCCCTCTTAAAGCATGCCAGCTGGGGGATTCTGGGAGTTGAAGTCCTCCCTTCTTAAAGCATGATGCCTGAGGGATTCTGGGAGTTGAAGTCCTCTCCTCTTAAAGCCTGCCGGCTGGGGGATTCTGGAAGTTGAAGTCCTTCCTTCTTAAAGCATGATGCCTGAGAGATTCTGGGAGTTGAGGTCCACCCCTCTTAAATCATTCTTGCTGTGGGATTTTGGGAGTTGAAGTCCTCCCCGCTTAAAGCCTGCCGGCTGGGGGATTCTGGGAGTCGAAGTCCACCCTGGGAGTCGAAGAGCCTGTTTTCAATTCAGTCTCAACCAGTGGTGAAATTCAAATTTTTTTACTCCCGGTTCTGTGGGCGTGGCTTGGTGGGCGTGGTGTGCCTTGGTGGGTGTGGCTTGGTGGGCATGGCAAGGGACGGATACTGCAAAATCCCCATTCCCTCCCCACTCTGGGGCCAGCCAGAGGTGGTATTTGCCGGTTCTCCGAACTGCTCAAAATTTCCGCTACCGGTTCTCCAGAATCTGTCCGAACCTGATAGGCAGTTCCCGCCTTCAGTTCCAGCTAAAAGCTCAAAGCGAAGGTTGTTCAGGAAAGGGGGCCATGGGTCCATTCCTGTACCTTCATCTTTGTGAGCCCAGCCAATCCTCTCTCTTGTCCTTCATCCCTTCCTCCTTTCCTCTGATTGCACGTAATGTCAGGATGGGGATACTCAGAGCTTGGGGCTTCCTGTTTCCCATTCAACCTCCAAGGTTTGGTTGAACCTGCCAGAAAGAGACAGCAGGGGTCAAGTCATTGTCCACAGGGGTGACACCAAAGTTCACTTTTGAGGGCCATTTGGAGCCTGCTTGGAGCCAGACCTTCTTCAATCTTTCTGACCCCTCCGTCCCTCCCTTTTAAGGTCATCCTGTCAAAGTCTTCCCTACTTCTGATGTCATAAATCACCTTGATGGCATCACAAGCAGGGAATTCTTCTGGCTTCCTATTAAAGTTCGGTTCTATAGAATCATGGAATCCTAGGGCTTGGATGGAAGGGATCTTGGAGGTCTTCTAGTCCAGCCCACCCACCCTCCTGCCCAAGGCAGGAGTCCTTCTACCAACCCAGAACAAATGGTTGCCCCGATCTTTTCTTGAAGACCTCCAGCGATGGAGCTCCTCCAGCTTCTGGAGACAAGCCATTCTGATCAACAGAGTTGGAAGGGACCTTGTAGGTCATCTAGTGAGAACTTCCTGCTCCCCGCTCCCCCTTGACCCCACGTGGAACTCCCACAAAGTTCTCAGAATTTGACCACGTCTGGAAATGACTGCATCCAGTTTCCGTCACCATATTCTGAAAAGGATGTTGAGGCTCGGGAAAGAGTGCGAGCGGTGCGGTGCAGGGGTGAAATGCTCCCGGTTCGGACCGGATCGCCCAATCCGGTAGCGATCGTGGCGGGTGGTTCGGAGAACCGGTAGTGATCCTGGTGGAAGGCTCCGCCCACCCGCTCGGTTGTCGTTACTTCCTGGTTTTAACCAGGAAGTCGTGTGGTTTGTACCCTCTACACATGCAGGGGTCCATGCCAGAATTGGTAGTTAAAATAAAGAAAGGAGGAAAGAAAGGAGGGAGGGAGGGAGGGAAAGAAGGAGGGAAGGAAGGTAGGAAGGAAGTTAGGAAGGAGGGAGGGAGGGAAGGAAGGAAGGAGGGAAGGAAGAAGGGAGGGAGGGAGGGAAGAAAAGAGGGAGGGAAGGAAGGAAGGAGGGAGGGAGCGAAGGAAGGAAGGAAGGAGGGAGGGAGGGAGGGAGGGAAGGAAGGAAGGAGGGAAGGAAGGTAGGAAGGAGGGAGGGAGGGAAGAAAGCAGGGAGGGAGGGAAGGAAGGAGAGAGGGAGGGAAGGAAGGAAGGAGGGAAGGAAGGTAGGAAGGAGGGAGGGAGGGAAGGAAGGAAGGAGGGAGAGAAGAAAGGAAGGAGGGAGGGAGGGAGGGAGGGAAGGAAGGATGGAAGGAGGGAATGAGGGAGGGAGGGACAAAGGAGAGGAAGGAAAGACTACAAACCTGGCACCAGACGCAGCTTCAGAGGATAATCCAGGATTGGAAGGGACCTGGAGGTCATCTAGTCCAACCCTGCTCCAGCAGGACATTGTTAGTGAGTTTCTGTCTTTTGATCCCCCGGTCACACGGTTATATAGCCACACCCATCCAGTGACATGACCCCCACTACCACCAAGCCATGCCCACCAAGCCACGCCCACAGAACCGGTAGGAAAGAAATTTAGATTTCACCATTGGTGCGGTGGCCTAGAGGTGGAGCTCTTGCCTCCTCCAATCAGGAGGCACAATCAGGAGGCTGCGAGTTCGATCCTAGGTAGAGGCAGATATTTCTCTTTCCGGGCACACTGAGAATATATCTGCTGAACAAAACTCCGCATTGGCGACAGTAAAGGCATCCGGCCATTAAAACTCTAACATTAAAACCTTAAGACCTCCAAGGTTCCTTCTAACTCTGTTGTTTTGTTAACCTGCCGAAAAGTTGGAAGAATTGTGGGGCACATCTTTGTGGTTCTTCTAACCTACCTGTTGTGGCTCCGTTACCTGAGCCTGTGTCATCGGCAGGAGAGGACTCTGAGAGTGAAGGAGAGGAGTTGGCAAGGCCTCCCTCTCCAGGACCCTCCCCTCTGGCAATGCCTTCAGTGTCCGCCGAAGGGCAAGAGATAGGGCCGGGGCCAAGCACGTCCACGCAGCCACAGATGGACAGTGATGAGGGTAATGAGTCTTGGCTGGATCCACGCCAGCGTCGCAGAGATAAGCGCGCACAACAGAAGAAAAGGCGTGCCCAAGATTAGGCTGAGTCACTGGACCACACCCCACAGGATATAAAAGGGAGCGTGGTGGCCAATCAAACCTTGTGACGAACAAAGCTGAAAGCTTCCACGCCATTCTGTATTGCCGGACTTTTGGCTATAGACTTTGCTGGATTATCTCTGGACTTGATTGACTCCGTAATTATTGAGCTGTTTCTTTTGATGTACCAGGAGTGGGGAGAAGTTATCTCTCCTCTTCGTAAATAATAAACTCTTGGCAGGCAGCCACTAGGTTGTTGCCAAGTTCCGTTATCATAAGGAAAAGGATTTTGCCGGCTGGTTTGGTCTTTAACTCTTGAACGTCTGTTGGTGTGTGTGCGTGTGGTTGGGGACAGAACATCACCCAGGAATGGTATTCACTTACTTTCCCTACCGATTCGCAAATGTGAGCGCACGCCTCCACGCGTGCGCCCGGCCTCAAAAACATGCCTAAATAGGATGGCATTGGGTTGGCAGGGTAGCGGGGAAGGAGCACCCATGATTTCCGCTACCGGTACCGGTAAACCAGTCCAAACCGGCTGAATACCACCTCTGAACCTACCTAACCGGTGCTTACAGTCGGAATCCAAACAGGATCAGAAGTCTCCCTTTGCCCACTGACTGCAACTTGCCCATTGATCTCAATCTCGTTCTCTTGGAGCTCCAGAATTAAGTCTGGAAAAATAGTTTCTCTGGCCTCATTCAGCACTTTAGCCACCAGGTGGCGCCAACGTTCTACACATCTTTCTAGATCAGTGTTTCTCAACCTTGGTAGCTTGAAGATGGGTGGACTTCAACTCCCAGAATCCCCCAGCCAGCAGCGCTGGCTGGGGGATTCTGGGAGTTGAAGTCCACCCATCTTCAAGTTTCCAAGGTTGAAAACACTGTTCTAAATCTTCAAAACTCCAGCCTTTCAAGTAGGCCTCGATGACTTACGACCGTTTGTTTAGTGACCATTCAAAGTTACAACCGCACTGACTATAGATTAACAATGGCAACTTCTTATAAAGAAAAATCTATATAAGATGTTTTATAGATGGCCTTTACCACCTGCTAGGTTAGCTAAAATGTTTAAAAATACGTCTAGCAAATGTTGGAAATGTCATCAAAAGATGGGCACAGTTTATCACATGTGGTGGACTTGTCCTAAAACAAAATAATGTGGGGCAAAGCTACAGAGGCGGCTAGAAAAGATGATAGGGAAACGAATAAGTTTTAAACCTGAACTGTTTTTAATTAGGTATCATATCAGAAAAATCACGTAAGAAAAGTATGTATTTAATATTACATGTTGTCACAGCAGCGAGGATTCTCTTCGCACAATATTGGTAAAATGAAGAAACACCGCGAGATAAAGAGATAATGAAGAAGATGCTAAGATGTGCAGAAATGGATAGATTGACATTGAAAATTCAGCAGAAAGAAGACACAGAATATGATCAAACATGGAATCTATTTTACCAATGGTTGGGAAAAAGGGGCGGAGATTAAGAATATAATCAGAATTGTTAAGCAAATTAAATACCCAGACAACACGATGTTTGTTAAGCACTAAGACAGTGTTTCTCAACCTTGGTAGCTTGAAGATGGGTGGACTGGCTGGCTGGGGGATTCTGGGAGTTGAAGTCCACCCATCTTCAAACTTCCAAGGTTGAGAAACACTGCACTAAGAAATGTAATTAATTAAAAATTCAATAAAATTTGTGGGTAGGGGAGGAACAAAGTTACAATGGCACGGAACAAAGTGACTTAGGACCATTTTTCACACTTATGACGCTTGCAGCCTCCCCACAGTCACATGATCAAAATCCAGACGATTGGCAACGGAATCATATTTATGACAAGGGAGGTCTCATGTGTGACCTTCAGACAAGCAAGCCAATGGGAAGCCGGATTCACTTAACAGCCATGTTATTAACTTAAAAACTGCAGGGATTCACTTAATGACCGAGGCCAGAAAGTTCATAAAACAGGGCAAAACTCACTGAACAAATGTCTTAGTTAACAACAGAAATGTTGGGGCTCGGTTGGCGTCATAAGCTAAGGGGCCTACCTATACTTCAACATCGGCATGGCTAGAGATCATAGGGGAGAAGGAAGGAAGGAAGGAAGGAAGGAAGGAAGGAAGGAAGGAAGGAAGGAAGGAAGGAAGGGGAAAGATTGGAGGAAGGAAAAATGAAAGGAGGGAGGAAGGGAGGAAGGAAGGAAAGGGAGGGAGGGAGGAAGGGGAAAGACTGGAGGAAGGAAAAATGAAAGAGAAGGGAAGGAAGGAAGGAAAGGAGGGAGGGAGGGAGGAAGGAGAAAAATTGGAGGAAGGAAAAATGAAAGAGAAGAGAGGGAAGGAAAGTAGGAAGGAAGGAAAGGAGGGAGGGGAAAGATTGGAGGAAGGAAAAGTGAAACGAGGGAGGAAGGAAGGAAGGAAAGGAGGGAGGGAGGGAGGGAGGAAGGAGAAAAATTGGAGGAAGGAAAAATAAAAGAGGGAGGGAGGGAGGGAAGAAGAAAAGGAGGGAGGGGAAAGATTGGAGAGAGAAAAACAAAAGAGAAGGGAGGGAAGGTAGAAAGGAAGGAAAGGAGGGAGGGAGGGGAAAGATTGGAGGAAGGAAAAATGAAAGGCGGGAAGGAGGAAGGAATGGAGGGAGGGAGGGAAGGGAAAGACTGGAGGAAGGAAAAATGAAAGAGAAGGGAGGGAGGGAAGGAAGGAAGGAAGGAAAGGAGGGAGGGAGGGAGGGAGGAAGGGAGGGAGGCAGGCAGGCAGGCAGGAAGGAAGGAAGGAAGGAAGGAAGGAAGGAAGGAAGGAAGGAAGGAAGGAAGGAAGGAAGGAGATCTGGAGAGAAGGCATCCTGGTTAAAGGACCAGATTCTTCTACCAAGAGGACCCACCCTGTTCTCCTTCTTCCATGGTTGTCCTCCGTCAAGAGCCGGGCTGGCAGGTCCTCTGGGCAGACTGCCTTGGTGGTCACCGGGCCTGCCACCCCCATGTTTGCTTTGGCCTCTGAGGTCTCCCTGACCCCCTCCCTTCTGGCTCTTGGCTAGTTGTGAAGCTGAGTGCTTGGCAGAAGATTCCCCACTCCTGCTACTACTACTATTACACACCCAAACACACAACTGAGCAAAGAAGGAGTCCATGGTGGCCAGCGCTGGCCTCACTGGAGAGAACCATCCAAAAGTTCATGAGAACTGAAGATTAAACATCCGCCTGAAACCTGATTCTATCGCCCACTTTTGCAAAGGAGCCTGTCCATGACTGTAAAGTTCATGCCTGCAAGGATGTACTCCATCTCCCATCATCCCCGGGTGCCAGGAGGGAGAAGGGCACTGTAGCACCGTTCATCAGAAGACCCTTGGGTTGGAGATGATGGCTTCATCACTGGAGGCTTTTAAGAAGAGATTGGAGAATTTGTCCAGAACAGCATAGTATCTCCTGATCAGGCATGGGGTTGGACTAGAAGACCTCTAGAGAAAAGTCAAGTCCTACACTTAGGCAAGAAAACCCAAAAGGACACATATAGTCTGGGTGAAACCAGGCTTAATAGCAGGAACTGTGAGAGGGAGCTTGGAGAATTAGTGGACAACCAGTTAAATATGAGCTAGCAGCCAAAAAAGCCAATGCAATCCTAAATTGCATTAACAGAGGGATACAATCAAGATCAAGGGAGGTACTAATACCACTCTATAAAGCCTTAGTAAGACCACGCCTGGAATTCTACATCCAGTTTTGGTCCCCACACTATAAAAAAGATCTGGAGACCCTAGAAAGAGTGCAGAGAAGAGCAATAAAGAGGATTAGGGGACTGGAGGCTAAAACATAGGATTGTTGTGGAATGATGAGACCAAACAACATTCCTGGGTCAGCCAGAGACAGTTTTATTGTGCAAGGTTCAGAGCCAGTTTTGTACCTGAAGCTTTGAACAAGGAGAGAACTCTGATACAACTGGTTTTATACATTTCTAAGACAAAGGATTCAGTGAGATCATACATTTTCCATATATGGTTAACATGAGATCATACATCCGATTTTCCCTATGTGGTTACATACATTGGATAATATGTTCATCTAATTACTTAAATCATTAATTTTAGTTTATAAAATTATCTTAGCCACACAACTTTTCCTTAAGTGCTCGGAGTTGCTAATGGGAGATTTACTACTGTCCTTGGGTAAGTTTATTGGATTAAGTAACTCTCTGTAACCTATAGGTCTTTGTGTCATTCATAGTGAGGTCACTCAGATGTTTTCCATATGGCTGTCCTTTCGTGACATCTAGGTCTCAGAAGATATATTACCACTTAATGGGGTTTAACTGTTTGTTAATGTAATCTCCAACAAGCACTTTCCTCTCTTATAATAATGTGAATAGAGAGGTTCTCTCAGAGTTCATGTATCTAAGCACGTCTTCCCCTTATAATAATGTGAATAGAGAGGGTCCCCCAGAGCCCATATATCTGACTCTGTATGATTCCTATTTTATTCACATTATTTCTTTTATCTACATTAGGATGAACGGTTGCAGGAACTGGGCATGGCTAGTCTAGGGAAGAGAAGGACCGGTGAGACAGGATTATTATTATTATTATTATTATTATTATTATTATTGGTTAATCTTTAGTGAGATTCACAGCCTTTGAGGCCGGTTAATAGCTCAGCAGCTCGAGTCCTAACCAAGGACCTAGGAACTGTTAAGGTATCGTCGGAGGATGTAAGCTGTTCCGAGTAAGGTGGTTTTTTGTAGAGTCAAAATGTTCAAGTCCGGCAGATTTAGAATTTCTAAATAGCGGGGTAGCCCTTTGGGTATTGCTCCAAGGGCTCCAGTTACAATCGGGACAACACACGATTTCTTTTTCCACAGTCGCTCAACTTCAATTTGCAAGTCCCGGTACTTTGTGATTTTTTCTTGCTGCTTATCTTCAATCCGTGCATCACCAGGTATTGCAATGTCAATGAACCACACTTTTTTCTTTTCAACTATTGTTATGTCAGGTGTGTTGTGGACCAAGTGCCTGTCAGTCTGAATCCTAAAGTCCCACAAGATCTTGAGTTTCTCATTCTCTAAAACTTTCTCAACCTGATGTTCCCAGTGGTTTTTGCTGTACTCAAATCCAAACTTCTGGCACAATTTCCAGTGAATGATTTTAGCAACACGGTCATGGCGTTGTAGGTAGTCAGTTTGTGAAATATTGCTGCACCCACTGATCAGGTGGTCAACTGTCTCTTCTTTTTCATTGCAGAGGCGGCATTTGCTGTTGGAGGTAACATGTTGAATTTTTGCCTTCATACAGTTTGTGGCTAGGGCTTGTTCTTGAGCTGCCAAAATAAAGCTTTCTGTTTCTTTTTTCAGTACTCCTGATCTTAACCAGTTCCAAGTTAGTTTCTGGTCAGCTTTGCCTTCAATACTTTTCAAGTATTGGCCATGCAGAGCTTTGTGTTTCCAATTTTCAGCTCGCTGCTCAATTACTTCTTTCTTATATTCTGCTTTTGTTTTAGTTGTCTTTAAAAGGCCTCCTTTATTTACTTCCTTAATCATTGGTTCTTCACTTTTCTGGATGTAACCATTCAAGCTGCATTTTTCTTCTTCCACAGTCTGCTTTACTTGTAGGAGTCCTCGACCACCCTCTGCTCTTGGTAAATATAATCGGTCAACATCACTTTTAGGGTGCAAGGCATGATTCATTGTCATAAGCTTCCTTGTTTTTCTGTCCAAATTGTCTAACTCCATCTGGGTCCAGTCAATTATTCCTGCAGAGTATCTAATCACAGGTATAGCCCAGGTACTTATGGCTTTTATGATGTTTCCTCCACTCAATTTGGACATTAATATCAATAATTAACAATAATTAACATTATTATTATTATTATTATTATTATTATTATTATTATTATTATTATTATTATTATTATTATTATTATTTCAATTTATATGCTGCCTTTCTCCGAAGACTCAGGGCGGCTCAGGATAGCAGTCTTCCAGTATTTGAGGGGCTGCCACAGAGAGGAAGGGCTTGGTTAGTCTAGTTGTGAGAAACAAACTCACCAGTCAGAAATTTGACAAGAATCGTAAAGTGAAGCAGCAAGCAGTTTATTGCATGTAAAATACGTTCCTCCAAGAGCGGCTGGCTAACAGATAGGCAGGAATAAATTTCTTCAACTTTTTATTCCCTCCACCCAAACCACAAATCCCTCCCTTTGACAAAAGATCACAGGGTTGCAATCTTCCCGGAACGCCTGTTTCTCCGTGAATTTCCCCCAGGCTTCATCTGTTTCCCCACCTTTTGCCCAGTTCCCCCTTTTCCAGACTGCCTCTTTGTCCCTTTTTTTTATTTCTTAACCTATATTTCTTGTTTTCTTACCATCCTTGCAGCAGAAGCATAATAAATTGAGGCAAGCGATTAGTTAATTTCTCCGCTCTATTACTAGATTGTGTGGTTAAAACTATTAACGAATCTGCTTGACCGAGTTTATCGGAATAACCGCTTCTTCCAGTTTTCCAGTCTTGAACTTTTTACCTTTAATGTTCCAATGTCCTTCTGAACTTTTGATAGGACCCACAACTCTTAAAAATTGCTTTCTTTGCAAAAACATCCTTAGCTCCATCAGTTTCTTACATATGTTTTGTTACTTTGGGGCCAAATTTATATATATCTTTTTAAATTGTTTTTAATGTTTGTATCTATGTTTTTTACTTTGGCTGTACACCGCCCTGAGTCCTTCCGGAGAAGGGCGGTCTATAAATTTGATAATAAATAAATAAATAAATAAATAGTGAAGAGAAGGACCAGGAGAGCAGGGTTCCAATATTTGAGGGGCTGCCCCAGAGAGGAGGAAGGGGGTCAAGCTGTTTTTCAAAGCACCTGAAGGCCAGACAAGGAATAATGGATGGAAACTGGACAAGGAGAGATTCAACCTGGAAATAAGGAGAAATTTTCTGACAGTGAGAACAATCAACCGATGGAACAGAAGTTGCCTATGGAAGTCGTGGGAGCTTCATACCTGGAGGCTTTCAAGAAGAGACTGGACTGCCATCTCTCAGAAATGGTGTAGGGACGTGATGGCAAACCTATGGCACGCATGCCACAGTTGGCACGCGGGGCCATATTGGTGGGCACACAAGCGTTGGCGCTAGCTCAGCTCCAGTGCGCATGTGCGCACCAGCCAGCTGATTTAGGGGCCTTCCGGTCGCACCGGAAGTCGAAAAACGGGCTGCTTCCGGCCTCCAGAGGGGTGGGGAAGGCTGTTTTCGCCCTCCCCAGGCTCCTAGAAAGCCTCTGGAGCCTGGGGAGGGCGAAAAACGGGCCTACTGGGCCCACCGTGCCATTGCGTGCCAAAAACGGGGGGGGTTGTTCGTGCACGCATGGGGGTGTGTGTGGGCACATTGAATTATGGATTTGGGCATGCGTGCTCACAATCCCCCCCCGCAACGCTCCCCCTGCTTTTGGCACGCGACGGCAAAAAGGTTAGCCATCACTGGTGTAGGGTCTGCTGGTTGGATGGGGGATGGACTGGATGACCTCAAGGTCCCTTCCAACTCTATTAATCTGTAATTAATCTATTATTCAGAAGTGGTGGGAGCTTCATCCCTGGAGGCTTTCAAGAAGAGACTGGACTGCCCTCTGTCAGACATGGCATAGGGCGTCTCGTGCTTGGGCAGGGGGTTGGACTAGATGACCTCCAAGGTCCCTCCCAACTCTGTTATTCCAATCTGGTCTCAGTTCTTATTAAATGTGATTCCAATTGACTAAGTTCCCAAGAAGCCGGCAACTATTATGGGGTCTTTAATGTCTGTTTCAGCTCCTGCTGACTCCTCTTTAAGCAACTTGCAGTGGCCGGAGAGGAAACCTGGGGACAAATAATAAGAATTTTACAAGGCAGGAAAGAGGCTGAACGGTGGGGAAGCCGGAAAATCCTACCATAAATTAAGTTGCTCCAAAGCGGGAGTGTGGGGGGGAAATGTTTTGCATCGGGAAGGGAGGGCAATGAAACAGGACAGCTCACTCCAATTAATTCCAGATGGTCTTCATTTTTTTGTTATCTGCTGGAGTAACGGGAAGGGCAAGAAGGGATAATAACCCCTTCCTGTCCGAAAAGCCTCCTCCTCCCAGGATCTGACAAAACATGGATTTACGCATAAACTACCCTCCTTCCAAAGTCATTCTGAACATCGAAATTTGATTACAGATTAACAGAGCTGGAAGGGACCTTGGAGGTCATCTAGTCCAACCCCCCGCCCAAACAGGAAACACCCTACACCATGTCTGACAGAGGGCAGCCCAGTCTCTTCTTGAAAGCCTCCAGTGATGAAGCTCCCACAACTTCTGAAGGCAACTTCTGTTCCATGGGTTGATGGTTCTCACTGCCATGAAATTTCTCCTTAATTCCAGGTTGAATCTCTCCTTGTTCGGTTTCCATCCATTGTTCCTTGTCTGGCCTTCAGGTGCCTTGGAAAATAGCTCGACCCCCTTCCTCCTCTCTGGGGCAGCCCCTCAAATATTGGAAGATGCTCTCCTGTCTCCCCTGGTCCTTCTCTTCACTAGATTAGCCATGTCTTCTGTCCAACTATGATTCACTCAGATTTCTTTCTTTCTTTCTTTCTCTCTCTCTCTCTTTCTCTTTCTTTCTTTCTTCCTTTCTTTCTTCCTTCCTTCCTTCCTTCCTTTCTTTCTTTCTCTCTCTCTCTCTTTCTCTTTCTTTCTTTCTTTCTTTCTTTCTTTCTTTCTTTCTTTCTTTCTTTCTTTCTTTCTTGTACTTTGGAAAACAGCTTGACCCCCTCCTCTCTATGGCAGCCTCTCAAATATTGGAATATTACTTTATGTCTCCCCTGGTCTTTCTCTTCACTAGACCAGCCATGTCTTCTGTCCAACTATGATTCACTCAGATTTCTTTCTTTCTTTCTTTCTCTCTCTCTCTCTCTTTCTTTTTCTTTCTTTCTTTCTTCTTTCTTTCTCTCTCTCTCTCTTTCTTTTTCTTTCTTTCTTCTTTCTCTGTCTCTCTCTTTCTTTCTTCTTTCTTTCTTTCTTCTTTCTTTCTTTCTTTCTTTCTTTCTTTCTTTCTTCCTTGTGCTTTGGAAAACAGCTTGACCCCTTCCTCCTCTCTATGGCAGCCCCTCAAATATTGGAAGATGCTCTCCTGTCTCCCCTGGTCCTTCTCTTCCCTAGACCAGCCATGCCCAGTTCCTGCAACCGTTCCTCGCATGTTTTATCCTCCAGTCCCCTAATCCTCTTTATTGCTCTTCTCTGCACTCTTTCTAGAGTCTCAACATCTTTTTTATAGTGTGGGGACCAAAACTGGATGCAGGACTCTAGGTGTAGTCTTACTAAGGCTTTATAGAGTGGTATTAGTACCTCCCTTGATCTTGATTGTTTCCCTCTGTTAATGCAGTTTAGGATTGCATTGGCTTTTTTGGCTGCTGGCTCATATTTAGCTGGTTGTCCACTAAGACTCCGAGAACCTTTCACAGTCACTGCTATTAAGAAACCTGGTTTCACCCAGTCTATATGTGTCCTTTTGGGTTTTTCTTGCCTAAATGTAGGACTTGACTTTTCTCTACATTGAATTTCATTTTGTCAGAATTCTTGAACACTGGGCCCTATCTGACAAAATGAAATTCAGTGTGGAGAATTCTTGAACTCAGAACACATTTTGAAGCCCTTTCATGTTTGCAGCCGCCAAATTAAGGTACAAACTTTGAAACGCCAAAAACTTGGGAGTTTCAAGTTTCCCAACTCCTATTCATCCTGGTTTAGCCAGCTGGGCTGCTAAACTGTGGTTTATGAAAGGCAGGAAGTTTGGTGGGTTTTATCGTTTCCCTTAAAGCAGAGGTCTTCAAACTTGGCAGCTTTAAGACTTGTGGACTTCAACTCCCAGAATTCTCCAGCCAGCTGGCTGGAGAATTCTGGGAGTTGAAGTCCACAAGTCTTAAAGCTGCCAAGTTTGAAGACCTCTGCCTTAAAGTGATCCCCCCCCAACCTATTTCAACCATAATTCATGAATGGAAGAATCTGGTTGAAATACAGGTAGTCCTTGACTTACAAACGGTACTTAGAAAAAGGGGACTTATGACCATTTTTCACACTTACAACCACTGCAGCATCCCTGTGGCCAAATGGTTTGTAACAGAAAGTATATTAAAATTTGCCGACCGATGCTTATTTTGCATAAATCCCTTAATCCGGCCCAATCCAATCCAGCTTTTTTCCTTCCACACCTCGTTCTTCAAATCCCGCAGACCAATTTTGCCATAAGGCCTGCCCACTTCATACACTCGGCTCAAAAGAACCTCAAAAAACAGAGTTTATTTGTTCTGTTCCAAAGAAATCCATTCCCCAAGGCAAAAATGCAAAACAGAGGGTGTGTCTGCCTCATAAAATGATACCCAAACACTTTGGCTGCCTAGATTTTTATATATATATATATATATTGTCGATGTGATTTATTTGGTTACGAAATCTACCCATAAACTTTTATCTGTGCTACCAACCTCCGAAAGGATGAATAAATGAGAACAGAAACAGATGTCCCTCGAAAACAATAGCCGTGACTCAAAACTTTCTTAGAAACAGAATCTTGCGGGGTCCTTTAGCCCAGAAGCAGCTCCATTTTCTGGAATCGGTGATCTTGGATGCTCTCCGAGTTGTTGACAATTTTATTCGCAAAAGAAGTGAGCCCTGAAACCTTAAGAAAATTCCCTGGTCAGTCCAGGAAGTGCTCAGATCAGGGTCCCTCTACTTTTTCAACAATCCTGTTAACCAAGAAAAGAGAATATTTATTTATTTGTTTGTTTGTTTGTTTGTTTGTTTGTTTTATTTTATTTTATTTTATTTTATTTTATTTTATTTTATTTTATTTTATTTTATTTTATTTTATTTTATTGAATTTATATACTGCCCTACTCCCGAAGGACTCAGGGCGGTGAACAGCCATAGAATAAAACATATAAATACAAAATTTAAAAAATTTTAAGCTCGGGGTTGAACTGTGGGGCCCTTAGTGCTCTCTGAACTTGGCAGTTTTCCTGCTGACGTTTCATGACCCAACTAGATAACATCACCAGTGCTAGGAGGGAGTGGGAAAGGAGGAGGAGGAAAAGGAGGAGGACTGTGGGGTCCTTGGTGCTCTCAGAGCCGCGTGGGTTTTTTTTGTAGACGTTTCGTGACCCAACTAGGAAACATCATCAGTGCTGGAAGGAAGGAGAAGGAGGAGGACTGAGGGGGCCTTGTTGCTCTCAGAGCTGCGTGGGTTTTTTTGCAGACATTTCGTGACCCAACTAGGAAACATCATTTTTTTTTTTATTGAAAAAGTTTTTCAAATACAAATTTTTCCCCCTTTCCCCCCCCCTCCTCCCTAACCCCCCCTCCCCTCCCCCCTGTGGCTTCTTCATAATAAAACCCAAATTCATAACAGATTACATAATACTTTACCATCCCCTTACTCCATCCCCATATGCTGACCCTTTCTTTCTAATAATATTATTATATCCCCCTTATACTATACATTTCAAAATGACATTCTACTATAACATTATATAATAACTCCTAATTTAGCATAATAATATTATTATATCTCCCAGTTTAGCGATTTCTGCTCATAATCTACCCTTTTTCTACCCCCCCATACATATATCTCTTAAATCAAATCTTTTATGTATATTAATATTGTTGCAATATTTTCAGGATCAGACTCAATAAAGATAATAGGAGTTAGAGCTTTAAATATATTTCTTTTTAATTATGATAGGCATTCTATATTCACTGAATATTCAAGGTAGAAGCAGTGAGAATGGTGAGGGTAGCTCCTTATATATACAAGGGGTGGAGCTAGGAATGGGAGTGGTAAGTTATGAATACATTAAAGTCCAAAGAATAAGTTAACCTCTGATGTTCCATATATACATTATTTACACATTGGAGAATAAGGCATTTACATCTGACAAATCCCCCTCTAAATGCCGGTTCGTTACACAACACCAATTACATTCTGATTCAGGACAATATAATACATATAATTTAGAAGTTAAATATTTGTGTTGTTTAGAAGGTAAGGGTTTTGTTAATATGTCAGCTAATTGTTCAGAAGTATCGCAATGTATTGCTTTAATGAATCCGTCTTGAGACAGTTGTCTCACATGCTTAAACTTTATATCAATATGCCTGGACCTTTGTCCAATTGCATCGGATCTGGATATTTCAATGGCTGCTTTATTGTCTTCATGCATAATAAATGGTAAAGTGGGTTTCTTCCAAACATCAGTGATCAGATCATTGAACCATACAAGGTTATTTGCAGCCTTGGACAAACAAACATATTCCGCTTCTGTAGTAGAAGTGGCTACTAGTTCTTGTTTACCAGTATACCAGTAAACTGGACAATCATTCAATAGAAAAACATAACCAGAAGTACTCTTTCTGCATGATGTATCACCAGCCCAATCTGCATCAGCATAACAAGTAATTTTTGGTTCTCTGTCATTATTGGGTTCCAACATTAAACAAAAATCTAATGTACCCTTCAGATATCTTAGAATTCTTTTGACAGCTTCCCAATGATACAAGGTTGGTTTACTAACATATCTTGACAATAGATTGAGAGGTAATGCAATATCTGGCCTAGTCCAATTAGATATATAAAGGAGTGAACCTATAACTGATCTGTAAAATGTGTTGTCTTTAAACTCAGGGGAAGATTCATCGGTGTTTCTAAGAAAATCAGTTTGCATAGGGGTGTCACAGGTTTTGGCATTATTTAAGTTACATTTGTTTAGGAGTTCGATGATTTTATCTTTCTGTGTAAGTTTGAATCCCCTTTTAGTTTTGTTAATTTGCACACCAAGGTATTTATTCACTTTACCCAGAGATTTCAGTGAGAAGTGTTCATTTAACTTATTTACAAAGATTTCCCTGCTCTCTTTATGCTTTCCAATGTATAAAATATCGTCCACGTAAATTAATACAAATTCAATATGATCATTACTCTTTTTTACAAAGAAACAGTTATCAGCAGTGGTGGCGTTGAAATCCATGGTCTTAAGTACTTTTACCAAGCAATCGTACCATCTTTTGCCGGATTGCTTTAATCCGTACAGACTCTTATTTAATAACCAAATTTCGTTCTTATTAGTGTATTGACTGTGTGGTGCTCTTACATATATTTCCTTATCTAATTTTGCATGTAAGTATGCGGTCTGTATGTCATATTGGAATACGTCCAGATTGAGTGCAGATGCTACTACAAGGGCTGTTTTGACACTCTCTGTTCTCACTGTGGGTGAATATGTATCAGTATAGTCTTCTGGATATTTTTGTGCATAGCCTTGTGCAACTAGTCTAGCCTTGTATAAGGTATTGCCTCCTTCTAAGTTCTTAATTTTATAAATCCACCTGGTACCTATAATTGTTTTATCCTTAGGTGCGATCGCAGGTGTGAATACATTTAATCCTTGTAAACTTTCCATCTCTTTTTTCATAGCTAGTTCCCATTTTTCCCTTTCTTCATGTGGAAGTTTCAATACTTCTCCATATGTATTAGGTGTTATTTGTTCTCCATTCATATGCATTATGTAATCTTTGTATTTATTTGGTATTTGGTTTCTATTGTTTCTAATAGTTCTTTCAGGCTTGCTATGGTTATCATGCAAATATCTAGCTTCCTTTTTTGTTAATGTGTCTGTCTTTATTTTATGCTGACTATTAGTCCAAGTTTTGGTTTTGTTCTTACTTTTGTTAATATTTTGATTTTCTGTTGTTCCTTCCTCGCAAGATATCGTATCTTTACATTTATTAGGAAATATTTCATTAAGGTGCAATTTTGACCAATTGGCCTGTTCATGGAACACAGCTGTTCTGGATACTATAAATTTGTTATTACTATCAATAAATCTGTACCCTTTGGTTCCAGTTTCGTATCCCATGAATCTTAATCTCCTGGATACGTTTTCTCCCTTTCTCCTCAATTGTTTAGGTATGTGTACGTCTGCAGTGACTCCAAATATGTGCATGTGTGATAATTTGGGTTTTCTATTGTACATCACCTCATATGGTGTCTTATTCACAATACTGGACCAGGTTCTATTTTGAGTGTAATTTGAATAATGTAATGCCTCTGACCAAAATTGTTTGCCTAAACCAGCATCCTCTAATGTGCACCTAATCATGGTTTGTAGTGTGGAATTTTTCCTCTCTGCAACTCCATTTTGAAATGCAGAAAAAGGATTGGACGTGAAATGTAACATTCCTCTATCCTTTAACCATTGGGAGAATTCTTTAGACATGAACTCACATCCCCTATCTGTCATAATTTGCTTTATTCTGATATTATGTTGTGTTTCTATACGTTTGTAGAATTCCTTAAATTTCTGAAATGTTTCATCCTTGTGTTTTAATGTGTAAACAAAACCATAGCGGCTGTAGTCATCCACTATTGTTAGGAAGTAACGTTTTCTATAGGTAATTGAGGGACTTAATGGACCAACTAAGTCCATATGTACCAAATCAAAAATATTGTTAGTTGATCTGTTAGATTTTTTTGGTCTGGGACTGGTTTTTAGTTTGGTGGATTTACATACTGAGCATTCCAAATAATTTTCACAATTTTTTATTTTGACACCTTCTGCGTGTTCAGTCATTTTTTGTACTACAGGAAAGCTTGCATGTCCTAACTTCCTGTGTAAGATGTGAGCACACTCATCATGAATTGGTTTACCTATTTTTGGTTTCTTTTCCTTGTATGTATTTTTGTGATCATGAGTTATTCTACACTCATCATTGTCACTGTTACTGACATTTTCATCATCTGCTTCAATACAATCTTCCATATTTGAATCAATGTTATGTAAACATCTTTCTTTAGTTATCAGATAGGGTAGACCTCCTTTTATCATTACAGTACCTACATTTGTTTTGTTCTTTTCTATAGTTGCTTTCCCCTTTGAGAAAACTATATTGATATC